>NC_085995.1:9658302-10258302 GCF_030014385.1 Trichomycterus rosablanca
AAATTACGCATGTGATCCCACCTTATCCATTGAGATTATGATCAAGGGTATATGAATAGAAAATGCAACACATTTTGTAGAATTTCAGAAGCAAAGTTAAAAAAATCCTATATACTACCCTTGTGAAAATAATTGACATCAAGACACTGTACCTGATTAAACACAACCAGGCATCAGGATTCTTGGAATAAAATAAATTCTACTCATCTTGCCACTAAAATCGAGCAAACACCTTAATTTCTTACCGTAAGCACTAAAAATAAAGTGGTTGAAATAAATCAGTGTCAACATAATTACAAAGCAATTTAAAGCAATGTGTAGGACTCCACCAGACAGAGAAACCATAAACAGTAATAAATCTAATTGAGAGCGACTGACCTGCTAATATTTTTGTAGGGCTTTGCAAAGAACATCTAAAGAACTGCAGATGCTTAGTCTCAGCTTTGGTTACTGTTCATGACTCCAAAAATATAAAATAATAGATAAAAAGGAATTATGAGAGGGTAGCATTGAGAAAACCCATGCTTACCAAGAGAAACATCAGTGCCTCACATGTGGGAAAAAAACACCTTTACTATCCCCAAACCTTGGTGTAAACAGACAAACCAACTGTTATACTTTACGGACAGGGATTTAAATAAAATCAAATGCATCATATGTTTTAAAGTATGCGTTGGACACCCTTAATCTCTAGTAAAAAAAAAAAATTATATATATATATAATAATAATAATAATAATAATAATAATAATATATATATATATAATGTCATCTATCTGTTCAGGGATTCAGCAGGACAATCCTGACAAACCAGAAATACAGAAGCAAGTTCACACAAAAAGAAACAGGATTCAAGTTTTGGAGTCACCTTATTCTGACTTAAGGCTGTTCATTTTTGTTGCTAACTTAAATACAGTCATTTACAGTGGTATTTATACATTTTGCTGTGATATTTGTGTATTTGTTTTAATATATTGACAAATATTATGTAAATATATTTATTTATAGAACTATTAATTGGATTTCTCAGTAGAATAGTGTGTTTCTTATCTTTTCCTTTTAATTGGGTATCAGCAAATGGAACTTATCCAGAACCAATATTATTTACTCCAACTTACTGCTAGAGCAAAATAATTTGTATTGTTAAAATGACAAAATGTTATCTTGTGAACAAATAGGAGAATAAAAATTCATTAAAATACAATTAAGAGTAATTTATTTAAAAAAAAAAAGATTTAAAAGAACGTTATGTTTATAAAACAGCTATTATTAATGGGTTATCATTTCGAGAAGATTTCAATAGAGCCCTGTTGGAGTATTTATGTGCACACCATTAAGGCATATAATTTCTCCATGAACCTTTGTGATGGCCTTAATCTGTCATTGTTTATGCTAAACTGGGACAATTAACCGGTACAATTTTTTTATATTGATTTTACAGTCTACATGCTTTTTATTATTAATGTAATTATAATTATTGTTTAAAGATGCTAGTTGCTGTAATAAACCAAATTATTGTTAATGAAACAATAATGCCATAAATCCTCCCAAATAAATCTTTACAAATACATCATCCCATCCATGCTTGTTTGTGTTGCTGTAATAAAAAGACATAACATGATTTCTTATTTAAAAAAAATTTTATTTACACTTGGAACGTTTAATTCAAACGTTCTACCCATAAATCCGAAGCCTGCATTTATACCACTGTAACGAAAAGGTGCTGATGTATATAAAAATTGTCAATGCAAGTAAACTTTCAAACTGACAATACAAATTCTCCAGGGTAAGGGTCAACACAAATTTGTTGAAACACTGCAGTTCTATTCCTGAGTATGTTTATTTACAAAAAGGCATCACGCACCACATACAGAAAATTATATTTATATTTTAATTAACCAAACACAAACAAACCCATTAAAATATTAAGCTTCTTTGGACCAGACGATTTATCTTAATTTTAAAAAACTATTCTATTAAAACCTAGTTTGAAGAGCATCCATTATTTTATTGCAATAAAAAAAACTTCATTCTTTTTTTGCTGTGATCCACAGTGGCGCGCCTGCATGGGAACGCTGATGCGCAGCGCTTATGTGCGCTTATACGCGCTTTGTGCGCCCTTTATAGTCTTTTTCCCTTTTTCCAGCGTGCATGACGGAGTGCTCAGTTTTCAGTCGGATGCTCTAAGTTCGAGTTCACTGGCTGACAGTAACTTGTTGAATGTTCCTCATGGACGGTAAGGTGTTCATTCCGGGAGGAGGATAAACGGAACCGTGCACGTCTGACGGGCTGAGTGAACCAGGAACGGGCAGCGGACTGACTGAACCCGGGTCACTGTGCACTGAACCGCCGCTGCCGTCTGACTGACCCAGCTTCTTCTTAATCAGCTTCCTTTCTTTAGCACGTCGGTTTTGAAACCAGATTTTAACCTACAAAAAAAAATACGATTATTTAACAACTTTATAATTCATGTAACTTGATAAAACTTTGGTCTGAAGTTTTTGAAGATTTTGTTATTGTAGATCTACCTGTCTCTCTGAAAGACCCAGATTTACAGCCAGCTCTGATTTTCTTCTGATGGTGATGTAACGATTAAAGTGAAACTCCTTCTCCAGCTCCAATCTCTGATGATCTGTATAAACCACTCTGTATTTCTCCTTCGTTCTCGTTTTGCCTAAATAGATAAAAACAAACAAAACAAAAATATTAGCTGATAAAATAAATCTCAGTCAACAAATATTTAATAGCCTATGTCGTCTAAACAGGGGATTGAAATGAGTGATACCACAAAGGTGAAGGAAATCCATATTAAGCATTGTTTCCTTGTACAATTTTGTACAAGTAAAATACAGCCAAAATAATAATGTTTAACAAAGTAGAGTATCAGCATAAATATAGGATATTATCAGTATGTAGGCTACTTAAATTTGTAAATTGAGCATATGATCAGAAGTTCTGAAACAGCTGTAGAACAAATAGTCTCAGAAATATCATCTAAACACCATTAATTAATGTGTTCAGAGACATTACAAAATATCATTTTTATATTTTTATATTTTTATTTAATATTTTGTCAAATGTACTACAATTCTAGATTCATTAGTTAGCCCAATTAGAATCAGTAATATAGATTATAGATTAAATAACATACAGTTATGTTATAGAGATTAAAAAACACGTATATCCAGTCGCATCGTGGCAATGCACAATAAACGCTTGCAACACTGTTTTGAAGAACTAAATAAATAAGTTTAAAATACTGCTGTGGTTTTTACCATGTGCTACAGTCAACTGATCTTCGTTTTCCGTGAAATTTGTTAACGTTTTCCTGCATTACAGGCCCTAACCCTTGAAAACCAGGGACGGGAATACGCGTTACTGCATATCAAAGTAAAAGGTGTTGAAAGGAGCCGCCGCTTGAATATGACAGATAACCAGCAAAACCGAGACAATGTAGCAGTAAAAAACAGGGATCTTACATCTAGTTTACAGCTGTTGAGCTATTAGCATTACAAGCAAGCCTGGCGCCAGGTTCCAACACCTTCACCTGCCACAAATATATTTGCTTCAGTCGTATGAAGCTTTTAAGATAGTAAAAAATAGGCCTAATAATAATAATACAAAATTTAATTTACAATTGCTTTTAATTTATACTAAAACATTGACACAATTATTGTCAGTAAATTATAGATATAATAAATATAATAAATAGAAATACATAATTCTGTTAATTAAATACAAGTTTAAATTTGGTACCTTTAAAACAGCTATTGTTAAGTGATAGGTTTTTAGTTTTTAGCAAACGAGATTATTACGCACTAATATCCGTTAATAATTTGGATAAGCAAAAAAACGCACTGGCTTTATTTATTCTGGGCAAAATTTTTCAGTGTAATTTAAGTAATTGTTATGTTAAATTTATCGTTAAATTTAAAATAAGTAAAATTATTCAACTAGCCTTTTTAAACGAAAAATTGTAATATAAGACAGTAGCTATATCAAGCCTAATACATGTCCAATGATCGAAGTTATTAGAGTTCCACTAAAAGTTTCCACTTAAATCGCTTGTTCTAACACATCATAATGAAAAGTAATATTGTGACATTGTTAATTTAGTCATCCACAAATAATATCTGGCTTTAAACCCACCGGTGGAAGATGACTGGACTGTTTTGCTCATCCATTGATAAGAGTTGCGTCGTTCTTTATCCGGGGACATTTGGCCCACGGGAATGTTTTCGGGTGGAGGAGCCAGGACAGCAGATCCCGGGTTGTGCATAGAGTTATAATCGGGGGAGCAATAGGAAACTTGTCCAGGTGATGAATTACTCATAGGAGTCGCGATGGTGTTAGGAGGTGGGAGGCTGTATGCACCCCAGTCCTCTCTGGGTGCACCGTACGGAGCGGCCCATGCCCCTGCGGCCTGGCTGTGAGTGTCCATGCTGGCCACATGATGATATCCTCCAAAATCTGAGTACTGTGGCGTGGAGACGAAATTCTGTGGAGGAAGGTTGATCCCGGATCGACGCACAGGTCCTTGGTGGTGGTACATGTTTCCTTCGGCTTTATCCAAAAGATATCCCACATACATGATTCACGAAAAGTGAAGAAAAAAACAAAACAAAACCCCAAACTGTTTTTTTTCTTTTAACAAGAAGACATACTAGCAAGGCATCATTCTAGTCATTCAAATCCCTAAATGTGGTAATCCAGGGAAAAAATCCAACTAGTAGTCCTGACGTGCTTCAATCAAACATGATGTGACTCTGTTGACAAGGTGCTGGTCACTGATGTAGGTATAACAAGGCCTTCCTGACGTCAGCCAAGACTTCAAACCCTTTGGATTTGCATTCAAATGACCGGCCAATAAGACCTCCAACCCCTCCGTCTGATTTCCGCATCACCTCTGCTGGCTGAGCGTGGTGGGCAGGGACACGCATGTTACTGTGAGCAACACACCAAGTTTCGATCACAAACTTAATGACTTCAAACTAATGGCGAGCACTAGAAAAGACACACCAAGACTAAGAGTAGGTCATGTCAACTGCAGGCACGTCACACCTTTAACATAACAGCCTAATAAATTAGGCTTTATGGTCTATAAAGTGAAAGCACAATGGTGTAACCCCTAATTTAAATCAAATAAATCAACACAGTTTGTAAAGCCACAGTTGTTACTTGCAAAATATTTATTTTAACTTTTTGACTTTTGAACAAGTTTATTATTATTATTAATAAATAATTTTTAGGTACCTATATCTCATCAATCATTCCCTCAGTTGAGTAATCAATAACCCTTCCAATTTATTTTCTAATTCACTCAAAGTTGTAGCCCATACTTGCATCCCATATACCTATAAGTACAGTCAGGAATTCAGCTATATACTATATGGTCGGAATAATTTGGACACAAGATCATGAGCTTGTTGGACATCAAGAACAAACGATATAATGATAAAAGTGTATTTTTGTGATCTTTTCAGCTACAGCCACTCTTCTGAAAGGCTTCTCACAAGACTTTGAAGTAAATCTTTGGAAGTATGTGCCTATTTATTTAAAAGAGCATTTAAATGGGCACTGATGATGGTCAAGAAATCCTCAATTGACATTCCAGTGTATTTCAAAGCTGTTCAGTGGAGCTGAAGTCAGGGCAGCTTTTCTAAATGTCTTTATATACTTATGCTTTGTGCAAAGGGACACAGTCATGCTGGTTACTAAACTGTTACTGAAAAGTTGGACGCATATAACTTCTTTTCCTATATATGATTGATTTATTATTTGCTCAGCAATTGTTGTGGCTGAAATGCATTAGAAGGGATGTCCCAATACTTGACAAACAGTGTACTGTACACAATAGTGTACTACAAATAGTGTACATCAGTTGCTAATGTGTTTGACAATTTAGATCAAATAAAGTATATGATTTCCAACTTTTATGGTCTTTCCTTGCATGCAGTTCTGACAAAGCAAATTCTATGAAGACAAGTTTGACAAGTTTGCTGTGAAGAAACTTAAGTACCTTACTTATACCTCAGGTCTACTGAACAACTTTGGGATGAATTGGAATGTCAACAACAACTAACAAATGTCCACAAACACCCTCAAAAAACATGGTCAAGTGTTTACATATTTTTGCCATATGGTGTATTCAGTAACAATAATAATAATAATAATAATGATAATGACAATAATAATAACAATAATTTAATAATTGGGGACAGTTGTAGTCTAGTGGTTAAGGTACTGGACTAGTAATCCAAAGGTTGTTGGTTCAAGCCCCACTAGGCCAGGTTGCCATCGTTAGGCCCTGAGCAAGACCCTTAACCCTCAGTTGCTTAGAAAATATACTGTCACAGTACTGTAAGTCTCTTTGGATAAAAGCGTCTGCTAAATGCTGAAAATGTAAATAATAATAATGATACTCTGTCATAATAATAGTCAACTATTTATTAAATTGCAAATGGTAATGTGCAATTTGAATTACAAAGGGTAGTGTGCAAATTTTGGGCAATTTTACAATGTTTACAAAGGGTAATGTGCAATTATCCACCAGCTTGTTACTGACAGAAAGTCTATTTTTGTGTGTTATTGTTATTGTGTTATTGTAAATTATGTTAATTTTGTATATGCAAATTTTGGTATTTTGTAAATTCTAGTTTTTCTTTAAATGTATTGCTTATACCACTAGAGTATTGCACCTTAATTTCGTTATATCTGGTATAATGACAATAAAGATATTCTGATTCTGATTATTTATCAAATTAATATGTTAGGCCATAATTAATGTGTTTGAAAATGATGCAAACTTAAATTTAAATTAAAAATGCATTTTTAGTCACTGAATTACAGTGGCCAGCTCTTGTCACAATACTGAAAGGGAACCTGTGGATATGGGAACGTCCCATCTGCATAGTACCCATGTAACTTTCTCGCCTTTCGAGTGTGCGCGTTATTTGTTAAAGATCTGGGAATAAAAGAGGTGTAAAGCGTGTTGGTGTCTGTTTCTGTGTCTCAGGCCGGCCTCTCACTGGCGGCATCCTTCACACCTTCACACTCTGAACAGGTCACACTTCACAGTTAGTTCCGGCCTGCTGGGACTCCGGTGTTTACCATGCTGCACTCGTGCTCTCCACACCGACTCGAGCGTGTCGCCAACCAGCTTCAACTTTTAACAAGTGCTTCACTTATTTTAATCGCTTTCACCCTTGATGGCGGCTGCACGAACAAATTAATGAATGAACTTCACACACTGTCAGTGGATCCCATTGCACAGCTGTGTTACCACATGGGGGAACAAAATATTGCTGAGATCGTTTCAAGTAACTGTAACTCGCCAAATATAACTGGCACATTTCATACCAATCCACCACATTCACTTATTTATTTACATACTCATCCTATCAATTTTCTGCGTTTAAAAAGATAAGACAACCTCAAAAGTCGAAGAAAAGACACTGACACAACAAATAAAATCATTACATACAGTGACTAGCAGCTAAAAAGTATCATTTTTAACTTGAATGCAAATAAAAACTATATTGCTTGTTCCATGTTGAAAAAATCCATGCTTATAAAACTTGATGATAGGTTTTGTTTCTTCTTTTTATTTCAGTGGTGGTGTAAAAGTAAACTAAGCCTCATTAAAAACTGGAAATACATTTTAACAAAGGGAAAAGAGTTTATTATGAGTAAGATAAATATTGCTAAATATCATCAGAATCAGAATCAGAATACTTTATTGATCCCAGAGGGAAATTGCAGTTCTTACAGTATAGCACCCATTTATGTAGAAAGAATAAACATTCTACTAGCTTAAAACAAAGAAAAAAAAATTGCAAATAGAAGTTAAAAAGTTATTTTACACATAATTAAATAATTAAAATACTTACATTATTATTATTGCACATATGAATAACGAATATTGCACAGATGAACCATAGTGTCACATATTAAGGGAGGAATTATAGAATTTGATGGCCACAAATATTGATGGTTTATTATGTCTGTATAAGCTGTGTTACTTATTAAATGAATTTAAGAAACATCATTTGAAACAAAAATATATTTTAGAAAAAACACTCATGTGTAATCTTGCTGGTGGTGTAAATGGTTAGTGTTGTTTCAGCAGTTTTACAGCAGTGTTACAGCCCTGACATCACTTGCGTTAAACATTGTCATTGGGCTTGCGTTAAACAAGGTATTGACTTACAATACATTTTATTAGTTTGCCAGCAAATTAATAAAAGACAAATGTATAGTTTTCCATTCTCTAACTGCACAAAATTTTATTCTGAAAAAACCTAATTAATACAATAATTAGTAGTTAGCTTGTTTACATCTCACCCTGGATGAAGTTGATAAAGTAAACCTTAGTTGTGCCTTTCTCACACAAACATTTAGATCTGAAAAAAAGGATTCTCTGTGTTTTGAATATGCACAAGTTGTTCTTGGCTAAGTCACCAAAATCAAACTACACAAGATGGTTTTCTTGTACAGTATAGTCCAGTTTCAATATTGGCTGTCAGTGACTAACGTCAAAGCTGGGTAATTGTAATTTATATGATTTTACAAATATCAACCTGAAAAATATAATTAGGTATTTTTGATACAACAATGTGCCAGTTTTTAAAAGTATAACAGTGAATGTATTTTACTACTAACAAATCAGTCAAAAAAACTAAATATTTCTGATACAGAATATTGTCTTGTTTTATTTGACCTGACAATAATAACTTAATTTTAAACAGCTATGGTACTAGATAATGGCTAATCCAGATATTACCCCAAAACACTTAATGCTTACATTACATTACAATAGGATCAGCAGTGTGTGTCCTCATACACCTTTACAGTGTATTGTGTGTACTTACACCTTTACACTGCCTAATGCCTGTGTTCAGATGTGTGCCTATATACACGTACGTGATGCCTACTGTGTGTACATATGTGTGTCCACAGACACCTTTACAGTGCCTACTGTGTGTGGCACATCTTTCAGAACATTAAAACAACACAAATAAGCAAATGCAAACCAATTCAAGGGGTTATATCAATATGGTACATGTCAGTCTGTTACAGTTCTCCACTATTCCCCTTCTAAATAATTTTCTATAATCAGATGTAATTTAATTGTAATTTTTAATTGATGAGATGATTGATGATTGGAAATGCTGTTGCAGATTAGTAAAATAAATCAAGGTGGTGCTCACTTTGCTTGAAAACAAGTATAGTTCTGGAATGCCACAGTTTATGAGTGATTTATTAAAACATTACTTGGCTATGTGTATGGGGATGTATTTGGTTATTTTAAAATCTACTGAAATATCAGACTTTTTCTGAATTTGTATTAATCTATGCTACTGAACGGCCTTGGGTTATGTACCTCTGGAAAGTACGTCGAGGAGGACCCCTAGTGGTGATAAAGCAGAAAAATCAAGGTGTGGAATTGAATAAATGGCAACAGTTTACCATAATATCAGTGGTACTTTTCAACACAGTAACGCCACAGAATATTGCTCTACCACATTGGAACATTACAAAGAGTTCAAGGTATTGACTTGGCCTCAATAACTATAGAATATTTTGCTGTAAGTGCAGGAGTGAAGCCCTATTTTGAATTAGTGCCTTGTCCAGGATATACAGTATTACTGCTTTTCACCCAGTACCTCAAGAGGGCACCATCCTCTCAAAAATACCACTGTAAAAATCCTGTTGTCATGCGTGTAGGTAGTTCCTTTGATTTTTTGCACATTTTTTTGTGTTGTGGATTTAATTCTGAATGTATATAACTGCTATTTCACCCATCAACAAACAGTTATTTACCCATAATAACAAATGTTTTTTTTAAAGGTTTTTAAAAAAAAAATTTAATAATAAAAGAACTGAAATCTTTTTAAACTATCAGGACCCTTTGCTGTGGTACTCCAAACTGTGGTCAGACCTTTGTCTAAAAATATTATGGGTATTAAGTGTAGAGATTACTGAATAAAATGGCAATTGTATTCATTAAAATCAAATACACAGCACAATAAAGTGCATAAAAATCCAGAGGGTCTGAATACCTTCTGAATAATTGGTCGCTGTTGTATGACTGCAGTCTATTCTGAAGTAATTTTCCCCACAGAGGGCCCCTAAAAGTGGGACCACCCAAAGCTGCCATTAGAGTTTATTAAGTAAACTTTAGTGCCCCTGCACGCTGTTCTCCATTATCCCCTGTCTCTGTGCAGGAGCTATCGATCAGCCAGCAGAGTTCATAATTGCATCAGTTATGAAATCCCCTTCTAAGCCAACCCAACCGATGAGACAATCGTTGTCCTTGTAGGCGGCCAGCCTGAGAGCCGAGATTCGAGCCACCTGATCACCCCCACTTGAGCGCCCCACAAGAATTGTTTTTAAGCAGAACAACCAAAGAACACTATACATAAAACTTTTCAGATTCCTTGCAGTTATTTTGTTTGATAAGAATTTATGTAGCAACTAGCAGGCTCTCTTATAAATTCAGTTAAAGGACAAACTGTTGAGTATGTAATATTATATTTAACGTTTACAGTATTTAGCAGATTGTTCTATTCAAAGTTACTTAAAATCAGGAAAACAAAATTAGAAAACAATGCCAGCAATCAAAGGTTAATGTCCTTGTTTAGGGGTCCAACAGTGACAGCTTGGCGATGGTGGTAATTGAATCAGCGTCCTTCTGATCAATAGCCCAGTACTTTAGCCTCTGAGTTAACACTGCTCTTGTGTTATATCGTAACTTTAAGGTGTTTAAAAAATTGGCAGTGTGATCCCAATTTCTGATATCTTTACCTCCCTTTTTCAGAGTTACCACAGACAGAGGGGGTTAAGGTGTTGTGATGCTTACTTTAAAATGAACTGTGGCCTATCAATCACATAAAAATATTGCCCCGTAATGTGTAATCAGTAATTACAACCAGAGAAATTTAATAGCAGCATTTGTCAGAGATCTGTATGATAATATCTGCTACATTGTTCTGGCACTGTATAAGATGTGGGGCTAAATACACAGCTTCATTATTAGCCTTTATAGAGAGGGGGTGTACCACTGGATTTTGAGTTTCACAGCATAATGTTCAGTGTATATTTAGGCATTTATGTTTTTTGGCAAGGTCTCAGATCCTGTCACCCCCTTTCTGTTTTAGTGATTAATGGAGCATTCTGCTACTGAGAGTAGCCAGTTTACTTTCTGAGACTTTTTGAGAGTTGAGAGGCAACCAGAGTACTTGAAGGAAACCCTGCAGACATATGGACAATATGCTAAACTCCTGAGAGAGTATAACCTCATGCATGGACTAAACTGAGATATTTGGGTTTGTAAATACACTTTGATGGATTTTGAATGTATATGGTTGTCACTGATGTATATGGTTAACCATCAATCTACAATTAACCCCCATAATGACAAAGTCAAAATTAAGTGTTAATTACAAATCAAAACTTGAAGTATCTTCAGTATGCAGTATGCACAGATGGATTTGGGCAGTTCATCCCATTCTTCATAGTGGATCCTCTCAATCTTTGCCAGAATGGATGGTCATCATTAAGTTATATCATAGATGTACGTTGTACTTCAAGTCTGGTCTTTGTTTGTTGCCTTGAAGCAACTCCAGTGTTTTTTTGGTTGTATGTTTTAGGTCCTTATTGTGTTGAAGGTAAGGTGCTGAAATGTTAGTGAAATTTTGGCTGTATTAGTCTGTTCCTCAGTTTATACCAGTCACCCATTCCTCCTCACAATGCTTTGGTATTTCTGTGAATCTATGATCCTGCAGCAGACAAACATCCCCACATCATCACTGACCCACCTTCATACTTGAAAAACTGATTCTTTACTGCATAGAACTGTGTCCCAGAACAATACAGGCCTATTTAAACTCCTTCTGGTGGGTTTTAGTTTACCTTTCCATGCTTCTTGGTCATGAATAGCGTGGATCTGGAAATTAAGTCACTGATTGGTAATTAATCTTCATATGGTCGCCACGGACACATTAACCCCAGCCTTCATTATATCACTGTTCTGCTCCAACGGCCAGGCAGATTTTGTACTGCACCACAGGTTTATAACTTCAGTAAATACTTCTAATGGTATCTTAAGGAATGTTAAAGGCCTGGGAAATATATTTTATATTAATTGTCCCTTTGGTGCAATGAAATAATCTCCTCCCTCAGCCTTTGTGACAGCTCTTTAGTTTTCACCATGGTTGTAGCACACCTTGAACACATCACAGCTGAAGCAAATTAAAGGTAATTATTCAGTGGTTTAATCATGTTGTAATCATATTGTAAGTTTAGGTCATACAGACTAGCTGTTTTAAAATTAGCAATTGTATGAAGGTATTGAATAATTTTGACATGACAGCTTTAACAAAATATACTACTACTCTAAAGGTTTACATCATATATTATCCTAACTCTTGCTCTGCACCTTTTTAGGGTGGGGAGTTGAATATGTATGCCTAATCAAAGATCAAAGTGGCTTCCTTTGCAAAGTCAAAGGTAACCACGATCTTCTCAAGGATCTTCCTCAAGCAGCATACTGTAATAATCAGATATAATGCATTTTCTTGAACAGGGTCCCACATATGTTGCACACTTGTTAGCTTCTTTACCTTCCTTCTTACATTTACATTTTCAGCATTTAGCAGACGCTTTTATCCAAGGCGACTTACAGTTGTGACAGTATACAATCTAAGCAATTGAGGGTTAAGGGCCTTGCTCAAGGGCCCAACAGTTGCAACCTGGCAGAGGTGAGGCTTGAACCGGCAACCCTCTGATTACTAGTCCAGTACCTTAACCACTAGGCTACAGCTGCCCGGTACTTCTTACCTACTTTCTTTGTCATTACATGTCCTTTGCAGCTTTTTACCACCAATTTATCCTGGTCGATTTTTAAGTATAAAAAATTTAATTTTCAGTTGTGACAATTATTAATTTAAAAACACCCCCCCCCCCCCCCATTTTCTCCCAAATCTAGTCGTATTCAATTACCCTGATTGCGTTACGCTTCCCCTCCACTGCTGACTGAGAAGCGCCACAACTGACACTCGCCCCCTCCGACACGTGTGCAGTACAGACTGCATCTTTTCACCTGCAAGGCGAGTTCATATGCGGATCAGCTTTGTGCACGGAGAGCCACACCCTGGTGAGCGCATTAATCCTCGACTCTGCACAGGCACCATCAATTAGCCAGCAGAGGTCGTAGTTGCATCAGTTATGAGGAGCCCTGGTCTGACTTCCCACCCTGTGTGAACAACAGCCAATCGTTGTTCATGTAGCCAGATGGCAGAGCTGAGATACAAAACGATGTGTTTGAAATCCCAGCTCTGTTGTGCTAGTGTGTTTTTACTATTGCGCCACCTGAGCGGCTTAAAAACAAGATTTAATGATAAATACTCTTTGAGGCACTGGATACAGTACAGCATTTTCTGTTGTTAATAAATAATGTGGCAAAAAAATTTTTATTTTTATATTGTTCATAAATAAGAAAAAGATGAGAACATGTCACATTTAAATGGGTTTAAATTAAACAATCATTTTATTAATATATTTAATGCTGCTGAATTTACACTGACATACAACAATCATTGTCTGAATGTGAAATAAATAGACCTTTGAGACTCTGAGTCAATCTTGTATTTGAAAGAGTACTCAAAGTAAGTGATCATCTGACTGGATTTGTAGCCAGAGCATAACGACCCTTCACCTTCTCAACATCCTTCCCTTGTTTGTTTGCTAATTTATGAAGCATCTGCAATAGGATGTTAATAATCTAAAGCACATTAAAGCACTAGTGCTTTTTATACATTTTGATACTTTGTTTACTGTCAACGTGTTAAACCTTTTATGCTTTAGTCGGAATGCCAATGTCCCTGGACACACCCAGCGCTGAGATGCCCTGTGGTCTCATAGGAAGGCCAGTGTTAGAAGAGTTAAGTAAGCCTTCCTTTCCCGCTCACTAAGGTATTGTGCTGGTGACAGACAGACTGCCGACACATTGCCCTGTTCAGGAAGTGTGTCTCCATGGCCAAGTAGCTGAAGGAAGTACAGGAAATACAGCTGACATTAGAATCAAACATCCGAGAAGTTGCAAAAATTATAAGAATGCCAAGATGATTCCAGACTTCTGTGATTGTGATATTATACACAGAACATGCTGTTTTGCAAGTACAAGTGAAGGAGTGGGTGTCATACAGCAATATGGCTCCTGAATTCCAGGGAGTAGAAGTATTTGTAACAAACTCCTTTTAACTGCAACTGCAGATCTTACTTCTGCCCCTGGTTGCGTGATCAGAGTACTGAGTACTAACACCTGGTGTTCATTCCACATCTAATTAGCCTGCTATATATGCTAGTCCAGTTACATTTACATTACATTTACATTTTTGGCATTTCATCCAGAGTGACTTACAGAAGTGCTTCCTCAGTAAACATTAGATAGCAGTCTAAGAACACAAATATGCTAAAACCTTGTTATAACCGAAGCATAGATAGTGTAATTGTTTTAGGCTGATGGTCCTTATGTTTCGGCTTATTGATGTGTGTAAACACTAAAATATGTTCTTCCTCTATTTAAATGTACTTCTAAATTAAATATTTACATCACACACAAGATATGCAATGGAATACACCTTTTAATCAAAAAGCACATATATGGTGGTGGTGTGTTAGTGTGTGTTGTGCTGGTATGAGTGGATCAGACACAGCAGTGCTGCTGGAGTTTTTAAATACTGTGTCCACTCACTGTCCACTCTATTAGACTGTCCTACCTAGTTGGTCCACCTTGTAGATGTAAAGTCAGAGACGATCGCTCATCTATTGCTGCTGTTTGAGTTGATCATCTTCTAGACCTTTATCAGTGATCACAGGACGCTGCCCACAGGGGGCGCTGTTGGCTGGATATTTTTGGTTGGTGGACTATTCTCAGTCCAGCAGTGACAGTGAGGTGTTTAAAAACTCCGTCAGCATTGCGGTGTCTTACACTCATACCAGCACAACGTACACTAACACACCACAACCATGTCAGTGTCACTGCAGCACTGAGAATCATCCACCACCTAAATAATACCTGCTCTGTGGGGGTCCTGACCATTGAAGAACAGGGTGAAAGGGGGCTAAACAAAGCATGCAGAGAAACAGATGGACTACAGTCAGTAATTGTAGAACTACAAACTGCTTCTATATGGTAAGTGAAGCTGATAAAATGGACAGTGAGTGTAGAAACAAGGAGGTGGTTTTAATGTTATGGCTGATTGATGTTATGACTGTATATATATATATATATATATATATATATATATATAAAATTATTGCCTTCACATTATTTGCCACTGGACATAATATTCACTGAAACTTAGATGAAAAGCTTGAGTAATTCTGTTTGCATGTGATGTGTACACAAGAGATTTCAGCTTTTTTTCTAATAGTGTCCTTTTAAATATTAATATTTATACATTTACATTACAAGAATCTGCATGTGTGAGAATGTGAAATAAAACCTTACAATAAACTATTTTGTATAAATATATAAATCTTTATTTATGCTTGGTTAATATTACAAAAACATTTTAAATGTATAAAACAGAAATGTCAGGTCAGTGCATACATTTTACTCACTTAATGGACAACAATAATACAAATACAACTTTGTGTAATGTTTCAAAAAATGGTCTATTAAACACTAAATGTAATACTGGCAAAAAAAAGTGGATAACAATTACAAATACAGAGTAAGAGTTTTGTCCTTTAATTTAATTCTTAGCAATAATCCTGGCTTTACTGATGTAACAGTTACAACATGTCATTTATGATGACCATTTACATATTAACCAGCCTGTTAGTGTTATGTTCAGCCTGCCCTGCAAGCCTTAGTAGGGTTATAGTACAAACATGGATCAATAACATTCTTAATAAAATAAAACCAGTTAACAGGTGAAAACAAACATTTCCATAACTATTATGTCTACAGTGTGAACAGAAGTTTGGTATTAGACATTAAAATGTGACTAAGAAAATGAAGGGTTCTATAACAATATGATATGTTCCTTATTTAGGGTGAATGTTAGTCTAATAATACTACTCTATTTTAAATGGTTTATAGTGGTCATATTTCTCTCATTTATAAATATGTATTAGGAATTGTTGTAAAGTAGTGGAGTATAAATAGATATACTTAATGTAAAATATCTTTATATACAAAAAGTTAAAGTGAAAAAAACTAGTGATCATTATTAGGCCTATAATATTGGATTGGTATTGGCTCAGATTTAATGAATACATTGACACTCTATTCTAAGAACACATGCAATTATCCATATAAACATCAACTGGCCAATAATTTTACGATGCCAAACAGGCCATCTTCATATCTGTGATGTTTTTCAGAGTGGCAGAGAGTCGGACTAGATAATATCAGTGTATCAGCTTTTACATTTTTACTGTAGCAAATGTGACCAAAATGTTATTGGAACAAACTGCATATTCCTTGCCAAGGATGTAAAATGATAAATAACCATATACCACTTGCTAGCTTTGGGTAAAGTTAGGATCTGTCAGTGTTCCCATCAGTTGCTGACATGGCAAGAATGTTTTAGAATGGCAGGGAACACTCCCCCTCCCCAATCTGGTAGATTTGATGCCCCCAATGTTCAATTCATGATCCTTGATTTCTGCCCATTGTTAATCCTGAATGGCACGGTGTTGATCCAACTCATCAGAAAAAATCAGTGCAACAGTATAAAAAGTGTAAAAAAATGCCAATTTTGGGTATAAAAATACCTTCCATAAAACTGTGACATCATAATGCAAGAACCATAAAGGAAAAATATCTACAATTATTCTATTATTTGTAATAGGTTAGGTATGCCTGTTTTTGGGATTTTTTGCATTTAATTGATAAAATAGTAATATTTCTTAAAATTAAACATAATCTTAGCACATCAAAATGTAAAAATACTGATATAAAAAGTTAAAGTAAAATAAAATACATCAAATACTCTTCCATGTCAATTTTTAAATTAGTACATGAACAATATTTATATTTTATTTCTTAAATGTTAATTCTACTTTTACAAATCTACTAATAAGCATTAAGATGTAATCCGATCAAATAAATCTACAATATAGCTGTAATCTGCTTCTTGTGTTCACAGTAGATTAGAAAAATACCTGAGGTGGTTTATAGCTGTGTTTCTGCGTATCACAGTGATAATAACAGCTCATAGCCACACAACAGCAGCCCTGCACCTCGTATTACTTTACACTGGTTAAAGTTCACCCAGAAAAGTGCCAACATGGATATAAGGTAGCAGTGATAAAACATTTTATTTCTTTAAGCTGCTTTACTGGCCAATCTACTTGGCACCACTGTGCTGGCCTAGTAGAAGTGGTAAAAAGAAACAGCAAAATAAAGTAGTGAATGACAATCTTGTGTTAGACTGCTGAGTCCTGTTGGATTGTGGGTTGCTAAATATTATCAAACAGGTGGGATGGAATAGCGGACAACGTAGTTGTAGTCGGGTGGAGGGCTGTGGCACTCCAGCTCTGGATCCAAGGAGGAATCTTCCATGCTGAAATCCAGCGAAGGCACAAGTGGTGCATACTTATCATTCTCCAACTCGGACAAAACACACTCCTTACTCTTACTCTTTATCCTATAGCAAGAGAAAGGGCAAATCTGTGACAAACTACATAACAGTAGGTAAACATCCTAGACCTAGAGGTTTGCAGTTTGGATTTTGTTGAGAAACAATCTACAATGGTTTCCACCAGGTACAGTGGAACCTTGATTTAACGGACCTCTATTTAATGGATTTTGGATTTAACAGACAAAATCTGGAAAAACAAATGTCCGACTCGATTGCTTAAAATTTCCGAGAGAGTACCAAGAGCAGTAGTTCAGTAATTGTCCGCTAGCCGGCACACGTCTCTCTGTTTACATGAGTGATAGGCTTTATTTTGTCGGGAGGCTCACTTTGTTCTCGCCTTTTTCTCTGTGTTTTATGCAAAAAGTTCTAGTGCTTAGTTGTGCACCAGCACTGCTTCAGTAGCCACCAGCAGTGCTTCAGACTCAGAATAAGAGACCCTCCCCACTATACGAGTCCCCACTATATGATCTCGACATTTACACAAGGTAAATGAAATTCCTCCCTGGTAGTACAGTACACCAATTTTAAAATTTATTTACAGGTTTTACATGACATATTTACATATCTAGTTACGTTGTTCATTTTACTGTTTATGTGCATGTAATATGTGCACTTGTGGACCTTAGTGCTGTGTTTTTGTATATTTTCGCACCCCTGGACCTTTTCTCTGTTAAATCAAGGTTCCATTGTACTTCAGTTTGCTTCCAACAGCTACAGGAAAGTTATATTAGTTTTTGAAGTGGAAATCAGGCAACACAAGCTTACAAAATAGGAATGTCGTTAAACGTTAAAGCATGCATGCTATGGTTTAAGAGGATTGCTGTACAAAACGTGGCTGGTCCAGACAGAACTCTGACCTTAACCCCATCTAATTATTCAATTCCAGTTATGTGGAACATGAATTTCATAAAAGTCACTCTCTGCTGTATTTCACCACATGGCTTCATTACAGACTCATTAATATTGATTTCTAGCTTTGTTGTTATAGCTTTCTAAAGTCTCTCCAAGTTCACCAGGTCAGACACACTCAAGTGTGTCTTGCAAGTGATCTCTTGGGTGTGGGGCCAGAAAAACACTGCTAAACAATGTGCCATGTTTCTAGGGGTTTGCTCATTCTGAAGCTTTTAGGGGAACATACAACTGCATGACGCATTGCTATAGAAGCACATGTGCGCATTGAATGAGGAGTACCAGGTGGAATTCATGCGCACAATGCAGACGGGGACAAGACAGCCAGTAAAGCTTTACAAGGTCAAAGGTGGCAGTGATCGAGTGGTCTCACGGCAGGGGTCGCCTCCCTTAATGTATAGATCATTCTCTGCATGCCTGGAGTGGCTCTTTTACCACAAATGGAGAGGCCATGGCAACATGGGCAAGGCCTTGCCAACCGATTGTGGATTTCAGGCAGCTTTTGTCTGGTGGAGTGCAGTGTTAAGGGGAACACTGTAAATACGATGAAGGGAGGGACCGCAGGACAATAGCAGCTGAAAGAAGGGAGGAAAGGAGGAGTATTTCTAATAAAATCGCATTCTTATTGCCTTAATAATCACATAGGAATTTTTAGCACAGATAATAAGCCCTTAAGCCCGTAAGTCAAATTAATTTTTCTAGCATGTTTTAAATTCATTGCAACTGATGATTTGGTAAAATATGAAATCAACATTTTGCTACAAATGTTAAAAAATATTGTAAGCTATTTGGCAATAACATTTCCAATAACGCACAAACACTAAGGGTTAGCATACTAAAAACTGATTGATTTTAAGAGCAAAGGCACGCAAGGAACCACAAATTTGGCATATCAGTTATTATGAGCTGTTTTCAAAGTGCAATTTTATCTGCAACCAGAAACTGAAACACCAAAAACACCCTTGACTTTCCTTTAGTAAGTAATAAATCATTAAAACAATAATCATCAAATCTTCAGCCTACATACTACTACACTAAACACTTAAAATGGTGTAAAGCAGTGACCCCCATCCTTTTTTGCACCACGGACCGGTTTCATATAAGATAAAAGTTCCCGGACCGGCAGGGGTGGGAGGATTTAAAATAGAAGAACCATACTGCTTACAAATGAGCTTTTTTCGCTGCTTCCACTTGGGGGTGATATGAGACGATAAACACCCATGTGTCGGAAATGGAAGCAGTGTTTTCCTTGCTAATAAAGCGATCTCTAATTACTTATTCTTTCAGTGTGGCCCGATAATAAATGACCCACGGAGTTGGGAACCACTGGTGTAAAGAATCAGCTTGATTGCCTGTAATGTGTTTAATCAGATTTTTTATGGCTTTAATAAGCTTAAAGGACAAGTGTTTGTTTATTTTTACAAAATGGATCAAATAAATAATCAAAAGGGCTGATCGCTTATCATATACACTCTATATTTTAATTATTTGGACAACTGACCATGAGTTTGTTGGACATCCCATTAAAAATTTTTTATTAAACTAGACTCATCTCTATGTGATCTTGTCAGCTATAACACCAGCCACTCCTCTGACATGGCTTCTCACAAGACGTTAAAGTATGTCTGTGGGGATTTGTGCCCTTTCACTTAAAAAAAAGCATTTGTTTAGCTGGAAACCAATGTTGGTCAAGAATGCCTTAATTGATGTTCCAGTTTATTCCAAAGCTGGTTAGCGGGGCTGAGGTCAGGACTCTGTACAGGCCACTGGAGTTTCGTTAAACCAAGCTTTTCGTCATGTCTTTACAGACCTTGCTTTGTGCACAAGGGACACAGTTATGGAACAGGAAAGTGCCCTCCATAAACTGTTGCTACAAAGTAGGAAGCGTATAATTTCCTTTATAGAAATAAAATATAACAATTGGTATGGCTGAAACAGAGAAATATTGTAATTAGAAGGGGTGTCCCAATACTTTTAACCATTAAGTGTCAATTCATCAAACACTGAATCCAGCCCTAGGGTATTCTGTGATATAAGACCATGCGCATCTGCCCAAATAAGTTAATCTAAACAGCTGAATCAAATCTTTTGCTCAGCATCTATGACCAACAATAAATCATTTAAACTGGGACCATTAGAAAACCATTAGCCCAGTGCCTTTTATTACCATATATTCTTCTATGTTGTTTAAAACACAGCATATAGTAAGACAAATAGCTAAAAGGCTATGTGAATCTGACAACATCAGTTAATAGCTCTCACTGTGATGTGATTTGTGCAGCGAGCACTCCAGGCTTCTTCTATGATCTCCTAAGCACCATCTGTAGAGTAATAAATGCCACTTGCCAAGACTGAGTAATACTGACAGGAACTTGGCATTACACTCATACAACTAATGCCCTAGTGCTCCCTACTGACCCAAACTGGTCTAGTATACTTGTGTGTTTAGCCCGTACCATGCAGGCAGGGCAGACAAAGACATTAGTCACCAGGCCCTGTAGCCAACTTTAACGAGTCACACTTCCAACCCTGCTTTTGTTGTCAAGCCGTTGGGTTCGTCACCTTGAGCAATATTCCTCCGCTGTGCCATTGTTTTTGAGACTCTGTTGCCAAGCCACATCTCAAAAAAGGGAGGTAGTTACTGGAGTCAGAGTCGAGCGGGGGATGTCCAGAAATGTGTATGAAAATTTTGGCATCCACATTCCCAACCAGTGGGTGGGTTGCCAGGGACGTGGTACTTCCTGTAGTGCTTAATGCTGTAAGCTAACACGGCTTTAGCAGGATTATGAATTCTGCACTTACGCCAAAGACATGATGCTTAAGGGTCGAGCCAGGGAGTCCAAATGCTTCAGCTTTTTTAGATCGTCAGAGGTGAGGCCCATGCCACTGTCCGACTGCCCTCCCTGTAAACCAAAGTAAAACACGTGCTCAGAAATTGAAATGTGGATATGTTTATAATATAATTAAAAGCTACTAGTTCTTAAAAGGTTCAGGTGAATTGTGTGAGTTGAATGGAAGAATGTGCTCCATACCTCATGAATCTCATCTTTTTCGTTTCCCATTGTAACTTCATCAAAGGTCTTTACGCTGTCTGGACGCATCTTAATATTCCTGAGTGAATCAAAGGTTTAATAACATATTAGGACACACAAAATAAAGTTAACATAATAAAACTGTATTATGACTGGATCAAAATGTCAACACAAGGCCAATATTACACCCGCAATGTTTTTTGTACTCTGTTTCTGAGCAATGACTCTTTCTGGTATCCATAAATTTGTCTTACTTTACTTACCACAAACAGTACCATCAAAGTATGAAGATGATTTAAAGTCATTCCTAAATCTTTAATCAAAAATAGCATTACATAAAAGCATTCTCTTGACATTGCTAGTGTCAATATGATCACACAACATATCCAGAAATATATAGACACCCAGTCTTTGGATCTTTTTGAAGCTCTCATTTCAAAACCGTGGACAAAAAAAAACAGGGTAATATGAAGTTTGTTTTTGTGACTTGGGCAACTGCCATTCCAATTCATTTATAAGATGTTGTATGGCATTGAATTATACAGCCTGTGCATGTCTGGCAGGTACCTTCACACCAAACTAAGCAAACTATGGGCACTGTAATGATGGAACAGAGCAAAGTTTTACTCTAGAATAGAATTGCTGTGGCATCAGGAATTTGTTTTTCTGAAAGTAAGGAGCACAGCCCAAGCTACCAGAAAATCGGTTTTCCACTTTTTTAGTTGGCAATATCCACAGATTAGGCATAACATTATGACCACCTTACTAATATTGTGTTGGTTTCCCTTTAGCTGCCCCGTATGCAACAAACTGTGATGCACTGTGTATTCTGACACCTTTCTATCAGAACCAGCATTAACTTCTTCAGCAATTTGAGCTACAGTAGCTCGTCTGTTGGATCGGACCACACGGGCCAGCCTTTGCTCCCCACGTGCATCAATGAGCCTTGTCTGCCCATGGTTTACCACTGTTCCTTCCTTGGACCACTTTTGATAGATACTGACCACTGCAGACCAGGAACACCCCACAAAAGCTGCAGTTTTGAAGATGCTCTGACCCAGTCATCTAGCCATCACAATTTGGCCCTTGTCAGACTCGCTCAAATCCCGACATTTTTCCTGCTACTAACACATCAACTTTGAGGATCAAATGTTCACTTGCTGCCTAATATCCCACCCAATAACAGGTGCTGTGATGAAGAGATAATCAGTGTTATTCACTTTACCTGTCAGTGGTCATAATGTTATGCCTCATCGGTGTACTTTGGGGAGATCTGTCAGAGCTGGTGGTTAAAGTAATACATTACTCAAAGGAAAAGAATGCGCATCTAAAACTTCAGAGTCCATTGTAGTGCATTTGGCAGTGCACATGATCTTGTGTGTTGGAAATTCGATTCATGATGCTCCAAATAAACAGCACCGATGCTGACATTAATTGTTTTTGGCAGTTTGGAACTAAATAGTGAGTGATGCAACCAATAATAGAACAACAGAAATAGCAGAATGGATTACAATTCTAGCATCAGTTTACAAATATTAACAATAAAAGTACAATTTAATTCCTGTTTTATGTTTTAAGAATGTCGGAAGTGAGTGTTTTGAGATTGAACAGTCAGCCCTCAACCACTAAAAAGACTCTATGGCATTAAAATATACAAAACCTTAATGAAAAAATACAATAAACTTTAAGAGACCAAATACAATAAATAAAGTATAACGGTAAACACTAGACCAATTCTGTCATGGTTTCCTGATTTTTGTGGGATGTCTTTACAAATAAACAAAGACCATGATTTTAGTTATTATCTTTCCATCAGTGTTATCAGATAGCTGTTTAATTCAGCTTTAGGAATAAATGTCATTACTGCATTTCATCACCATTCTCAATAAATACTCTTAGCAGAGCTGAGAAAATACAAGAGTTGAACAAATATTATCTTAAGCGGACATAAATTCTCAGGCTGTGATTGTGGCTGGAAAGGAAATTCCTAAAGGGGGCCTTAGTGAAATAAGTGCATGCCTCTCACCAATTTAATGTTTTACCTGTCTTATCAGGAGCCAGTCAGTACTACAGCTGTGCCCAGGCATATCCTAATCAACTTGTGTAAACTGACTATTAGACAAATGGTATTCAGAAGTCTGGACACATAATAATAGCTAGAGACAAAAACCTATATATTATTAAAATGATTGATTTATTTAGATTTAGTCCTTTTTTCTTCTTATTTAATTGTTGCTGGTTCTTTCCAATTAGACAATTTAGGCTAAGCTATTTTTATTTTTAAACTGCAGCTAGTGTTACCTCCAAAATATGTTCAAGTCACTGGTCATGCTTTGACGACCCTTGAGAAGGTTGCTAACCATCTCCTTTCTTTAGTATATACACCGATCAGGCATAACATTATGACCACCTTCCTAACTGACTGGTCTTCGGCTATGCAGCCCCATACGCAACAAACTGCGATGCACTGTGTATTCTGACACTGTTCGTCTGTTGGATCGCACCACAAGGGCCAGCCATCGCTCCCCACGTGCATCAATGAGCCTTGGCCGCCCATGACCCTGTCGCCGGTTTACCACTGTTCCTTTCTTGGACCACTTTTGATAGATACTGACCACTGCAGACTGGGAACACCCCACAAGAGCTGCAGTTTTGGAGATGCTCTGACCCAGTCGTCTAGCCATCACAATTTGGTCCTTGTCAAACTCGCTCAAATCTTTACGCTTGCCCATTTTTCCTGCTTCTAACATCAACTTTGAGGAGAAAATGTTCACTTGCTGCCTAATATATCCCACCCACTAACAGGTGTCGTGATGAAGAGATAATCAGCGTTTTTCACTTCACCTGTCAGTGGTCATAATGTTATGCCTGAGCGGTGTAAATGTACATTGTTTTTAAGCAGTAAGAAAATCAGTTCACCAACACAGTGCAACCAATTAATCTCTCATGGATTTCTGATCTACAATAATACAGTACATTAGTCAAATTATATTCCATGCCTTTTTAACCCAGTGCAAATTTTTCTTATAACAATGACTGTAAATCCAAACTATTATAATTTTTTTATATGATATACTTACCATGAGTTACCCGAGTGTCTGGGAGAAACAGGTCTGGTGGAGATTTCCTCTATCGGGTCTGGGTTTGACGGATCCACTTTCTTTATCAGTGCTGTGTTGATAGGAATGTAATGTTTTCCCTCCTGACAGAAATACAAAGTTAAACCATTTACTGAGGCCTGCTTAAAAACTATGACATCATTGTGTATTTGCTATTATAGTATGAGCTAATTTAGAGGGATAAGAAACTGGATCTGGCACATATGAACTGTAGAGATGTTCTGTATGCGTCAGAAACAAAATAACAAAGAAAAATATCACACATAATAAATCCTCGTCATTGTGTAGATATATTTATATAGTATGGTGCTGATGTGTATTTGCAAAGTCAACACAGTCCTTAATGATATGGAGTCGAATGGTCTGGGTGGTTTTGTTGTTGAGGACGACAGTTTGATCTGTCTTCTTAGTAGTTTGTAGATTAATGGAGAAAAATCGCATCCCTTATCAACAATGACAAAAAACAGACTTTGGCAATAATCCAATCAACGTTAACATGCAAGGAGGTTGAATATCATGCATGGCCTGAAACTGTTCACAGTGGATTGGGTTACTAATACTAGCCACTTGCATCTATGTTATTTTTCTCTTTTGGCTGAGGATTTTAATTTGAGCTTGAAGAAACTGTCCATGTATGGTTATGGTAGACTGGATCTTCATTGAAATGTGATGTGAAGTGACAGCCTTTTGAGATTACAACTATAATATTCTAATGTTTTCCTTCTGAAAGAAAATACATTTGGTTTACATATTTTAATGCCCCAAGTTCCCTTCTTTCCAAAACAGTTCAATAATCTCAACTATGAAAACATTTTTAACTGCACTGTTTTTTCTCATGTCACTAGAGGACTGATACCAACCCTGTCAAATATTAGTTCTTTAATCCAGATGTACATGGATGCCAGTGATTTAATATTTAGTAAAGGTTAAGAAATTGTGAGTTTACATAGGAGAAATGAGAAGGTGGTGCAGTTCTAATTTAACAATTTTAAGCTATTTATAAACCTTGTATCAGAGTAATGCTGATAAATACTACTTTGTTTCATTATCTTAATGTAGGCTGCTTTAAAATCATATCAAAGTTTGTCATATAGACAGTCATACACAGCACAACTGACAGTGAAATGCTTTTATAACTTTATGACAAAAAATAGATTTATATTAAAAATAAAGTGTTTTTAAAATGTAAAAAATGTAGAAAATTAGAAAACGTAAAATTAAATAGAATCTTTAAACATAATTTAAAACAGAGAAGCAATTCAAAGTAAACAAAATGTGCAAAAGTGACAAAGAACAGTTGTGCAAGAACTAAACATATACTAAACATAAAACTTAACATAAAAAGTTGTGATTAATTAATTTCATTTTTAACCTAAGTTGGTCTTTCACATGTGGGTTTCTATAGTGTGTGGTCGGCCAAAGCTAGCAAAGACGCATGCTAACCTTTTGTAAACAAACATTGGATGCATTAAAGGCTTTTATTTCTCTTTATTTCTCTTGTATTACTTGTATTATCCTGTTTCTTTATTAAATAGAAGGGAATGAGATCTTCATTGGATGTTACTTTCAGTATTCACATGGGCAAACCTCAACATTATATCCTTAATGCTCCTTGGGCCAATCAAAGGTAATAAAAGCTAAAAGATACTGAAATCAGTGGTTCATTTGATCAATTCTTTGATTGTTTAAATGGGTCGTTTTTGTAAACAAAGCCTAGCATTGTCTATAGTCCTATAGTCCAATTTTGTAAGTCCAATTCATCTAACTTACATGTCTTTGTATTGTGGGAGGAAACCCATGTAGACACGAGGAGAACCTACAAACATACGTACTGTACATCCACACAGTAAGGACCCGGACCACTCCTACTGGGAATCAAACCCACAACCTTCTCACTGTGAGGTGACAGCGCTACCCACCGAGCCAAGGTGCCACCCAAATGATTACTTAATCAACTCACTAACCTGCTGCACACTGGCCTGGAGCAGGTCCCCTAGTCTCTCTACCAGCTCTGTAAATGTTGGCCTCTGCTGTGGTTCTCCGTGCCAGCAGTCAAGCATGGTGTCATATCTACAAGGAACACACACAAATCCCAAACAGGGTTAGAGTCAAGTTGTTTTTAGTTCTACCAATTGTTAGGTAAATTAAAATACAATAATATATAAATTACGTAGAAAATAACCTTAGAAACATACAGATTGGATACAGGGCAGTAAGATTTAAATGGAATCCAAGCATATATATACATATAAGTATTATAATATAATATAGCTATATATAAGTTTGTCAAAAGATAAGTGCAGGGAAGCACAGCATGTAAGCACTCACACAATGTTTTCTGCAGTACAGCAATAAATCTCTTCCCCTCAGCGGCTATTCAGATGCAAATCTGAAGGTTTCACCTACCAGACACTACAGACTATCTGATGTTGTCTACATGTCAGCCAGCTCATTTGCTTCTATCCAATTACAGCATCCCTTTAATAATTTTTGGTGTCACATGATGAATTTCATCTGCTGCTTCCAGAGCAAGCATTATGGGTGAGAGGTAACTTCTTTGGATTGAAGGAGCTGTCAGCACTACAGTCCGTGTGGGACGTCTCAGTGCTTTTATTGGGGTTCCTTTCCCAAATGTTCTAACAGCTTTGGAGGAATTCGGTTAGGGAATATCCAAGCACAAAGCAATTGAGAACAAGTGATAATTGAGCTCCTGTTTTAAAACTGCCAATGGTTTAATAAAAAGGTTTTATTAAATTTAAATGATCATGGACATGGCTATATGAATGGGGCATTGTCCTGCTGTAAAAATCAATCATCAGAGTTGAAGTTGGAGAACATTATAAAAGCAAGAAAAGTTTTTCTCCAAGAAAACTGTACGTAGCTTGAATCATGTGTCCTTCACAAAGACAAATATGTCCGATTCTAGTTTGCAAACTTAAGTCTGGCTCTTCTTTGCTCCTCACTGATAGAGTTTTTTTTTAGCTTTGCCTGACCTTAGCGCTGTGTCTAGGATCCAGCCATCCTCCCCCATTTGATTCAAAGCACTTTTTAATAATGCAAACACCATATTTTACCACTATGTCTGTTTTCAGTATGTAATGACATGGTGTTGGTGTGTTAGTGTGTGCTGTGCTGGTATGAGTGGATCAGACACAGCAATGCTGCTGGAGTTTTCAAATACCATGTCCACTCACTGTCCACTCTATTAGACACTCCTACCTAGTTGGTCCACTTTGTAGATGTAAAGTCAGAGACGATCGCTCGTCTATTGTTGCTGTTTGAGTTGGTCATCTTCTAGACCTTCATCAGTGGTCACAGGACACTGCCTACAGGGCACTGTTGGCTGAATATTTTTGGTTGGTGGACTGTTTTCAGTCCAGCAGTGACAGTAAGATGTTTAAGAACTCCATCAGTGCTGCTGTGTCTGATCCACTCATACCAGCAAAACACACACTAACACACCACCACCATGTCATTGTCACTGCAGTCCTGAGAATGATCCACCACCCAAATAATACCTGCTTTGTAGTGTTACTGGGAGAGTCAGCATGAAACGGGGCTAACAAAGCATGCAGAGAAACAGATGGACTACAGTAATTGTAGAACTACAAAGTGCTTCTATATGGTAAGTGAAGCAGATAAAATGGACAGTGAGTGTAGAAACAAGGAGGTGGTTTTAATGTTATGGCTGATCGGTGTATGTATTCTACTTCTAGTTGCTTTAAAACAACACATATTCTACTGAATGATCTACTGGTCTAGGAGGATCAATTCCACAGGAAGTGGGACATGACAGCTGGTCATTTACTGCAAATCAACAGTTTCCTAAATGTTTATAGTCTGTGCCCTGCATTCCATTCCAGCTAGCGCATCTAAAACCAATATTTGGTGGTCATACTTAATTTGGTTTTCTTTTCTTTCTTTATTTTTATATGTTTGGCTTATAGCATGGGCTCTACTTCTTTGATAAAACAAGTCAGCCCAAACAGACTGGTCTGAATGATCAAATTTCTGATGAATCAGTTGAGTAATAGAGCTGATTTACCACACAAGATCTTTTTCCCCTTTAACACACATAATGAGGAGGGTTAGATGAGGGTCAGGGTCATAGCTGTTTATTGGGATTGAGGTCCACGTGTAAGATTAATAGCTCAGGTCTCTGGAGGAACAGACATGTGGGGGTTCTACCTTCTCTGAAAGAAGATGCAGATGAGATGATGATAGATATTATATCTTATCTACATAATCTATCAACAAATTCTTAGAAGACCAGAATTTGACTTCAAATAATGACATTTATCACCACAATAGTCTTTAAATAAGGGTGTCACTGTAACCAGTCTGGCAAAATTCAGCTTGAATGGTGTAATTTTAAGGCTTGATGTCTGACCACAGATCATTTCCAATCATCATCTTCCCCCAAGGCTCTTTAATACGTTCATTCGCTTCCACTTGACTTGAATGGTTGCCAACATGAGACCCTTTAACATAATTAAAGTATATCTATAACACTACATTTAACCTTTCAAAACAAATAAGATAGAAAAACTTGACAAAACAGAGCAGCAAGCATCTCACATGAGGTCATATTTCAGAAAGGAGGATTAAGAGCGGATACAGGGAGGGGTAATGGCTGAAGAGTTCTGATTAGGAACAGACAGTTTTTCTCTTCTGGTAGAACTGTAGCCCAGAAGCCCATAATTGAGGCCACTTGGTGCACAAAAGTGTCAGCTCTCGACTGGGCCGCAAAACTGAGCTTGCTGAGCCTATTATCTTTCATATCTTATTACATCAACTCACTGACGTATCTAACTTTGCAGCCACCGTCGGGTATTTTTCCTATAGGTTGTCAGCTTCAGTGCTCAATGTTGTGCCAATGTGTTTAATCTTTATTTAGGAGCTGCAGAAACTTCAACCTTACTTAAGTTCTGGTTAAAACCAGATCCCTGCAAATATCCACTTCACTCTGAACATGGCTGTCAATCACACACTCACTTCTACTTGTCTATTCACTGGATAATTGTCTCAGTAGAGTCTAGCTTTTGTTCTTTTTAAATGTTTTGATATGAGGAGCTTTTCTTTGGTTGAAAGCACGAGTCTTTGTGCATAAGCTCAAAGAGTTGTTCAATGAAAGCAGGAAAGGCAATATCCTTTGAAGTCTTTCCAAGTTCAAAATGTGTGCACAATCCTTAATGTACTTTAGCTGCAAATTACTCTTGATGGATTCCATCACTAAAATGCGGATTTATTTGCAGAGTTGGCACATGAATCAAACCTAGACTTTGTTGAACCTATGTCAACCAAACCATTGTTGAAACCCAATAAAATAACTGTATTTGAAATAAATTTTTAAAGACAGAGTGATTTACTTCAACATACACTGATAATAATCCATAAATATGCATAAAACAACAGTAGGGATGGGTAAACAGCACTGTGGGTTGCATATTAATGAATTCCATATTCATGCAGGTCTGGTGGCAAAATTACCAATCAGTGGGATATTATTACTGATAACACTTATTAGATATAGGCCAGGGTTGCCCAATATTTTTTCTCACAGGGCTGGAGGTCATCATACCAAAATAACCAAGGGCTACAGTGAAAATGTAAGTAAAATTGTAGTCTGTGTTAGCTTAGAAGTTTTGCATTGCCAAGAGCAGATGTAGATCTTCTTATACTATACCACATTTTTAAAGGTTGGAATGGTTTCACGGTGGGCACAAACATTTACATTAAACACTTCTTAGTGACTCGGTTTGCATTTACGTCATTGTCACTGAACTGATTGACAATTCTCTCATGAAGTTATGTTAGCACAAAGTGGTGAACCACGACCTATCCTAGCTTGCAAAGACTAAGCTTTTGATGGATGCTCCTTTTTTGTACTCAATCTTGATGACTTAACCAGTTACCAGTTACTTAACTGTGGAAGCTTCCAGAACAGTGTTCCTGTTACATTTCGAAAATAAAAGTAGGTTTATCAGTGGACACACTGAAACATTCATTTATTCATTTATTTTCTTAACCACATATCCAATTAGGGTCACGGGGGGCGCACAATGGGCGCAAGGCACACAGTTACATCGCAGTAGTCCATCGCAGGACAGACACACACACATACACACATCGATTCACTTATAGGACAATTCAGTGTCTCCAATTAACCTAACTGCATGTTTTTGGACTGTGGGAGGAAACCCACGTCGACACGGTGAGAACATGCAAACTCCACACAGAAAGGACCCTGACCGCCCCGCCTGGGGATCGAACCCAGGACCTTCTTGCTGTAAGGTGACAGTGCTACCCACCAAGCCACCGTGCTGCCGCCACACAGAAACACTTTGTCCTTATAAGTTAAATGTTCAATGATTCAGTTTTTAGTTTTTATTTCAAGTTTTAATCCTAACTTTTCTAGAAATGGGGGTTGTGAATGTGATTTCACTGTCCACATACTTTTGGCGAGGTAGTATGTCAAGCCATGATCAAGCCACACATGTACATCGTCATATGTTAAAGGTTCTTACATTTCACAGGAAGCATACTCAGGTGCTCGCATTCTGGTGCCTTCCTTCAAACGGCAGCAGAATTCCTCATCAATTTGTACTCCAGGGTAAGGGGAGGCACCTGGGGAGAAGAAAAAAGACAGTGTTATCAAGCCATCTCACTGATAAAGAGCTCAGGCCACTTCAAAAGGGTTTAACAAGAAGCACAGTACATTGTAGAGTGGGCCACAGTTGGGTCAATTAAAATAGCAAGAACTAAAATGGAAAACCACTGGGCTTTTAGGTGTACAATTTTCCAGAATAAATAGATTTGTACAATGAATGAATATTTATTTTAACCAGAACAGTGTACGTATGACAGTAGTCTTTCTTCTTTGTTGAAATCTTAAAAAAACAATTCATTTTATATAAAATAATCCATAAATATGTAGATAACACTAAATAACAAGGATAATCACAGGCAATGGGTAAAAAGACTCAATATGGATGGGTAAACAGCACCGTGGGTTGCATAGTTATGAATTTGCAAACATTCATGTAGGTCTGGTGGCAAAATCCCCAATCAGTGGGACATTATACACTGATCAGCCATAACATTAATACCACCTCCTTGTTTCTACACTCACTGTGCATTTTATCAGTTCCACTTACCATATAGAAGCACTTTGTAGTTCTACAATTACTGACTGTAGTCCATCTGTTTCACTACATACATTTTTAGCCTGCTTTCACCCTGTTCTTCAATTGTCAGGACCCCCACAGGACCACACAGAGCAGGTATTATTTAGGTGGTGGATCATTCTCAGCACAGCAGCTCTGCTGGAGTTTTTGAATACTGTGTCCACTCACTGTCCACTCTATGACACTCTTACCTAGTTGGTCCACCTTGTAGATGTAAAGTCAGAGACCATCACTCATCTGTTGCTGCTGTTTGAGTTGGTCATCATTAAAAAGACCTTCATCAGTGGTCACAGGACGCTGCCCACAGGGCGCTGTTGGCTGGATATTTTTGGTTGGTGGACTATTCTCAGTCCAGCAGTGACAGTGAGGTGTTTAAAAACTCCAGCAGAGCTGCTGTGTCTGATCCACTTATACCAGCACAACACACACTAACACACCACCACCATGTCAGTGTCACTGCAGTGCTGAGAATGATCCACCACCCAAATAATACCAACTCTGTAATGGTCCTGGGAGAGTCCTGAGCATTGAAGAACAGCATGAAAAGGGGCTAACAAAGCATGCAGAGAAACAGATGGACTACAGTCAGTAATTGTAGAACTACAAAGTGCTTCTAAATGGTAAGTGGAGCTGAAAAAATGGACAGTGAGAGTAGAAACAGGGAGGTGGTTTTAATGTTATGGCTGATCAGTGTAACTGATAACACTTATTAGACATAGGCCAGGGTTGCCCAATATTTTTTCACACTGGCTGGAGGTCATCATACCATAATAACCAAGGGCTACAGTGAAAATGTAAGTGAAAGTGTAGTCTGTGTTAGCTTACAAGTTTTGCATCGCCAAGAGCAGATGTTGATCTTCTTATACTATACCGCATTCTTAAAGGTTGGAATGGTTTCACGGTGGGCACAAACATTTACATTAAACACTTCTTAGTGACACGATTTGCATTTACGGCTGGGAGGGCACCTATTTAAATGGGAGTTTATTTTATTGCCCAGAGCTACAAATCTCTGTTAACGTTTGCCTGTGTGGAAAGACTTTGTTTTATCAAGGTGACAAGACATGACATTTTTGCACATTACTAGACTAGACAGTAACTGGTCAATAAACTTTAATGATGGTGCTAGTTCAGGGCATTTCATGGTTTATATAAAGGTTTATTGACCCAAATCATTCCAAGACCTAATTCTTACAGTTATAGGAAATACAGCACATGGCGAAATGCTTTTCTGTTTGAATGTGAAGTTCTGTTTGGGAAACGCATGGGCTGTTTTACTGGGAGCACATTCAATAAAGCAATAAACAAATAAAGAAAAAAAACAAAACAACCAAAGCCACTTTAAAATAGTCTTCTGAGAAAAGCCATTGTTAACTTTGTCTGTTCTTAGAAATCTGGTGCAGATTCTTTAGAGTCGTATTGTTTTCCCTGATCGTTGCATAATCCAAAGACCATAAAATATTAAGTCAAGATGTTCTGCAACAAATCCTGCCATAATACCACCATATTAGAATACACTCACAGCATGTCATACTTGAATGTTAGGCTTTAATTATGTTGCATTTCAGGCCAGTGTTTGTAAATAAGCTAATGTATTAATGTATGTACGATAAATTAAATTATGTCAGGACATTGTCATTTGCTGCATCGCTTGTGACATCCCAACCCTGTTATTGTAACTTACAAACTAAGAATTCTTGCAAACAAATTACAAGGGCAACCGCATACACCAATCAGCCATAACATTAAAACCACCTCCTTGTTTCTACACTCACTGTCCATTTTATCAGCTCCACTTACCATTTAGAAGCACTTTGTAGTTCTACAATTACTGACTGTAGTCCATCTGTTTCTCTGCATGCTTTGTTAGCCCCCTTTCATGCTGTTCTTTAATGGTCAGGACCCCCACGGGACCACTAAAGAGTAGGTATTATTTGGGTGGTGGATCATTCAGAGCACTGCAGTGACACTGACATGGTGGTGATGTGTTAGTGTGTGTTGTGCTGGTATGAGTGGATCAGACACAGCAGCGAGAATAGTCCACCAACCAAAAATATCCAGCCAACAGCGCCCCATGGGCAGCGTCCTGTGACCACTGATGAAGGTCTAGAAGATGACCAACTCAAACAGCAGCAATAGATGAGCGATCGTCTCTGACTTTACATCTACAAGGTGGACCAACCAGGTAGGACTGTCCAATAGATTGGACAGTGAGTGGACATGGTATTCAAAAACTCCAGCAGCACTGCTGTGTCTGATCCACTCATACCAGCACAACACACACTAACACACCACCACCATGTCATTGTCACTGCAGTGCTGAGAATCATCCACCACCTAAATAATACCTGCTCTGTGTGGTCCTGTGGGGGTCCTGACCATTGAAGAACAGAGTGAAAGCAGGCTAAAAAGTATGAGAAATAGATGGACTACAGTCAGTAATTGTAGAACTACGAAGTGCTTCTATATGGTAAGTGGAGCTGATAAAATGGACAGTAAGTGTAGAAACAAGGAGGTGGTTTTAATGTTATAGCTGATCAATGTAAACCTGCATGAACATGTATAGACTAAAACACTTTGCCTAATAAAATCCATCTTTATGCCATTTGTTCATCATGTCACTGTCACACATTTGCCTTATAAATAAGAACCCAGGTTGGTCATGATGGGCTTATGTAGGTATCATGCAGCTCAATGAACATCACCTTGCTGAGTTCTTTCAAAATCTGAGTTTATAGGCTGTGACAGATGCGTGGCACGGTGGCACAGTGGGTAGCACTCTAGCTTCACAGCATAAAGGGCCTGTGGTTGATACCCCAACTATGCAGCCAGGGTCCTTTCTGTGTGGTTGCTACTATAATTTGGAGCTGTGAGTGTGTGTGTGAGTGTGTGTGCCTTGTGATGAACTGCTGACATTTCCGGGATGCTTCCTACCTTTCGTCCAATGAATCAGACCCACTGTAACCTTGACAGGGATAAAGCGGCGGTAAAACAGAAAATGAATCAATGCATGTGACAGCAAAACCTGGATACTGATCTGTTAGTGTTAAGGCAGCTGGGGCATTAGAATGGAATGAATGAAATGGCTTTATTTGTTATATATACATATACACATGTACAGTACAACGAAAGACTTTGTCTGCATATCCCAGCTTGTTTGGAAGCTGGGGTCAGGGGCCCAACAATGGGCTCAGGGGCCCAACAATGGCTGCATAGCAGAGCCTGGATTTGAACCAGACTGACTGATAGCTCAAAGCTCTACCCCCTAGGCTACCCACTGTCCTATAAGGCATTACTGGTAACAGCAATACTATGGTTTTGAACAATGACCTTATTAGTTTGTATTTCCTGAATTGCTGTGGGGTAGATGTGTAAATTATATCTGCAACAGTAGCCCTAATACTTACCAAGAGAAAAGATCTCCCACATTAGCACTCCAAAAGACCATACATCACTTTGTGTAGTGTAGATTTTGTCAAATATAGCTTCTGGCGCCATCCACTTTAGAGGAAGTCTGGCCTGTAGAAATAGATGCAGCTACAGTAAGTCACATGTTTAGGAAGACCCTGCTTTACCTGTGTGAACATCAGCGGCTGCAAAAGAGTAAACTTGCTCGACCACATCTGACCACAAGCAATCATCATCTGAAGAGAAAAATATTATTAGCTAATAAAAATGACTGAGCATATGCCAGCAAGGATTAGCACTGGCAACTTGTTCCAGATTGGCTGCTGTTGTGCTGCTTGTCTGTCAAGTTAAGCACTTTTTAATGATTATTTAATGTGAACTACACACTGTGAGTAGGAACAGATATCATATTAAATTACATTTACTGAGAGAAATTAAATCTTTAATATTGTATAATATTAAACGGATCACTCACATCTCCTTTACGGACGTAGTCTGGGTCTTTATAGACGTCTCTGGCGAGTCCAAAATCACATATCTTTACGACGTTGTTTTCAGATAGCAGGATGTTACGTGCTGCCAAATCACGGTGAATACACTGGAAGGGGAAGAATAGCCATGGTCAAACTGAATGTTTGATTTATGACATGTTTTATATCAGCCAGGGGGTCATCTGGGTTATAGAAGCCCATATTTCATGGTTTTATATCTACCATGTGGTGTGTTGTCATTGGGAACACATGCAAGATAGGTGTGATAATGCGAAGCAGCTGATTCCATCACGTAGAACTGTCAAGTGCACCACAGTGATCTGGGGAGCTGTACAATCCATTCAACGATCTTTAATCCCTATATATGTTTAATAAGCCTGGGGCCACCATCTGAAGGTTTGTAACAACAGTGGGATGTTTTCGCCTGCCCACCATCAAGGAGAAATTAGAAAATAATATAAAACAAATTGCTGTCTGTTTAGATAAAATGCCAACTTGTTTTGAAGAGGAGATATTGCGGTTCTCTGTGTGAGCAATGTATGGCAGTCTTGGACAGGACAGTGATTATAATTACCAAAAATATCTTTCCTAATGACAATCCAAGTCAAGTCAAATTTATAGCGCTTTTTACAATAGACAATAGAAATCCCCTAGTTCAGCGAGCCAAAGACAACAGTGGCAAAGAAGATACCCTGAGAGGAACCAAACTCAACAGGGACCCATCCTCCTACATGCCACCTAACGCTAAGAGAAAATGTGTTCAAACAACCAAGATCTAATCCAAAAACAACGAAAAACATCATTTTCTTCACCATGTGATTGGAGGCTGCCATGCAACTTCTGTTTAATGAATATTATTATTAGAGTTGGGCTATAAACTTTCTAATTGAGCCTAAATGCTTCATATTATTACTGAGTAATAAAGACATATGGAGGTGTATTCTTATTGTTTTCCAAATGAATAAGAGCAAAAAAGAATAACTTGCACATTGCCACATTCCACTGTTCTACAAAAAGTATTATGTATAAAATTACATATATACCATGATTGATTATTTTGGTTTTACCACAAACTTCAGGCCTGCTTTTAGAAAACGCAAAGAGAATGCAGCATTTGTCAGTCAGTGCCTTTGATGCCCGGACAATACAATAATTTAACTTCAGGTAATACTGTGAATTAACACTGTTTAGCATTACACTGATGAGCCAAAACATTATGACTAGTCTCTAAATAAGTGCATATCAATGCTTATTCTGTAATAATTGTGCATGTCATGGTCAAAAACAAATAAAATAAAATAAATAGTGATAGTTACTTGTAGTACACATGTTGAATGCATTAGATATAGGCAGATAAAAAAGACCCAAGTGACCTTGAAATCAACAAGGGGTGCTCACAGGCAACTGTGGTGAGTACAGTGGGCACAGTTATTTAAATAGGCGCAAGGCACACAGTAACACCCTGGATGGGGTGCCAGTCCATTGCAGGGCAGACACACACACACACACACACACAAACACACATTCACCTATAGGGCAATTCAGTATCTCCAATTAACCTGACCGGAGCTCGCAGAGGAAACCCACGCAGACACGGGGACAACATGCAAACTCTGCACAGAAAGGACCCAGACCACCCTGCCTGGGGATCGAACCCAGGACCTTCTTGCTATGAGGCGACAGTGCTACCCACCGAGCCACCGTGCCTACCTTACTAAGGTAAAACACTACTGTGGCTAAAATTATAAATGACCAAATATTAATAATTAAAGCAAAAGATAACCAAACCAAAATCCAAAGCCCAAAGTGGTAAGGAGCATGCTCAGAAGCTCAGTGGTTCAGGTACGGAACTAGAAATCAGAATGTTGCTGGTTCAAACCCCACTTTTGTCAAGTTGCCACTATTGGGCCTCTAGGCAAGGCCCTTAAAACCCACAGATGCTTGCATTATATTCAGTCATAACTGTAAGTCGCTTTGAATAACAAGTGTCTGCTAAATGCCACAAATGTAATGTAATGTAAAATGATACATAACAGGTAGTCAGAAAGAGAAAAAGAGAGACGTTCACTTCACAGGGATATAAACATTATCTCCATCATGTAAAAACTGCCTCTTGTGTCATCATACTTTTTTAGTATTACATAGTATTACGTTACAATTTGCCTTTAGAGATCAATAAAGTAATAAATCAATCAATCTAGCAAAGCATACTTAGCATTATATTTAACGCTGTTGAATGAAGCGTTAAGTCTCTGTTTTGCCAAACTTTTAAAAGCACCATTGAAAGAGGATTTATAGGCTAGGTCTCTAGCTATTAGTGTGTAGACACTTCTTTAGGTGATCTTAAAATCTGTGTGAGCAGTGTTTTCTTGTTTCACTGAAATTTTAAATAAGTACTGCAAAAACAAACTACTTAAACAGCTTCATGTCAACTGGACACAGCAGAAATCCAGAGATTTTGCTTTTAGTTTTGTGCTCAAGTTTGAAAATGAAGTGAGGCCAAAAACAACATCTATCAACCTGGCTGGATTTGGAACTCAAAGCACAAAAGTAATTTAGCCAAGGACTTACTTTTCGGGAAGCCAAGAACTCCATGCCTTTTGCAACTTGAAAACTGTAGCAAATTAAGTCCTCCAGAGTCAGCACTCTTTTATACAGATCCTCTGGGTCTGCAGGAAAAGTCAAACAAATTCAGCACTATATGTATAAATAAAATCAGCTCTGTGTGTGTATATGTATATATTTATATGTATATTATATTTGCATATGTCTTTGCAATGCTATATCTACCTATCATCACACATGTACAAATGCCAGTTTTAATTGTACCGTTTCTGTCTAATCTAATTTCCTAAGCGTGTAATTTATTCTTAACCATCTAGCCCAATCTAGACTTAACCAGCTTGTTGTTGCACATCAAGTCAGGAAAGTAGAGTGATTGCGACTTTCAGTGTCCCACCTGTGTAAACAGTTTATCAAACCCAAAATAACAGACAAAGGACAACCAGAAACAAATCATCTACCTAATCGGAAAGAAAAGACGAAAAAAAACAGGCTAGGCCCAAATGGGTGACAGTGTCTCGCACTAAATATCAATTGTATTTATGAACCTCAGAGGAAACATCCTATCAGATTAAGATGGGAAAAACAACCACAGGAGCCTTGGGATCATTCAGGGCGGGTGGAGGTAAGCCAGGGGTTAGTTAGAAGGGGAGGGTGTGGGTGTAAGGGAAGGAAGACGCTCAGTCGCTACCTTCCTCCTCTTCTTCCGAGTCACAGTAGCTCTTATCTTCAATGAAGCCTGAGCTCGCCGAACTTCCTGTGCTGGCCACGCTCTCCAGTCGACGCTTCAGGAGCTCATTCAGGTCGCAACCTGAGCCCGGCAGAAGTGCCTTTCCATCCTGAGACTGATAAAGAGTCACAAATCAGTATGAAATATGGTTTTAAAAGACATATACATTGAGTTGCGTATAATAATAGAATGCCTTTATTTGTCATATGTACATATACAGGTGTACAGTACAATGAAATTCTTTTTTTGCATATCCCAACTTGTCTGGAAGCTGGGGTCAGAGCGCGGGGTCATCCACTGTATGGCACCCCTGAAGCCGAGAGGGTTAAGGGCCTTGCTCAAGGACCCAACAGTGGCTGCATGGCATTGGAACTCTCAACCTTTCAATTGACAGCCCAAAGCTCTACCCACTAGGTTACCACAGTCCCAAAAATAAAGTAATACTTAATTATATTAACTATATAATACGTAATTGCTGTACTGAGATATATTTGGGACACATGTACTTTATTTATGTCTGTTTGTGTCAACTTTAACTTTATTACTTTAATAAGTTTTAAATACTTAATTTCACTCTGATTGATTTTACCACTCATTTTTAACAATTATTTTGTTATTGTACCTGGAAAAAATGATCGCATATTCTCCAAACTACTTACTTGGCTACTTCTCAAGACAGCAGTCGAGTGACTGAGTTGTCCAAACTGTTCAGAATCTTAAATATGAGTAAAGCTTCCAACTTTTACTTACTTTATAAACTAAAAAGTCTCCTCTCTTGCTCCTCAAGTAGTTGGAAAGGTTGCCATACTTGCAATACTCCACGATGATCATTAGTGGCCCTGTAATGAAAAAAAAGTGTTTAATAAGAATCATTGACTTACTCGGACAAACTAACTAAATTCCAACAATTGTCCCAGCACTTTTACCTCCTTGCTTGGTGCAAGCACCCAGCAGATTGACGACATTGAGATGATGGCCGATATGAATTAGGATCTTCAGTTCAGACATGAGAGCCCTCCATTCACTGTTGGTAGCTCCTCCTATAAAAACACACGTTAAGAGAGTCAACAAGGTAAACAGGGGACACTTACCACCTCATATAGAAAATACTACTGAGAAATACACTAATGATAAAAAAAGTAAACTGCACATGCCTTGGTATTTAAGACATACCCAAAGTCATAATCACAATATATAATGATAAATAAACATATTTCACCCACTAGCTTTGGGCATTACGATTAATCAGTGTTCTCATCTCAGTGTTGTTAATATGGCAGGAATGTTTTAGAATGGCAGGAAACAACCCCCCTCCCAGTAGATTTGGTCCCCCCATGTTCAATTCATGGCTATGACCTTGGACATAGCTGTGCTTAAAGGCCAAGCACATCATGCTATGGCATTTTATAATAAAATAAAATTCACAATAAATTTTGTTTTATTTTATTTGACCATATACGTTTTGTATATTCACATTCATTAATTCCCTATCAAATACAAATGTATTAATGTATTTAAAAGGGAATTAATGAACGTGAATATACAAAACGTATATGGTCAAATAAAATAACACTTAAGGTAAGAATATAACCCAAAAATAACAAACATAAATTGTGATTTGTGGATCATTATAACAAACAGATGTTTGAATTTACCATGCAACAGGACAACACAACGCTTTAAGTGCATGTAAAACATGTAAACAGAGAACCTAAGAACATTAAGCTTGGCTTTTTTACATTTCTCATGGGAAACGTTTTAAGAAGCTTTAAAAACAGACATACAAGACAAACCTCATTACTTAAGCAGCACTGACATGAACATCTGGATGCTATGCCAATATGTATATTAGGGCATGATTTATACAAAGAGAAAGATGAACTTTGTGCACAGAATTGAACATAGCATCAGGGTAAAAAAATGTGGGTCATGCACAAGCATGCCATCCTGGTGACCCTTGAGGCCATGAAGGCAGGGTAGGAGGCTATTTTTTTTAACATGCCTGGTTTCCTATGACTCATCAAAGTGACACACAAAAGCTTGGTTTAGTGATAGTTTATCATTTAAACAGAAAGGCTCAACAAGGCAACAAAAAAATTGAAAAATATAATTACAAAAATACGTTTAAAAGAACTTTTATTGAGAGAAATGTTGCTGTTTAAATAGTGTTATTATCAAACTTTTAATAAATTAATATGGTATTTTAATACTGTTGGCCATAAACTGTTTATTGTCTTTTTTTATATTTTTTGCTGTTTTTATTATTATTATTATTATTATTATTATTATTAATATTATTATTATTATTCTATTTTATTTATTTATTTTCTCCCATTTTCTACATAATTTAGTGTAGTCAATTTGTTTTCCGCTGCTGGGGGATCCCTGATTGCAGTCGAGGTGTAGATATTGCTGCTCACGCCTCCTCCAACCTGCCTGCAGCCCTTAGCGGAACCCATTTTCACCTATGCACTCTGCACAGGCGCCTCTCTATCTGCTAATCAGGGTCCTTACACAGCATTTGAAGACCCCACCCACATAGCCTGGTCATCCTGCCCTAACAGAAACGTGTCTGCTGCAGGCACTGCCAATTTATTATTACACTTATTATTTTAAGTCTATGCTAGATTTTTTATTGAACACAATTCACTACAAAATAATAATAATAATAAGTATGTAAGTACTATACATATTAATGTAAGTTTACAGTATTTTTCAATTGCAATGTTTATTGTTTATTCCCCAGCAGTTGCTCTGTGCTCCAAGAGGCCAGTCCTACAGTTTAAATTCCACTGTCATAGTGGTTTTCTTAAAATATTACATTTTTCTTTCATTCAACAATGAAAAGGGGAATTAACACAAATATTTACAACATGACGCCAAAAAGCACTGGATTTTATAGCATTCAGGAATTTTAGAAACTACTCCATCTTTTTTTAGGAACTGACCCAATGCTTCTCTTCCCAGTTATTAATGTCTAGGGAGTATTAATGTAACACCAGTGAAATGCTTATCTGGAGCACTCTGATTCATCATCATCATTACCACAAAAAAAAAACATCAGAGCAGCTCATCATTCTTTACAGCAGCTGATTACACAGACTATTTCTCCCAGAGAAAAAGACACGGGTTATTTTAACCACGAATACTGTTCTTCAGTAGTTCTGATAAATGTAGTACTGTATTTTAGATGTGTTTTTTTGCTGGATGTATGTGTAATGATACATTGCTGTAGCTTAATTGCACTAGATTTCTTTAAGTGATTGGAAAAAGAACATTAATCAAACTAGAAAAAAATATGTGTAGTGTTCAGTGAGATTTACATTAATGAACCCCAGGCAGCTATTTTGTACAAGAATTACATCTGCACGCTCAAACCAAAGCCAAAGTTTCCTGTCTGTAGTCTTTCATTTTAAAGAAAACAACTGACTCCTTAGTTAATAAACACATACAATGTATCAGCCTCCTTGTTTCTACACTCACTGTCCATTTTATCAGCTCCACTAAACATATAGAAGCACTTTGTAGTTCTACAATTACTGATTGTAGTCCATCTATTTCTGCATACTTTATTAGCCTGCTTTCACCCTGTTCTTCAATGGTCAGGACCCCCACAGAACCACCACAGAGTTGGTATTATTTGGGTGGTGGATCATTCTCAGCACTGCAGTGACACTGACATGGTCACTTAGTGTGTGTTGTGCTGGTATGAGTGGATCAGACACAGTAGCGCTGCTGGAGTTTTTAAATACCGTGTCCACTCACTGTTCACTCTATTAGACACTCCTACCTGGTTGGTCCACCTTGTAGATGTAAAGTCAGAAACGATCGCACATCTATTGCTGCTGTTTGAGTTGGTCATCTTCTAGACCTTCATCAGTGGTGACTACTTCATCATCACCCTGATGACTACAAAGTGCTTCTATATGGTAAGTGGAGCTGATAAAATGGACAGTGAATGTAGAAACAAGGAGGTGGTTTTAATGCTATGGCTGATCAGTGTATGCCATAACTCCATCACTGCTGTAAATTATTCTTAGATCTCTTTCAATCTACAATGAAATGTTGTATATACAGTACAAGTAAAATGACTTTCCAACAGATAGAGGTATTTTTTTCTGAATCTTTTTAACATCTGGAGATGATTGAATGTATAATAGTAGACATATTTAATACAATGAGACAGGCAAAATAATAAATTTATGTCCAAAAACCAGACATCGGCCTTACATAAAAATACAGTGAATTCTTTAAAAATACAATGACTGATTTAAAAAAAATAAATTATTTAAGTTATAATAATACACAAATGATAAATTGCTAAAGAAGAGGGACAGCTGGTTAAGGAATATGACAGCACAAATAAACAGGAATGTTTTAGTTTCAATTTGATGATGACCAGAGTCTGATGAGCATATCTAATCTCTTCTGGGAATTTTTTCGACTGTGTGCTGTCTGACTCACAGTACTATTAATGTACCAGACCCTAAAAATCTGAGTGGGTTGATACCATCTATTGTTTACTTTTAAATCATTTTGAATACTGAAAAGTATGTTCAAGTATCTTTGTAGTGGTCAGATGTTGGGCAGCAGCAGTTTAAACACGCTGGAATTTTTGGAATGAAGAGTAAAGTGGCCTTTATACTGATCTAATCTGCTGGTGGTAAATAAATTAAACTACATCCACATTGTGTGGATCTGAAAACATTCCGAATTCAACCATGCTTTTAGGGTGGTAGATGACTGATCATGACTGCTACAACTGATTTTTTAATTTAGTTTATGGCACTGAGCCTTGGACCTAAGGTAAGTATTAACCTTAAAGTCTGTTATATGCAAAATCAGAAAGAGTAAATTAAAACAGTAGGTGGTTATGTCCATCAAACAATGAAATGGGCCAGCTATATTACTTGGCAATAGTGCAGGTTCGGTCAGTCTATAACATTTATCATATAAAAATAACATTGTTTAACTTCTTAAAGTAATTACCTAGCAACAGCCTACCAGATATGTTTAAAGGTCCGAGCTTTTTAGTACAGTAATCTGCAGTTTTGGACACTGTATACACCAATCAACCATAACATTAAAACCACCTCCTTGTTTCTATTCTCACTGTCCATTTTATCAGCTCCACTGACCATATAAGTTGACCATATATAGTTCTACGATTACTGACCCTAGTCCATCTATTTCTGTGCATACTTTGTCAGCCCCTTTTCACGCTATTCTTTAATGACTCCCACAGGATCACTACAGAGTAGGTATTATTTGGGTGGTGGATGATTCTCAGCACTGCAGTGACACTGACATGGTGGTGGACACAGCAGCACTGCTGGAGTTTTTAAACACCTCACTGTCAGTGCTGGACTGAGAATAATCCACCAACCAAAAATATATCCAGCCAACAGCACCCTGTGGGCAGCGTCCTGTGACCACTGATGAAGATCTCAAAGATGATCAACTCAAACAGCAGCAATAGATGAGCGATCATCTCTGACTTTACATCTACAAGGTGGACCAACTAGGTAGGAGTGTCTAATAGAGTGGACAGTGAGTGGACACGGTATTTAAAAACTCCAGCAGCGCTGCACACTAACACACCACCACCATGTCAGTGTCACTGCAGTGCTAAGAATGACCCACCACCTAAATAATACCTGCTGTGTGGTGGTCCCGGGAGAGTCCTGACCACTGAAGAACAGCATGAAAGGGGGCTAACAAAGCATGCAGAGAAATAGATAGACTACAGTCAGTAGTTGTAGAACTACAAAGTGCTTCTATATGGTAAGTGGAGCTGATAAAATGGACAGTGAGTGTAGAAACAAGGAGGTGGTTTTATGTTATGGCTAATCAATGTATATGCTACAGAAATGCTTATTTATGATTCTCAGCTGAGCTGAATATTGATGTCGTATATACACATACGGATATCTTTACTAACCGGAAGCTGATGTGAATTTCAGGTGCTTGACATACATATTTAATCTACCTCATCTATGCCAATCCATAGCAGATTGCCCAAGGACAATGGTTTGAATGAAAGCATTTTTTTTTGGAAAGAACGTTCTGATTCATCACATTTTTGATATGCTTATTGCAATTAGGTCTTAACTCTTGTGTTGTCTTAAGGGTCAAAAATAGGGCTGTTGTTATTTGATACAGCAGATTTGGGAATGATTTGTCATAAATCCGACTTACCCTTCAGCATTTTAACAGCAACTGTTTTGCAAGTAGACAGCTTGTCTATGCCAAATGCAGAAGCCTCCACAACTTTTCCAAAAGCACCATGGCCCAGAGTTCGACCTAAATGATGAAGAGTAAAAAGGTCAAGAAGAGAGGGAGAGAGAGACATGAGTTTGCCAGTTTGTTTTACCCTGCCTTGAGGCTCATAAATCAAACCGGTTGTTCTGTCAGGAGAGATATGGGTCTGTAATTAAAACAACCTGCTGAGCCCACAGGCCCACAGCCCACAGGCCCTCCACTGGGAATTTATATGCTGGTTAAGACTGGATGACAGTGATGTGTCACTGATAAATATTCCTACAATACTTTCAGCATTCATTATGCATGTCATAGCTGAGCGTTTTCACAATGACTTATAGGGACGATGTAGCCAAGTGGTTAAGGTACTGGACTAGTAACCGAAAGGCTGCTGGTTCAAGCCCCACCACCGCCAGGTTGCCACTGTTGGGCCCTTGAGCAAGACCCTTAAGCCCCAATTGCTTAGACTATATACTGTCACACACTTTGGATAAAAGCGTCTGCTAAATGCCAAAAATTTAAATGTATTTGTGTTTGTGTATTGTGGTATTATGGGCTTCAATTTCTATAAAGGATGCTATTATTTTGCTTGTTTTGGCAAATTCTTATGAACAAAGCTCACCCAATCTGAGTCGGTCTCTAGGGAACTCCCATTTGTTGCTGTCATAAGGAAGACGGTCACACTGCTCACTGAGGGGCATCTGGTCTGGATCCATGATGATAGACAGGTAGCCTGCTTTTAAATCTGCAGAACTTGGCTAAAAGTAGCAAAAAATTTAGATGTTAAAACTCATAAGGATTTCATTTAAGATTTGTCATCATAGTGTCAACAGAATGTCTACAATACGGTTTCATCAAGTTTGTGAACCTTTCAAAAACCCCAAAATGGCTGGATTAATTACCTTAAAAATGTGTCTGATCTTCATCCAAGTTATAACAATGGACACAGAGTTTAACCTAAGCAATTACCACCCAAACAGTTGTGTGTTTTTGTTTCTCTTTGCATTTCTATTTGCATTTTCCCTCTTTTCTTCACAATGTAGTCATTTACAATTCACATTCCGAACACAAGTCTAGACTGAAAAAATATGTAATACTCTTGGCTAAAAATTTCTTTAAAGTCAGCTGTTCCAATAAATAAGATATGATTAGAGGTGTGTCCGGTGGGATTTATATAAAACACTTTATAAAAAAAAGACACATATGGCCAACATTTCATGTGTTTTGCATGTCTTAATTTTGGTAAAAGACCAATTGGTTGTAACATTGTGTTTTGAGACAATAATCTCTGAACAGAGATTAGCCATAACATTAAAACCACCTCTTTGTTTCTACACACATTGTCCATTTTATCAGCTCCACTTACCATATAGAAGCATTTTGTAGTTCTACAATTACTGACTGTAGTCCATTTATTTCTCTACATACTGTTTTAGCCTGCTTTCACCCTGTTCTTCAATGGTCAGGACCCCCACAGAGCAGGTATTATTTGGGTGGTGGATTATTCTCAGCACTGCAGTGACACTGACATGGTGGTGGTGTGTTAGTGTGTGTTGTGCTGTTATACGTGGATAAGACACAGCAGTGCTGCTGGAGTTTTTAAATACAGTGTCCACTCACTGTCCACTCTATTAGACACTCCTAAGTAGTTGCTCCACCTTGTAGATGTAAAGTCAGAGACAATCGCTCATCTATTGCTGCTGTTTGAGTTGGTCATCTTTTAGACTTTCATCAGTGGTCACAGGACGCTGCCCACAGGGCGCTGTTGGCTGGATATATTTGGTTGGTGGACTATTCTCTGTCCAGCAGTGACAGTGAGGTGTTTAAAAACTCCAGCAGCGCTGCTGTGTCTAATTCACTCATACCAGCACGACGCACACTAACACACCACCACCATGTCAGTGTCACTGCAGTGCTGAGAATGATCCACAACCCAAATAATACCTGTGGTGGTCCTGACCATTAAGGAACAAGGTGAAAGCAGGTTAAAAAGGTATGTAGAGAAATAGATGGACTACAGTCAGTAATTGCAGAAGTACAAAGTGCTTCTATATGGGAGGTGAAGCTGATAAAATGGACAGTGTGTGTAGAAACAAGGGTAGAAACAAGGAGGTGGTTTTTAATGTTATGGCTGATCGGTGTATATATATATTTTAATAGTAGCTTTTAATAGTCTATAGTAGTCTTTACCTTTCTCAGTTTGCGGATGAAGAGAATAAGCATAATCCAAAGGAAGGTGGCAGCTGCTCCCGTGGACACTAGAATGATCACTTCAATATTTGGCTTGCCTTCATCATCTAAATTAAGATAAAGCACATGTGAAGCCATTTCTAAATGTGCTCCTTAATGCATTTTAGGAACTTATTTACTTTACTGTAATTTCTTTAATGGAATTTTGTGTACATGTGGTTCATCTGGACACATGACGTGGTTCACACTGTGTTTATTTGTACAAAGCACACAGGCATTTATTGCATACTCTACACTCTTTGAGCCATTACTGAAACTCCAACATTTATCAGGCTGCCTAAACAAGTAGGAATTTCATTTTGTAAAAAGCCAAAAATAATGAAGCCATTGAAGCGCAGTCCTTGCTCTGTTTGACTTTAGCTAAATTTATTACAGTCTGAAAGATGTTGGCTCATGCAGACGTACACAAATATTCCAAGCTTACTTACTATCTTGATTTTGCTAAACCCCTTTTTTAAAGAAACAAGTTAGAGAGGAAACTATTGTTAAAACAAGGCTGCAATGATTACTTCAAATTAATTAGCCTGTGCACTAGCTGATCATTACCAATGTAATGCCAGAGGTACCCCGACTCAGCTGCAGACAAGTGAAAATAAATCAGCTCAAAACAAAAAGTAAACAGTCTGTTAATAAGTCACATTCTAGATTGCATGTTGTTGCAGGCTTACCTCTGCTTGGGTTTTCCAAAATGTCTAGCCGTTAATGTTCGGAACAATATATAGGGAATTCGAGCTTGCATTAGGAGATTTTTAACCTTGTTTAAAATATTTTGCAATGTACCAATGTGATTCCTGGTAGTGTGGGTTGTTGATGCAGATAAACACCTTAAATGTGAGCTATAATCTGTAAAAGTCTATTAAAAAACAAACTAAAATTTATTGGGGGGGGGGGATTCAAAACTTGAATCTTCTTCTGGTGAAGCCATCACTCTTGTTCATATGGATATGGAGGTATGATTTGGGTCATTGTCTTGCTGAAAGGTGAAATTTTTGCAAAGGCCTGAAGGTTTTGTGTCAAAATTGAAATTTGGAGCTGTTCATAATTCCCTTTACCTTGACCAAAGCCCCTGTTCCAGCTTAAAAAAAACAGCCTCAAAGCATAATGCTGCCACCGCCATGCTTTACTGTGGGTGTGGTGTTTTTTTGGTGATGCACAGTATTGTTTTTGCACCAAACATACCTTTTAGAATTATGGCCAAAAACCTTGGTCTCATCAGATGATAACACATTTTCCAACATGCTTTTGGCAGATTTGATGTAGGTTTTTGCTAAATGTACCCAGAAATGGGGTCTGTGGTAGACTAGTATGTGATTTGGTAAACTGTGTCTGCTTCAAACCTGCATTTCACACTCTCAACAAAGTTGGAGGACTCAAAGCTTCAACCACATTTTGACACATCTTTACCAATCAATCACTGCCGAGACTGAAATCATTGGATATTTAAAATCTTCAGCTCTGTCAATACAAAGGTTCATCAAACTTCTAAAAAGCTTTGAAAATCAGTTGAAATGTCAGTTGAAAATCATCCTTGACGGATCATTTAGGTTTTCTTTAAGAGTGTTTTAAGTTCAAGCCCTTTGCTCTTTATGAAGTCATTCTTCTAGTAATTAATGAAGCTCCTTGCTTGCAGTGCAGAGGTCAGCTCCCAACTGAGGGAACCCCCTGTGTAACCCCATCATAAAACACCCTGGAATCTTCATGGCATACCCAGTAACCTTACAACCTATCTCTTGTAATAACTTAAATGTTAAATTGTGGCTTGGGTTTTGTCTTATTTGTCCTATTCATATGAATGCATTGCAATCTAATGATACGCTATGACAGTATTTCGAAACAGCATACATGGTGGCGTTTACCTTATGTACAATTTGTTTTCCAGAAATGAAACAGAAATAGCTATTTTGTTTCACAATCATGCTTTAACCTTAGTTTTGCATGTAAAACAGGAACCAGTTGAAGGTCAGCTTAAGTATTATTCTGCATACTTACCAAGTACAGTGATGACTGCACTAGAAGTTACCACACCTTCAGCATTACTGGCCTGGCACTCATACACGCCTTCATCCTCCTTTTTAACCCGCTGAATGATCAAGACCCCATCATCACTTAAGGTAATCCCTAAAGGCAATTAAAAAGTATTAATTAATTTATTTGTTTAATTTTTAATCTCAAGTAATTGCTTGAGAAAAGTCTACACTAAAAGCACTGAATGCGTGTCAGGAACACACCCCAAGTACCAGTCTATTGCAGGGCATATATGCATATATCAAGGTGGTTTCGAGCAGGAAATCCACCTACTGGCATGTTTGTAAAAGGTAGGAGGAAACTGGCGTATCCAGATTAAACTCACAAAAAGAATATGCAAGATTCCACACATACAAGGATTTTATCCAGCACCTGGGTCCTTGATTATATGATGTACTTTCATAACACCAGAAGTACACTTTGTAATTGGTTCCAGACTACTGAAGAGCATCATAAACATAATTATTCACACTTAATCATACTTAGTAACCAGTTTATGCACCATACATGGAGCGAGTAACCAGAGGCAATCATCTAACCTGTACATGCTCAACCATTATTCTATTTTTATTTTCAAATAACATCCAGTTAAAAATCTACTGCACTGTATTATTAAATTATTCATTTGAAAATGAGATTTAAACCCAGGATCCTAGGGTTGTATATTTTATATAAATTAATATGAGTTAAAATTGTTATTGTTATTAAAAAGTACTATTAATTATTATAATGTAATGAAATGTAATGTGTGGTATAAAGACAGTACAGTGGTGCCGTACATAAAGCTCAAAAGACATCGGTTTGATCCCTATCCTGTTACTCTAGGTCACTAAATGTTTGTTGTGTGTTTTCTTTATGAACTTTATTTTTCCCTTTTCCTAAAACATGCTGGTAGGTGGATTAGATAAGAAAATATTTTCAGGATTATTAAACAGTGAATAAATAAGTATGTGTAATGCCTTTGTAATGCCTTGCGCTTACTGTATCTTGAAGTCATATATGATACTGAAATCAATGTGAACAGTAATACATCTTACCTGGTCCTTCAGTGATCGGAGTATTGTCTTTGTACCATGTGATAGCTGGTTGGGGCAAACCATGGGCCAGACAAGCCAGGGTCAGAGTGCTGCTGCTGTTTACATCTTGATTGGTCAAGTTCTGCCACAAAAATGGAATTCTTCTCTCTGTATAAATGAGATCTGAGTTACGCAATAAGTAAAATTACCTAGAAGATAGATCAATATGTGAATTGTAACTAATATGCCATATGGCCAATTGAACATGAACTTGTAAGACAGCCTTTTCAAAACTATGGACATTATAACCTGGATTCTTTATACCATTCCCAGCAACCTCACCACCTATCTCATGTGACAGCCTAAATGTTAAATTCTTGCTTAGGTTTTGTCTTATTTAACAAATGCATTGTGTTTTTCAGAAATATACCAGAAATAGCTGATCTATTTCACAATCATGATTTAAAACAGGAAGGAGTTGAAGGTCAGCTGATTCTGTGTATTCTGTCTAGTACAGTGATGACTGCACTAGAAGTTACCACAACTTTAGCATTTCTGGCCTGACACTTATACACACCCTCATCCTCTTTTTTTACTCGGTGAAGGATCAAGACCCCAATCATCACTTAAAAGTATTTTCATAGTAAAATATTAAAATAGAACCCCCCTTCTGGCTTTTAGAAAGACTTCTAATAGATTGTGTTTGTAGGACTTTGTGAATAACAATGCATTTGTAACGTCAGGCACCATTGTTGACCTGGATCGTAATCAATGTTCCACATTATCCTAAAGGTGTTCATTGAGATTGAGACCAAAACTTGCAGGCTACTGGAGTTTCTCAATACCAAACTCATCCTTTTGATTTTATAGGCTTTTATATCTGCAATTAGGTAGGATGTTCACAGACTTTTGGCCATTTAGCATAATATAAATAAATGTTAGTTTACATTCATATACCACAAAAACAAAATGCCATGCAATTATAATAAACTGCAATAATAAAAGCTGAAATAGAGATAGATAGGATTTTATCTGATTTAAAGCTCCAAAATAGAATATAGTTAATGAAAAATGTAATTTGTGTAATAATTTATCATTTAAAATTGTAAACTTTGAAGTACTTGGAAGGTTTACCACCAATGGCAAAATGATTTAGGGCAAACATGTTATTAATAGTAAGAATTGTTATGCATTATAAATGCATTATCTTTTCCAACCTGTTGATTGATTTTGACTTTGAATATTCCATTCTATATAACATAATTATAACATTATTGTTATAGAATACAGATTGTACAATAACAACAACTAGAAATGACACAAATGTGTAAACACATGTTATATGCTAATAATATAAAGCCTTCTTTATAAGCCCATCAGTATGCTGGATACACTTTATCCCACTATTCAGATTACAACATAGATGGTTACATTTCTCAGATCTTCTCAAAGAACTTACCATCAACAATTAAAGCAGAGGTTGTGTTAACCTCCTGCATTGTGTTGAGGTTGATTGCTCTGCACTGAAAGCCCTTCATATGATCTTTGGAAACATTCTTCAATCTGAGTGATGTGGAGACAGAATAAGGACCGATTCTCTGTACTGAGCCATCATCCTGAACGAGGCGGTTTTGCCAATTGTACCAGCTCAGGTTATCATAGAGGAAGCGTGTGCCCTGGCACGTCAATGTCACATCTTCTCCCTCAGTTGTGGTCAAGGGTTCAATCCCAAAAGACTGGTGATAATCTGCAAGAATTGAAAATTACAAGTCATAAGTCTTTAAAATGAAATACATTGACAATATACAGTTAAAAACAAAAACAGCAATTACAGGGTAAGTTATCAGAGCAAATCATGCTCTGGCTCGCACTACAGAACACAAAAGTGCACATCTCCAGTCACGGAATGTCAAATTTGCAGTTATTTCCTGTTTCATCACTGCTAATTGGAAGCAGGTTGTTGGCGGATGGCGGCAGCGACAGCCGACTACAACGGCTACAATAGGAACCAGGCTGAGGCAAGGCCTCGGGGGGAGCTGGAACACACTTGTTTATTCGCAGCACTGGAGAGCGTCTCAAGTTCCGTAAAAGAACACAGCTGTTATTACAATTCGGTCCCTCTCACCAGCATTCCTGTGGTCAGTCATCCCCACCTTGGCACAGCACATTCTCTGGGCCATTAAATTCTCCTCTGTACCCATGCAACCTGCCATCACTTGGATTCAGTAACTGCTTAACTGCCACTGTCAGGCTGATGTTTATCCGGTAGACATTATCCTTAATTTTCCCTAATTGTTCAAATCTAATATACGCATGCATCTGACGTTCTCCATTTCATAACCTTCTTTTAGGGTTCAAGAACATTTGAACCTGTTCAGCTGTCTATAAAAGTGATTCACACCAGCTGAGAATTGAGAAAGAAAGTAGCAAGTCTGCCAAAAGAACTGCAGTCGGGAACACATCATACACATTGCCATATGGCTGCTGACGTGTTTTGCCTTTTCGTTCATTCAGTTTGCCATGCCGCAAACGATTACTGTTGATGCCCCCCACTGTTATTTTTATTGAACAATTTAATGTGGGAATTCTTGTGTGTGCTAAGTTAAATGCCATGACCATGAGTTACAATCAATTTTAAGATCATTCTTAATTAAATGACACATATGCCAGCAATTGCTGTATTTACAATCCAGCATTCGAATTACTTACCATTTACATAGAAATCAGTCTTCATGGTCCTCTCCCCCACAGCATTGCTGGCTTTGCAATAATAGGCTCCTGACACATTAGCTATCACAACCAGGGTGCTTATAGTCTGTGAATGGACAACACATGCTCAGAATAGAAATGTTCCACTACACTACCTAAACAACTGCACGCACAAACAGCATACTTGTACAGCATATTTACTTTATGTTTAGATGGAGCAGCAAAAAATGCAGCTTAGAACACAGCACAGGACATTTTTAGGTTTTTAGATTTCTCAATGCAATGCAACTTAATGTTGAAGATTATGTGAAACTGGGTGGGTCAACCCTCATAGAAATACTGTGATCTATGAAATTAATCTGTAATTTTCATGTGATGATGTGAAAGCAGCGGTGCATCGGTGGCTATGCGCTCAACCATAAACACCAATTCATTTTTAAGTGCCATGAGTATTTAATAGAAAGGACATTTTTTGTGTCACATGTAATTGTAACAGGTTGGATTTGCTCAATTTCCTCATGCAGTCTGACAATCACAGCATGTCACACAATGCCGAGAGTCACAGTCTAGACCAAACAACACATCCTGTCGGTGCCTCAACCAGTCAGTAGTAGCTACTGTTGAAGCAGTAATGATGTAAATCCCAATTTGGTCACCCCTGCCTCTGACACATCCAATTGCCTCTTTTGAGTGTCCTGCCAGGGTGGTGGTGATGGGATAAAGTAATAAACCAGCCCTCCACTGAGTGCCCGAATGTAATAGTTTAAAAAACAAAAAACATTAAAATGACATAAAATCACCAAACTGAGTATCACTAATGTAAACATTCTGGTGTTTTTAAAACCAGTTAAACCTGACATATACAGGGGTTGGACAAAATAACTGAAACACCTGTCATTTTAGTGTGGGAGGTTTCATGGCTAAATTGGACCAGTCTGGTGGCCAATCTTCATTAATTGCACATTGCACCAGTAAGAGCAGAGTGTGAAGGTTCAATTAGCAGGGTAAGAGCACAGTTTTGCTCAAAATGTTGCAATGCACACAACATTATGGGTGACATACCAGAGTTCAAAAGAGGACAAATTGTTGGTGCACGTCTTGCTGGCGCATCTGTGACCAAGACAGCAAGTCTTTGTGATGTATCAAGAGCCACGGTATCCAGGGTAATGTCAGCATACCACCAAGAAGGACAAACCACATCCAACAGGATTAACTGTGGACGCAAGAGGAAGCTGTCTGAAAGGGATGTTCGGGTGCTAACCCGGATTGTATCCAAAAAACATAAAACCACGGCTGCCCAAATCACGGCAGAATTAAATGTGCACCTCAACTCTCCTGTTTCCACCAGAACTGTCCGTCGGGAGCTCCACAGGGTCAATATACACGGCCGGGCTGCTCTAGCCAAACCTTTGGTCACTCGTGCCAATGCCAAACGTCGGTTTCAATGGTGCAAGGAGCGCAAATCTTGGGCTGTGGACAATGTGAAACATGTATTGTTCTCTGATGAGTCCACCTTTACTGTTTTCCCCACATCCGGGAGAGTTACGGTGTGGAGAAGCCCCAAAGAAGCGTACCACCCAGACTGTTGCATGCCCAGAGTGAAGCATGGGGGTGGATCAGTGATGGTTTGGGCTGCCATATCATGGCATTCCCTTGGCCCAATACTTGTGCTAGATGGGCGCGTCACTGCCAAGGACTACCGAACCATTCTGGGGACCATATGCATCCAATGGCGGTGCCGTGTATCAGGATGACAATGCACCAATACACACAGCAAGACTGGTGAAAGATTGGTTTGATGAACATGAAAGTGAAGTTGAACATCTCCCATGGCCTGCACAGTCACCAGATCTAAATATTATTGAGCCACTTCGGGGTGTTTTGGAGAAGCGAGTCAGGAAACGTTTTCCTCCACCAGCATCACGTAGTGACCTGGCCACTATCCTGCAAGAAGAATGGCTTAAAATCCCTCTGACCACTGTGCAGGACTTGTATATGTCATTTCCAAGACGAATTGACGCTGTATTGGCCGCAAAAGGAGGCCCTACACCATACTAATAAATTATTGTGGTCTAAAACCAGGTGTTTCAGTTATTTTGTCCAACCCCTGTAGGTAACAGTGATTTACTATAATTTGAGTATACAAAATTTAAAGCATGCTGGGATTAGATGTCAGTCTGCTCATTTCACATTTCTGCTGCACTGTTTTAGCTCTGAGACAAATCTGCAGTGTTAAGAATGATTCATGACAACTGATGGAAATGTAAAATTTATGCTGTGCAAATTATGCTGTTCCACTCTGTTAGTTCTATACACTTAGTACATGGTGTTGTATTGCAGGAAAACTATATAATCCCATGTTACATGAGCTTAGATTTCACTACATATACCCAAAGGACTGGACCCCTGCATTCTAGCCAGTGACCCCCCCTCACCATCTTACTTTTTCCACCCTCCTGGCCAGAAAACCTAACAAGAAATTTGTAATTTAATTTGTATATTGTTTTTATTCGAATCTTCTTGAAATTTCTGAGATATCTACACAACATAAGTATTAAACACTTTAGCTAATTACATTAAAATGTAAAAAATTTAAAAATTACATATGAACAAATGCCAGATGCTCCTAATTTTAAGGTTAATTAAGGAACTCTGGGATGATACTGCAGTGTTGATATAGTTGTGCCTGCACATAATTATTTTAAAACTTTAAACTACTGTGGCTGGTAGGAATGTAAACGGTGGTAATTCAAGACAAAAGCTGTACTATCATAGAAGCGCAGTGAACCATTGAAGATTACTAAGATTACTCTAAGGCCTGTCTGTAGTAAAAACACACTTTCATTAGCTTAATGCCTTGTTAGGCTGAAAGCTTCATTAAAATCACTTAAGTCGACAATTACTCATTTTAAATAACTTATGCAGTATAACTAGAAAAGCTGCCCCATCATGTATCAAAATAAGAGGCAGGCTTTGAGAAGAAATATAGATTTCAGAGAGAGCTAAAAGAAGGTGAATTAATGTATTTGCTCCTTAGAAACCTACAGTATGTGAGAAAACCTAATAAAAGTGCTATGAAAGCAATTTTATTAACCTTAACTATTGAGTTTTAAATTGTTAATTATTTCATCAAACCAACCTACACTAAGAAAATGAGACAACAATTATACCGATCAGCCATAAGATAAAAAACACCTCCTTGTTACTACACTCACTGTTCATTTTATCAGCACCACTTTCCATATAGAAGCACTTTGTAGTTCTACAATTACTGACTGTAATTTGTTTCTCTACATGCTTTGTTAGCCCCCTTTCATGCTATTCTTCAATGGTCAGGACTCTCCTAGGACCCCCACAGAGCAGGTATTATTTAGGTGGTGGGTCATTCTCAGCACTACAGTGACACTGACATGGTGGTGGTGTGTTAGTGTGTGTTGTGCTGGTAGTGTTGTGCTGGTAGTGTTGTGCTGATGGAGTTTTTAAACACCTCACTGTCACTGCTAGACTTAGAATAGTCCACCAACCAAAAATATTCAGACAACAGTGCACCATAGGCAGTGTCCTGTGACCACTGATGAAGCTCTAGAAGATGACCAACTCAAACAGCAGCAGTAGATGAACGATTGTCTCTGACTTTACATCTACAAGGTGGACCAACCAGGTAGGAGTGTCTAATAGAGTGGACAGTGAGTGGACACGGAATTTAAAAACTCCAACAGCACTGCTGTGTCTGATCCACTCATACCAGCACAACACACACTAACACACCACCACCATGACAGTGTCACTGCAATGCTGAGAATGATCCACCACCCAAATAATACTTGCTCTGTAGTGGTCCTGAGCATTGAAGGACAGAATAAAAGCAGGTAAAAAAAAGTATGTGGAGAAACAGTAATTGTAGAACTACAAAGTGCTTCTATATGGTAAGTGGAGCTGATAATATGGACAGTGAGTGTAGAAACAAGGAGGTGGTTTTAATGTTATGGCTGACACAAATGTAAACTCTAAAAGTCTATTGGCATTTTAAGCTAAAGCTGATTTTGTACATGTATTTTCAAAATCGCTCTGCAGTCCATCTAGTACACTTACCTTGTTTTTGCCATTTATCTCTTTATTCTTAACAGAGAGCTCCTTAATTATGTTAGATGGATATGTGGAGTGGACGCTTTCCTTAACAGGGATTTGATCAGTGTAAAATCTGCATCTGTTAGACAAAGGGAAAAGGAAAGTCACTGATAAGAAGCTTGTTATGCTAACAAAAGCCAAGGGTTCTGTGCAAACTCTGATCCACACATTACATGCTTGCACGTTTTTTGGCAAATCAAAAACGTATGACATCTGCTGTACTCGTATGAAAACAGCTTGTATTTAGTTTTTTGGTTTGGCTGTGAAAGCCCACAATATTCAAGAACAGGAGTCACACATAGGGCAGAATGCTAATAAGACTATTAGGTTTATATTTAATTGTTTAGGAGACAGAAAACAGCTTTTTTCCTAATTAATAACAAAGTGTTGGGGGAAAATGACCTCTTAACTGGTGCAACTCAAAATTATTTGCATTGTACCACTGACCTTTAACTTTTCAGTCCCAACGATTGTCTTTACCCTGTTTAAATGTAGCGTGCTAAGCTGTCTTGGGGCCTGGTAGAAAACAAAAGGTTATGCTACATCCTTCTGAGGAGAGCAACAATTGATTTAATGAGAATTGAGGCCAAAGAGGAAATGGCAGTGTAACAGGAAGGGCTAAGTCATGCATCACCATTTAAAGGAAACACCCCTATTTTCTGGCTGACTGAGATAAGACCTAAGACCTCCCCGATAAACAAGGAATAGCTGATTACTTCTCACTCGTTTGATTAGCAGAGACCTGAGCGATTTACCCTCTACCACTGACACCAGCCCTCTATACCACTGACTCTTAATAACCATTAACACTGCAACCCTGCAGTCATGACATGCGGTGGACATTTATGACAATTTTAGTGATTAATTTTCTAGTATGCAATCTAGGATGTTTTATTTTGGTAGGTTGGTGAAAATCAGTGTATCAATTAATAACTGTGATTTTATGTGTGGAACAGGGCAGATGGCATAATGAAAAACATTAAATAACAAATAATTAACAAATATTTAATTACATAAATAAACCATAAGAAAGATAGATAGATAGATAGATAGATAGATAGATAGATAGATAGATAGATAGATAGATAGATAGATAGATAGATAGATAGATAGATAGATAGATAGATAGATAGATAGATAGATAAACTGTATAGATAGATAGACAGACAGATAAGAAAGACAGACAGACAGATAGATAAAGAGATAGACAGACAGATAGATTCACTTTACTGATCCAAGAGGCAAGTTTGTGAATAATATCTGCAATTTAATGTGGGTAACACTGGCACACAACCAAAAGTATGACAGCAGTGTATGGCATCTGGGAGGTTACTAAAGCAGAATGTCAAACCATTTACTGACTGAGTTACCAAAAACAAAACCCAGAGAGCGTCAGACAGAGTTCCCACCCCATAGCTAAATAGTTTCAACCAACAGTAGCAATGATGTTTGATGAGAACTAAGAGAACTACACTTTCCATCCAGCTGCACCTCACCTACATGCCAGGCCAAACCAAGATATACCACAATGTAGTTGTGTACAATGTCTTATGTGGGTAACATTAACGAATAGATAAACAGACCAGCTAGCTGCGGGTCTTTTGATTAAGAAGCACTAAAGCTTTTACAGTCCTTATTGTTATGTAATGTGATGATTAAAAATCATTAATAATAATTAGAGATGCTATATGGCGCTTCAAATCAGTTTTAAGTTTATTGTGACTTCTGTCTTATGATGACCAATAAAATTTTTATATGAATAGAATTATTTATTCAAGAGCAGTTGTCCATTTAGCAGCTGTTTTTAAGCTCAAAGGCGATTATTTCATAATGACACCCTATTGCAAACAGTAACTGGAATTGTCCTCTGGCTTAATACGGCACATCAGATTGATAGCAGACAGCCTGACTGCTGGTTTCGTTCCCATATTGAGTCATCTATAAAAACCTTTTTTATTACGGACTAAAAACCACAATGCTTCTAAACAAGTGCTCTGTCAAACCACTGAACATTATCAATATTTATAGCCTACATGTAGGACTTCAACTTGTTTTGTCACAGATTTACTCAATTCAGTAATTCTGGATTGGTAAATAACAGGGAATAAACAGATACTGTATTAACAATCAGCCATAACATTGAAACCACCTCCTTGTTTCTACACTCAATGTCCATTTTATTAGTTCCACTTACCATAGAGAAGCACTTTGTAGTTCTACAATTACTGACAGTAGTCCATCTGTTTCTTTGGTGGTGGTGTGTTAGTGTGTGTTGTGCTGGTATGAGTGGATAAGACACAGCAGATGGAGTTTTTAAACACCTCACTGTCACTGCTGGACTGACTATAGTCCACCAACCAAAAATATCCAGCCAACAGCGGCCCGTGGGCAGCGTCCTGTGACCACTGATGAAGGTCTAGAAGATGACCAACTCAAACAGCAGCAATAGATGAGCGATCATCTCTGACTTTACATCTACAAGTTAGACCAACTAGGAGAACTGTCTAAAAAAAGCTGGGAGTGGACAGTGAGTGGACACGGTATTTAATACCAGCACAACACACATTAACACACCACCACCATGTCATTGTCACTGCAGTGCTGAGAATGATCCACCACCTAAAAAATACCTGCTCTGTAGTGGTCCTGATCATTAAAGAACAGGGTAAAAACAGGTTAAAAAGTATGTAGAGAAATAGATGGACTACAGTCAGTAATTGTAGAACTACAAAGTGCTTCTATATGGTAAGTGTAGCTGATAGAACGGACAGTGAGTGTAGAAACAAGGAGGTGGTTTTAATGTTAAGGCTGATCAGTGTATAGGACTAATGTTTAGTTATTAAAATATAAACTCACTTTGTGAGACTGGGATCAGGGTCACATGGTTGCCACAACCATGTGATGTCAGGTTCCGGGTATCCAGAGACAGTACAGGTAAACTGATGTTCCTGGTTATGCCTGTAGGTCTGAGGGCCTAGAGGTGCCACCTCTTCCTCGGATATCCTGGGCTTTACTGTGAAGACACAAACGGTTATAATACAATGCTTTTAAAACATGATGAGAAAAAATGAAGAGCTCATGGCTTAGTGATACAAGGAAAAACAGACCTTAATTTAACCAGAATTAACTCCTCATGAATGTCACCAAAACACTTAATTGTTACCATGCATTTCTATTGCTTTTGCTATTTCTGAACTGTAATCTGTGTAAAGATAGATACTGGCTGATCCAATAAAATAATTTTATGCAACATAAAAAGGGTCCTCGTCCTTGTATGGCGTGATTGGAGTCCCAAGAATGTATGAGAAAGTGGAAAAAACTGAGGAGACATTTTTTTCCCAGAGTGAACAGCCACCCAAGTAATAGCTTTCTCTCTTTGTGTATCTTAATGCCACCAAAACACAAATAATCTCTGTGGTATTGCATGTTTGTATGATGTGCCGCCACCCTTATTTCGTCTCATTTAGAGTCATGTGATGTTCACGACTGGAAGCGAATTGTTTGCTATTGCTATAAAAAGACTAATTTTGGAGTAAACAAGGGGTGAGCTGTGGGATATAAACTAATAACACTATGTTGACCTTGTTGTGGTCTGGTTGAAGAGAACTATTTTTATCACCTCACCCACATTAATAATTTCCAGGGAACTTCCAAGAAGTTGAAGGAACAAATGACTTTTATATTTGATGTCTGCACCACTCAAAAAGTTGGAAAAGTGGCAAGATAAGAATACACAATAATCTTTTGACATATTCTGCAATAAGTTGGTGACTCAACAGATAACAGCATAAATGTTGGGTATTAAAGAAGTGTCGTGGCTCGCCACTTTGTGCCAAACTTGGAGAGAACTGTAAATCAGTTTAAAAGAGCAGTTCTCAAGGTAAGATTGTAAATAATTTAGGTATTTTACCATCTACCATACACAATATTGGAAATAGATTTATGGAATTCTGTGTAATCATTCTCAGTCTGTGTAGGGCAAGGATGAAAATCACTGCTGAATGGTGTAACCTTTGATCCCTCAGACAGCATTGCATATCTCACAAAAATTGTTGTCCTGTAACACAGTCCGACACTGTATTAAAAAATGCAATGTGATACTCTTATTTCGCAAAAAGAAAGTCATACATCAGTTCTGTGGGCTCAAGGTCATCTCAGATGGATCAAAACACAATGGAAACATATGCTGCCCTGTAAAATGAACCTTAAATCTTTGTGCCAAAGACGTTAATAACCATCCAGACTGTTATTAGTCTGCAAAAGTCAACATTTGTCAAGGTTTGGATGTGCATCAGTGCCCATGGCATGGGTGACTTGCACATGTGTGAAGTAATATTGACAGAGAGGTGTATATTGGAATATTGGAGACATATGCTGCCATCAAATCGACATCTTTCCTGAGGCATCATTTTGCACATGCTACAACAGTATGGATTCATAGATAGGTTAAGGTAAAGGGCTAGTAATCGAAAGGTTGCTGGATCAAGCCCCACATTTGCCTGGTTGCCAATGTTGGGCCCTTGAACAAGGCCCTTAACCCTCAATTGCTTGCAATGCATATTGTCACAATTGTAAGTCACTTTGGATAAAAAACGTCTGCTAAATGCCACAAATGTAAATGTAAAATGTAGACACAAAGTGCGTGTGCTTGACTGATCCGCCTGCAGTTCAGATCTGTCTCTTAGTGAAAATGTAGGATGCATTATGGAAAAAAAATCAAATAATGGCGACCATGAACTGTTTAGCAGTTAAAGTACTTGCAAAACTCCAACAATTAATATCATAGTTCTGAAATAACTAAAAAGTGTAATTATTTAATAATTAAAGGTGAAATAACCATGGTAATCATCTATATTTTTATTATGTCAGAATTTATTTTCAGATATTCAAACCAAAACCTCCTTTCCCAAAATGTTGCCACAAACTTTATATCATAAAGTTGATTTTACATAAAGTATTTGACTCTATACCCAGGGTAGAAATGGGTATGGGTCAATAAATAGAAAAGGTCTCTACATAAATTTGGCCATAAAGCATAGCTAGAAACATGGTTTGTAAGACAAGACATGTGGAGTGTGTCAGAGTTGGATGAAGTGAAGGCCGTGTGCAGAGCAACGTGTGGTTCCTCACATCCCTGAAGCTCTTTGAAATATTACTAATCAATTCCAGCTGCACTTGCAGCATCAGGCTAGCCCCACGAAAACCTGCAGGAATTCCAAACATAGCAGCTACCTGCAGTCGAGCTCATGGGGTTCGAACAGATTTATTAGAAAAAGCTGACAAACATGTTCACTTACTTTTACATATCTTGATTCATTGACTTACCTTTGACCAAAAGTGTGTAGCTTATGTTTCTGTGAATCCCTTTCTCATGGTTGGACAAGGCAATAGTGAAAACCCCAGCATCCTTTTCTTTCACCTCCTTGATAGTAAGATTATAGCCGAGGGTCTCATAACACAAGGAGTCTTTGATAGGCATGCCATTCTTGTACCTGTAAATGTTTGTCACATAAAAACAGTGACTTGCTTCTTTACAAATTACAATTCTTTATGGTATTTAACAGATGTTAAAATTGTATAAAATTCTAATTAACCTACCAGACTACTTTATCTGGTCCAGGCAGGGCATTGACCCTGGGGTGAAACTCAAATCTTCTTCCTTCTCGAACAGTGACGACCTTTCGACCCCTGTAGGTCACATTCAGGAATGGATGCTCTGCAAAGATTTACATAAATATTTCCTCACTCTCCCAAAGAAATGTAACACATAAGAAGTAATTGTGCATTTATAGCTGCAAGAAAATTATTAATGTAAATCATAATTTATATTTTTTTCAGCTGCACCCATATTTAGGGGCAACGCTCCAATTTTTATCAGTTAAGACCAGCATTGAGGGGGCACTGAAGTGCACCTCCCAATGGCTAGGCTGTTTTAGGTAACTGGTTAAAGATAAAAATTACAGAAATCATGGTAATTCCACAGGGCTTTCAAAATTCTTTCAACTGTATTTAGCATGAACTTACCAAACACAGCGACTTTTACTGAAGCATGCTTAGAGTCATCAAGTGTTCCTGTGCAAGTGTAGGTGCCTTGGTCCTCCATAGTAATGTTGTGTATGATTAGTGCTTTGGTCATCGTCATCTTTTTAGAAGGATCTTCCATCGTACTTTGAAATTCATGAGTGCGAGTGATCTGGAATACAAATAAAACCTTTTTATACACATTGTTCTAAAACTCTGAATACTTTATATTCAAAAGTAATTAAGGAAATTTACAGAACTTACATGACTCTTCTGGAATTTCCAATCAAAATTAATCCTGCCATTGAATGTGGTGTCTCCAGAACAGTTGAGAACCAGAGTGTCTCCTACCAGAACTCTTGGATGCTCCGGTGTGATGCGCACATTCCTTAGAACATTGGCTATTTAAAGGATAAAGAAGTGTATCACATGAATGAATGCAATAACGTTAACAACTGCATCATTTAAGTGTTGCATGCATTAGAAAGTTACTTACTACGTCGTTGAGGGATGAAATGTAAAGCTTTATCCGAACTTGTCATACATGTGATCATGCTGTACATCTGAAATGAACCCATTGGAATCCTAAAACCCACTTTTGGGTCCCATGTCACTCCAGCTTGGATAGATGTCTTCATGGCGGGCATCTGAGTAAGAAAGAGAAAAGAAATGTGTTTTGGGACAGGCTCTGGTTGGACTAAGTAGCTAAGTCCCAAAAAGCATGTTTTATAATAGACTAAGACTTTTTTTGCAATGTTATTTTATTCCAAGCACACTTGTCTTTTTCGTCGATTTGACTGAAGCGTTCACATTATTACTTTGGCTGATGTAAAACATAGTACAGCAGGAGAGATGAAATGTTACAATTAATTAAAAACACGAATAGGTGAAAATAGGGGAGGATGAATAGATAAATCTTCCCTGCCAGATGAATGGCAGTTCCAAAATTGCTATCATTTCTAAACCAATACATAGTGAATTACTACAGTATAAAACACATTCCTGGGCCTCTCATATTTCATATCCCTTAAACAAGTATTGATTGTGGAACTCTGTAGCTGTTCAGGCTACTATTACTGTACCAAAACCTTTCCTTCCAAATAATTACCATTCAAAATTAGCAGCATTTTCTGACAAGCCAATTTTTTCTTTTATATTTTGAATGTAAAAGTTTAATATTGTTAACTAAAAACTTAATAACATCACAGTCTGTTTCTGAATGTTCATGTAGAACTGTCCAGCATAATGAATCCTAAAACAATTAAAATAAGAAATGTGTTGTAGATGTTATAAATGTATGTAATATAAATGTATATGTTTAATTCCGTCACATTTTTTGCAGTATTACCATACTATAGCAATAACTAATACCATAACTAGAAAAATGTAAACCAACACTGTCTGTTTTCTTAAGATAAAATTGAAACTAAACCCATGCACCATAAAACCATAATGAAACTAAACTAAAATTGAGAAAGCAAAAAACTACATTGAATTTAAATTAAATAAAGAAAAATAGTAATACTGCTGATTATTCGAGATGGTCAAATTTAAGCAAAAGGTACTAACAATTAATTAATTATTATTTCACATATTTGTTTGTGATATGCTTTGTTCTGTCATTATAGAAGAAAGAAAAGCAAGGAAGGAAGGAAGTGGGTAGGATGAATGCCACAGATGTTCCAACAGCAGGAAAATGTGCCATCTGAATGAAAAGTGTTTGTCCATGGCAAAACACTGTGGACTGTAGGTTTTACATGGTACCAGTATTGAAAATGCATCAACATTAATGCAAACCCTTTGACTTAATTTGGCCAATTGTTTTTCCTATAGCTATTTCCCATAAAGGATGTATAAAACAGGGACTGTATTTATAGTCCGTGTTTTCTATTCTTGGACAGAAAAAACGTCAACAACTATTCTTAAAGGAAGTAGACAGGATGGCTCCATGGCCCACCTCAAGCTTCCTTGTATCTCTGCCAACATTTATGTTTTAAGCATGTGACTTCATTAAATCATGCCACATTATTTCAGAATTTTTCATGATTAAATTAGTCAAATTAATTATATATAATTAAAACATTTATAAACTGTATAACAAAATTATTATATTATTATATTGATTAATATTAGGTATTTAGGAGAGGTATAATTTCAATTTAAATACATTCAATTTAATAATTCAAATTCATACATAAAATATGTGAAACAGCAAAGAAAACATACTTACTGTTATCAAGGCAACATTTACACTAGGAGATGTTGTCCTGCAAGGGACCTCCAGCACTTTGTCATGTCTGTATATAAACAGGATTTTTTCACTGAAGGTCTCCACAAATGGATGATTATCATCTGTGGACAAAATATACATACGTGTAAATATAAATACATAAATAATTCAAATAATTACATTCCCACCCACACTATTAAAATTAAATCACAAACCACAACTAAATGCAAAACATTACTCCTCATTAAAATAAAATATTTTACAATAATAATTATAATAATAATTATTCTCTAATAATTATAGACTACTATTTAGCATAGGCTCTTTTATAATAACTACTGAAAAATAACCGATCATGCCGCTCAGGTGGCGCAGTGGTAAAACACGCTAGCACACCAGAGCTGACATTTCGAACTCGTCAGTCGAAACTCAGCTCTGCCACCTGGCTGGGCTGGGTGGCTACATGAACAAGGACTGGCTTGTTGTTCATACAGGGTGGGAAGCCAGATAAGGGACCTCATAACTGAAGCAATTACGACCTCTGCTGGCTAAATGATGCATAGCGTCGAGGAATAATGTGTTGATCAGGGTCTCCTTACACAAAGCTGGTCCACATATGAACTCGCCTCGTGCAGGTGAACAGATGCAGTCGGCTACTGCACACATGTCAGAGGGGGTGTGTGTCAGTCTCGCTCTCCTCAATCAGGGTGAAGATCAGCATCAGTAGAGAGTAAGCGTAATACAATCGGGTAATTGGATACAACCAGATTGAGAGGAAAATTAAGAAAAATGCAAAAAAAAAAAAACTTGATGCCTATGTCTCTGGTGTGCTAACTATTTTTCTGATTAACCTGTTTTTCACCATGTTAAACATGTTAAAGACTAGTAGCAAAGCATTCTACAATTGACAAACTAAATGTACAACATTTACATTAAGATATAAGATATAATTCATTGGTTCCACAATTTGTTTTTATTAGGTTTTAATGAAAGGTTTCCAATATATGAAACTGAAGTGCTGAAATATAACACTTTAAATTAGCTGGAGTAGGTAAGTTGTAATTGTGGTAACTCACTACACACTTAGCAATAGTAAATGAGAAACAGACCAGTATTCTGTTACTATTAAAAGTACTGGCTAAATTGTTAATGTATTAATAACTATTAATTGGTTCGTGTTTAGTTCCTGTATAGTTATCACCTTACTAGGAAACTGGGAGTTTTGTGAAGTGTTACCACTAAAGAACAACTCTTGGCAAACTGTTTCAAGAGGCATTTTGAAACAGCAAAGGCTACACTGGGGCTGCAGGATAAATTTGAAAAACAGGAGCCCAAGCAGGAAATAATAGTCAATGACCAGAACTTCCGACGCAATCACACTGTGCTTCCTTCTCTTAGAACAAGTCAAGTCCAGTATGAATGCCTTCCTTTCCAAGCCTCTTTGCCATTCTGTCCCAGAACAGCTGTGTTTTACAGTTGCAACCAAAATGATTCAACCCTCATGTAAATAAGGTTTATTAGAAGAATTTACAAACTTTCAGCTTTCAGTAATAAACCAATCACACAAGGTTTTACCAAATTCAACACAAAAACAAGAGACGTCCACAAACTTAAGAGATGATTGTCTGGCACAAACAAAGAAGAGAATACAGATAGCAAAGGCACTGAATGTTCCTAGAGATCCTGTTGGAAGCTTAGTTCAAGTAAGTTCAAATGAACGCTGGCTATCCTACGTGAATATGGCAATAAGAAAAAGCTATCACTGGCTGCCACCAGATTCCTGAGGAAGCAAAGATTTGGTGGCAACAGGCACCAAGATTTCAGTTTAATCAATAAGGCGCATATGCCTGAGTTCTAAGTCGTACACTTCTACTGACCCAAAAGTTTGGGGGGTTTTTTCTGTAGAGCAAGAAAGTTTTCAGTTTTTTCAAGTCTAAGACTCAATGGTATGTCTGGAGGAGAGAAAATAAAGCATACGCTGAAAAAAACACCCTGTCTGAGAAGCTCTGAGACTGCATTGTTTCGTCTGACACTGGAAACCTGGGGGGCAAGATGGATTCAATCAGGTATCAGGAAATCCTAGAAGAAACTTTGATGCTTTCTGAAGCTTGGGGTCATTGAACCTTCCAACAGGACATTGATCCCAAGCATTCCTCAAAGTCCACCAAGACTTGGTTTCAGAAGAAGTCCTGGAAGACACTGAAGTGGCGGTCACAGTTGCTTGATTTGAACCCCAGCACACAAACTCAAGAATATTGGATAACATTGCCAATGAGGAACAGGCTAAGATTCCTCAGGAGAGCTGCCAGAAGCTGGTGTCTGGTTATGCATAACATTTGCAGCAAAAGGACACCGTACTAGGTACTGAAGGTGCTTGTCATGAAGGGGCAAGCACATGCATACTAAATGACTATAATAGTGCGGCTAATCCATATTTGCATTGTTAAAAAATTGAGTCTCTAGGCTTTAACAGTTTAAGCATCAAAACAGTTTCATTTCTAGAGAATAAAAAGAGCTTTAGACTCACAGTCCATGGTAAAAATGATTAAGTACCCACATTCAAGCATCACATTCACCCATCTATCCATCCTTCCATCCAAACTATAAGCAATATGGAGTTGATGCAAACATTAGTACCATAACAGTCTGTAATCTTGTGTCCAAAGGTGTTGAAAAGGTTAAGGTCAGACCTACCAAAAGCTGTATTTAAGCAATACTTGTTATAATAATACTAAGATGTTAAGAAATTAATTGGAATAAAACCTGCACACTATTTACAACTGTGGCACAAGTAAATAAATCCTATTATTTGATTTTATTAGTATGATTCATGCTAATATTAAAATATATGACTTACCTTTCACAAACACATAAGTGGAGATCTCACGTTCTCTCGAATCGTTGTGGCTGCAGGTGTAGCGTCCTGTGTCAGTGTGTGTTAGGTTGTGTATCACCAGCTTGCTGCAGTGTGCACTGTGCCCACACTTGGTAATATGCACCCCTTTAGAGCTTAGGTCCCGACTGGGCAGCCCCCAATGCAAATGAGTAGAACCACTAAAATCAAATGTTAAGAATCACTTATAAGCATCTGTAAGAAACAATTGTGTTAATGAATTAAATAAATTTTAAAATGTAAGTTTTCTAGAATACAATGTTAAAACGTCTAGAAAAACCTGTTTGATGTCTGTTTAACATTGTTGCGTGTGGAGTACAGAGTGATCACGTACACAATTTTTTGTAAAAGGTGTCTAAAAAATAAACAGGCTCTTCCGTGTCGGAATGCACGTATACAATACACAGTCTGCTTCAGTGGAACGCTTTAATAACAACATTAGCGCAGATATTCACATACATTTTCCAGCTTTTTTGTTGTGTTTAATAATTATATAATGAAAAGTGATTTTGTGTTAATAATTTAAGTAAAATTTATTTGCCTATTAGAATTACTTAAATGAAAATCAGACCACAATGTGACTAGTTCCCAAGGGTTCAAAAACCTTTTCTTGTTAATAGGTATGTCACTAAAAATTCTTGATTCTTAGCAAATCATGTATTTCAGATCATATACACCGGTGAAGCATAACATTAAAACCACCTCCTTGTTTCTACACTCACTGTCCATTTTATCAGCTCCACTGACCACATAGAAACACTTTGTAGTTCTACAGTTACTGACTGTAGTCCATCTGTTTCTCTGCATGCTTTGTTAGCCCCCTTTCATGCTGTTTTTTAATGGCTAAGACTCTCTCAAGTACACTACAGAGTAGGTATTATTTGGGTGGTGGATCATTCTCAGCACTGCAGTGACACTGACATGGTGGTGGTGTGTTAGTGTGTGTTGTGCTGGTATGAGTGGATAAGACACAGCAGCGCTGCTGAAGTGTGTCCTGTGACCACTGATGAAGGTCTAGAAGATGACCAACTCAAACAGCGGCAATAGATGAACGATCGTCTCTGACTTTACATCTACAAGGTGAACCATCTAGGTAGGAGTGTCTAATAGAGTGGACAGTGAGTGGACACGGTATTTAAAAACTCCAGCAGCACTGCTGTGTCTGATCCACTTATACCAGCACAACACACACTAACACACCACCACCATGTCATTGTCACTGCGGTGCTGAGAATGATCCACCACCTAAATAATACCTGCTCTGTAGTGGTCCTGTGGGGGTCCTGACCATTGAAGAACAGAGTGAAAGGGGGCTAACAAACCATGCAGAGAAACAGATGGACTACAGTCAGTAATTGTAGAACTTCATAGTGCTTCTATATGGTAAGAGGAGCTGACAAAATGGACAGTGAATGTAGAAACAAGGAGGTAGTTTTAATGTTATGGCCGATCGGTGTATTTTACTCAACAAAATTTGATTTGTAATTTATTTAATTAAGTGTAGTTTAGTTTGAAATCTGAATCTCATACCGTTTTATAAGTCTTTCACATGGGAATGTTTTTTTTCTGGGAACATGTGTTCAAAGAACACATATTTCAAATAGGATCCCATTTAACAAATCCCCGAGGAGCATCAAACATGTCTGACATACCGATGGTTTTTTATCCAGACGGAAGGGTCAAGCAACTTTAACCCCTCATAATAAGATGTATAAACAGGCTGTATCAGAAAGCATATAGTGTACATAGCCTTGTAGGGAAGTGTCACACTTCCTTTAGGGCTTAAAATTCCTAGAATGCTTGCAACATGATGCAAGTTTTCCTAAATAATCAACAAGAATGCATGTTTCAGGCTGTTTTTCTACACCCCCTTCCAAATCCATTCTTACTTATTCTGCATCACCTAAATGTTTGATTGAATGAGACCCTACTGGTCTTTAATGTCACTGACTGTGCTTTAACCTAGAAAGAAATTTTTTGTTTACCTTTATAGTTCAATAGTGAAAATTTAATGGAGTTTAGAGCCAGGACAGCCAGAGAAAAAAAAAATATGTTTACTCATATCAACTATGCTTCCTGAAGTGTGTCTGAGTATTCATCTTTAAATCAATGCTGGATTTAAAAATGTTTGGATATTTCATCTTGACAATGACAGAAGCTTAATGCAAGATTCATTTGCTCAATATTTTCAATATTTTTTCAATTTGCGGAGCATGAAAATTCTTTGGCCATGACTATAGAGCACTAGGGCAGAAATCCAGGCTCTGTGTGTGTTTGTGGTAGTAGAAGCAGCAGATCCACCAAGCAAAACCATTTTTTATTTACGTTATTTTATTTTCTCTGGGTGGGCATGTTAGACCTTAATTATTTTTTAAATGCAATAGATTTAATCGCAGAACTGGTTTCAAGAAACTATTTTAAAAACCTCTCATGTCAGAAGAAATGAAATGCCAGCAAATATTCTGGCGTACAAACAAACAACCACAGCATCTTTGTTCCACGCACTTCCATTTTTCTTGGTTTAGCTTGGTTTGTTTTGTTGTAATGATATTAATGCCCCCAAAATAATAAAAAAATACTATTGTATACTATTGTACTACATTTCTTCACTTTTGTTCTTTAAAGAGGAACATCATTGTAAAAAATACGTTAATTAATTTACAAACTTGATTACAGAAACTTGCTATCCTAAAATGTGATGTAGAACACTTAACAATAAAACTGTTTCTACACTCGATTTTATCAGCTCCACTTACCATACAGAAGAACTTTGTAGTTCTACAATTACTGACTGACAATTACAGACCCCCACAGGACCACCACAGAGCAGGTATTATTTAGGTGGTGGATCATTCTCAGCACTGCAGTGACAATGGCATGGTGGTGGTGTGTTAGTGTGTGTTGTGCTGGTGTGAGTGGATCAGACACAGTCGCGCTGCTGGAGTTTTTAAATACCGTGTCCACTCACTGTCCACTCTATTAGACACTCCTACCTAGTTGGTCCACCTTGTAAATGTAAAGTCAGAGACGATCGCTCATCTATTGCTGCTGTTTGAGTTGGTCATCTTCTAGACCTTCATCAGTGGTCACAGGATGCTGTTGGCAGGATATTTTAGGTTGGTGGACTATTCTCAATCCAGCAGTGACAGTGAGGTGTTTAAAAACTCCAGCAGCATTGCTGTGTCTTATCCACTCATACCAGCACAACACACACTAACACATCCACCACCCAAATAATAACTACTCTGTAGTAACCCTGGGAGAGTTCTGACCATTGAAGAACAGCATGAAAGGGAGGTAACAAAGCATGCAGAGAAACAGATGGACTACAGCCAGTAACTGTAGAACTACAAAGTGCTTCTATATGATAAGTGGAGCTGATAAAATGGACAGTGAGTGGATAAACAAGGCGGTGGCTTTAATGTTATGGCTGATCAGTGTATAACTGTAACTATAATTATACTTAATAATACTTAGTAGTATAGAGCAACAGTAAGGCAAGTAGTCAATCTAAATAGCTCATGAGGTGCAAGAAATCTGCTAATATTGTTTTAATGTGTAATTTTCTAGAGGTAAACATTCTAATTAAATGTCATTCCTTAAATTCCTTACTGTTGTGCATCAGATCTTTTTAAAAGGCTAGGTACAATGACTGTACAATCACTGGAGTAATTCATTTTACTGTTGTCCAGGTTCACATCCTGTATACCAGCACCAGTCGGCCAATCTCGTTATGAAACGTACAGTAATTATGATTACTAGCAAGCGCCCAGCAGTATAATTGGATGATCACCCCCCCAAGGCCCAAACCACAACGAGAGGTCTGAGAAACAGCAGTCATAATTTTACAGGATGTGTGTCTGAGATGAAAATACACTACCTGCAGACGAGTGTAAGTGTGCCTCCAGCATGCTGCAGGTGTGGGTCATTAGGAGGATGCAGCTGTGGGTCTGGCACCAGCCCTGCAGGAAACATAACCCAGTATAGGCCATCAGTAATGAAATGGATCTACTGTACTGCCACTGCTTGCAACACACAGAGTCTAATCAAACATGGGGATGAGTAAGTAATCCTAACAGACAACAACATCCTATAACAGACAAACTATTCTACTCTCAGAATTCATATTCTGTAAGTCATCACACTGTAAAATGTGTCATAAATGAATTACCACAGTAATTTTGCTTTATTTATTAGTAATGATTCATTTTGTCTAGTCTCAAAGTCACTTAAAGATTGTACACAATAAGTCACATTGTATAAAATGAATCAAATTAGTTTAACTTAAGATTTTGTAATAGGGGAGATAAGCTAAGAGTCTGAACATTTCAACAATTAATCAAATGTTTACACCAAGTAGATGCAGAAATTCCACATACAAAAGAGAAGAGGAATCTAAACAAACAAGTTGTTCCAGACATCCAGTTGAAAAAAAAAAACATGTTTACACAAGCATTCAGTAAAGCTTTTAGGTAAAACGTACAATATAATTAAAATAAAAAAGTAATATGGAGGGTAAATAAATGACAATATTAATACACAGTGAAAATCATACAAAGATCAGATTTGTATGTTTTGGTACAATTGATTTTGTTTAGTTTTGAGGAGGTGGTGGATGGGCGTTGGGGAAGGAAGTTTGTGTTGACTGAAAGTTCGGACGTGTACATGGAATCAATTCTATATACTGCAGAGTTAATTTGTTTATTAGGATTTTAACGTCATGTTTTACACTTTGGCTACATTCATGACAGGAACGGTAGTTTCATCAGTTTCACGAGGTTATATCAAACACATCATTTGCATGTCTTTGGACTGTGGGAGGAAACTGGAGCACACGGAGTAAACCCACGCGGACACGGGGAGAACATGCAAACTTCACACAGAAAGGACCCGGACCGCCCCACCTGGGGATCGAACCCAGGACCCTCTTGCTGTGAGGCGACAGTGCTACCCACTTAGCCACCATATGCTGAAGAGTAAAAATAAAGCTCTGCTAGCACACAAAGGGAAAAGTAACAGGCATTTACCCTACATTTACATTTTTGCCATTTAGCAGACCAAAAGCAACTTACAGTACTGTGACAGTATACAGTCTAAGCAATTGAGGGTTAAGGGCCTTGCTCAAGGGCCCAACAGCAGCAACCTGGCAGTGGTGGGGCTTGAACCAGCAACCTTCTGATTACTAGTCCAGTATCTTAACCACTAGGCTACAACGTCCCTACGTACCTTCTTATACTAACTGAAATTCCACTTTAAAAGCGCAAACGTTGTGCGTGATTGATGTTTGAGACATTTCAGTAAAACCTTGTTTAAGTGAAATTGGTGTCTCTAGTTTTTAACCAAATGAAATTATATCAGTAGATAATTAGTTATAAGAATTAGTTTTAAAAAAAAGTTTTTATGTAATTAAAAGCTGGCAAATCGCCAATACTGGGCAACAGGAGCTAGATGATGCTTCCTTAATTGAGCATAATCAATCTCTCCATCCCCCCATTAAATTAAAAATGCTGTGTGGTTCCACAGATTAACATTTGAATACTCTCATCTCCAGCCCACAAGGTCAGCAATCAGTGAGAAGCTGGATTAAAAGTCCTGTTGTGTAATGTACAGAAAAAGAAGAGACTCTTCAGCACAGTGTCAGGCTCAGCTGGGTTTGCCTGGTTCTTACTGGTTTTATCCAGACAGAGGTGACCTTTGAGTCAAGGCACAGCTGCTCACCTGATGTTCCTTCCTACTTTGTACATACTTACATCTACAAACATCACACTCCGTTATTCACAGGTCAACCACCCCAACCCCACGTTCAATAAAAACAAAAATATTCAACAAAAAATCTGTTACAATCATAAACTCAATTTGTCATGCCTCCACCCTGAGTCTTACACACCTGCAAACACATACAAAACAAAATAAATCTCTTTCGTGCATTGTTGAACTACAATAACATACCAAAAAAAAACACAGCTGCTTTAGCCGAATAGACTCCCCCCGCCAGTGTTGCTACTTAATATAAACTTCCTCTCAGTAAGCTGTAACATTATTGTTGTTTTTAACTTACCACCAAGACAGTACAGGGAGGTGGATGTTGAGGCAAACTATTTCAGATTTTTCCCAAACTATTTATTACAACTGCAGATCGCATATCATTTCATTTAAACTGAAAAAAATAGACTGCCTGACCAAAAATCTAAATCACATTTATCCATCTGCTTGGTAAACATCTTATTTCTAAAACAAGTTTTTTTTTATTAATCTTTAGTGCTATAACAGCCTACAATGGAAATAATTTCTTCTTGAGACCCCCATTCAACTATGTTAACAATACTAAAGTTGGAAGGCCGCTCTGGTGGCGCAGCGGTAAAGTACACTAGCGCACTAGAGTTGGGGTTTCGAATACACTGTATGGAATCTCAGCTCTGCCTTTCCGACTGGACTGGGCGGTAGCATGAACAACGATTGGCTGTTGTTCAGGGTTAGAGGGTAAAAAAAGTCGGATCATAGGTCTGGTGCAACTGCGGCCCCTGCTGACTGACTGATGGCGCCTGCACAGGGCTGAGGAATAATGCTGATGGGGGTGTGGCCCTCCATACACAGTGCCTGCCAAGTGTATGAACTCGAAAAATGCTGTCTGTACTGACTGTACGTGCCGGAGCGTATGTCAGTTGAGAGGCATCCTCAGTCAGCGGTGAAGGGTCGAATCAGTATAGAGGACGCAATCAGGGTAATTGGACACTACTAGACTAGGGGAGAAAAATTGGGAAAAAATAAAAAATTCAAAAAAAACCCCAAAAAACTAAAGTTGGTGCGCCCAGGTGGCGCAGCGAGACTCACAATTCTACAGTTCTGCCAAGATCATATTTGTTACACATGTTGATGTGTTATAACCCATGTGTTATGGCATATTAAAAACTCTAACGACAAAACTGTTGTTTTTACCTCTTTTTGGGGGGTCCGACTATTAATTAGGAGGGCCAGACCTCCTCACCGTAATTCGAACCATGGGGTATCCTCATTAAAATTATAAACAGAGGTGGGAATTTAACATACTGTAAGTGAGCCCCTATCAACCAGAGTGTAGCTAACAGATTTTGGCACCTGTAATTAAGTACTTTCAGTCTACATAACTTTTATATTGGTGTCAACTCGTAATTGTGAACATGTGCACATGGAAACACATACGTTTACAAACACCCTCACACACATATGCCCTCTTCTGTGTTCCCTTTCTCACAGATGTGGACCTGCATGTGTAAACTGGTGAGAAAACCAGCACTTACAGTCCAATCTCTTCATGCTCATTGTCACAGCTGGTCTGACCAGCAGGGAGGCCCCCAGCAGAACTTAAAAAGAGTTCCTCTCATAAAAGTCCATCATTTTAGTCTCCATGAGCCCACGTGCCCCTTTCTTACACCCCCACCTGCCCCTCATTCCTGCCCAGTGTTGACCTCCACAATCAGATTTGGCCCCTCTCTAACAGCTGCAGACTGCATTCCTCAAGCCATTGCCTAAATATGCCAGAAATGGTGCTTGCTGTTATGTCTGATAGGGCCTTGGTTGTGGTTTCTTAAAAAATATGTGTAACTGTGGACTAGATATGAAGATGTAATATGATTCAGGAATATAGGGAATGTAGTGTTTAGTGAGCATGATTTGGCTGTAGTGCCAGTCACTGGAGAGTTGCCCAGGTGCCCCTTTCTCCGTGTCTGGTGCATAACATGCATACTTTTACTGTAGTACTGTAATCTATTCATTCACCTTTACTAATTGCTTCCTCCTGGTCAAAGCTGCAGTTGGTCAGACACCATCCAGAAACACTGGACCCAAGCAGAGAACAAGCACTGAACAGTGCATCAATCAACTGCAGTGAATGCACACCTAGGGGCATTTTGAATGGTCAATTCTTCTTCTATATTCAGTTGAAAGGTGGGAGGAACCGGAATACCCAAAGGAAACCCACCCATGAAGACATGGGGAGAATATGCAAACTTCTTACAGACATCATATGGAAGCAATTTTGAAATGTCTCCAGACCCCATTGCCACAAAATACAGTAAGGTATAATGTAAGTATCCCTTTTTTGTTGCCTGTTATTGCATATTTATGAACAGAAAACATTAATGTACACAAAAACCTCAGTAAAACACATTTTGTAAATACTGTTTTATAAAAAAAAAAAACAATTACTACTAACTTAACTGTGCCCATAACTGGTACATCAATTTAGAATATTAAGCTTAATGATTTTACCCAGCTCTTGAGCCATCCTTGAAACAATGGTTTTAACCAGTAGAAGTTGGTCTACTTAAGTTTCTCCAAGCATTCAGTGACAATTTATCAAGAAAATCGCAAAATATTTCCAAGAAAAAAGAACTGCAGATGTATATAGCCACAGCTATAGTTCTGCTTAGTGTTCATGACTCCACAATATGAAAATGACCAGGAAAAACTGGAATTTCTGGGTGGTGGGGTAGCAAGGAGGACCCTACTGCTAACCAAGAAAACAGCAGCACCTAAAATCACCAAATTAGGCTAATTTTCGATGGATAGAAAAATCGAAATGATTTAGACAAGGCAAATGCAGCTATGTGAATGTTAACTGTTAAATGTTACATACATATATATATATATATATATATATATATATATATATATATATATATATATATATATATATATATATATACAGTGTATCACAAAAGTGAGTACACCCCTCACATTTCTGCAGATATTTAAGTATATCTTTTCATGGGACAACACTGACAAAATGACACTTTGACACAATGAAAAGTAGTCTGTGTGCAGCTTATATAACAGTGTACATTTATTCTTCCCTCAAAATAACTCAATATACAGCCATTAATGTCTAAACCACCGGCAACAAAAGTGAGTACACCCCTTAGTGAAAGTTCCTGAAGTGTCAATATTTTGTGTGGCCACCATTATTTCCCAGAACTGCCTTAACTCTCCTGGGCATGGAGTTTACCAGAGCTTCACAGGTTGCCACTGGAATGCTTTTCCACTCCTCCATGACGACATCACGGAGCTGGCGGATATTCGAGACTTTGCGCTCCTCCACCTTCCGCTTGAGGATGCCCCAAAGATGTTCTATTGGGTTTAGGTCTGGAGACATGCTTGGCCAGTCCATCACCTTTACCCTCAGCCTCTTCAATAAAGCAGTGGTCGTCTTAGAGGCGTGTTTGGGGTCATTATCATGCTGGAACACTGCCCTGCGACCCAGTTTCTGGAGGGAGGGGATCATGCTCTGCTTCAGTATTTCACAGTACATATTGGAGTTCATGTGTCCCTCAATGAAATGTAACTCCCCAACACCTGCTGCACTCATGCAGCCCCAGACCATGGCATTCCCACCACCATGCTTGACTGTAGGCATGACACACTTATCTTTGTACTCCTCACCTGATTGCCGCCACACATGCTTGAGACCATCTGAACCAAACAAATTAATCTTGGTCTCATCAGACCATAGGACATGGTTCCAGTAATCCATGTCCTTTGTTGACATGTCTTCAGCAAACTGTTTGCGGGCTTTCTTGTGTAGAGACTTCAGAAGAGGCTTCCTTCTGGGGTGACAGCCATGCAGACCAATTTGATGTAGTGTGCGGCGTATGGTCTGAGCACTGACAGGCTGACCCCCCACCTTTTCAATCTCTGCAGCAATGCTGACAGCACTCCTGCGCCTATCTTTCAAAGACAGCAGTTGGATGTGACGCTAAGCACGTGCACTCAGCTTCTTCGGACGACCAACGCGAGGTCTGTTCTGAGTGGACCCTGCTCTTTTAAAATGCTGGATGATCTTGGCCACTGTGCTGCAGCTCAGTTTCAGGGTGTTGGCAATCTTCTTGTAGCCTTGGCCATCTTCATGTAGTGCAACAATTCGCCTTTTAAGATCCTCAGAGAGTTCTTTGCCATGAGGTGCCATGTTGGAACTTTCAGTGACCAGTATGAGAGAGTGTGAGAGCTGTACTACTAAATTGAACACACCTGCTCCCTATGGACACCTGAGACCTAGTAACACTAACAAATCACATGACATTTTGGAGGGAAAATGACAAGCAGTGCTCAATTTGGACATTTAGGGGTGTAGTCTCTTAGGGGTGTACTCACTTTTGTTGCCGGTGGTTTAGACATTAATGGCTGTATATTGAGTTATTTTGAGGGAAGAATAAATTTACACTGTTATATAAGCTGCACACAGACTACTTTTCATTGTGTCAAAGTGTCATTTTGTCAGTGTTGTCCCATGAAAAGATATACTTAAATATCTGCAGAAATGTGAGGGGTGTACTCACTTTTGTGATACACTGTATATCCAAATGGCTAACCAACTTATAGACAAAACCCCATCCAACCAACTTATGGCCTATTGACCTCATATATGCCAAATGACTTACCAACTTATAGACAAAACTACGTCCAACCAACTCATGGTGTGGAGTACTGTGAAGAAAGATTTGTTTTTTAAGGGGTAAGTGAACGTATATGCATTTTTAAACCACATTGATCATTTGTTTTAATTAATAATATTTTACCCAAGCCTGGTGTTCTGACATCTACATATTTGCTTATATTCAATCAAGTAACCAAAAACATTTGTGCAAAAAGTTATTATTTTATGAGTAATGAACTCCTGACTTATTTTCAATATACAGTCAATAAGAAAAGTATAAGACCCCTTTCACCCAATGAATCCAACAAATCCACCACAAACCCGACAAATATAAAGCGGTCTAATTGTGTTCAGGTGCATACTGTTTCAACTGTTCAACTTGAGAAATTTCTAGAACTTATATAGGGAGCACCTACTGCAACATGAATTGATTGGACATAGTTTGAAAAGGCACCAACCTGGGTTTATAAGGGCCCACAATTTGCAGTGCACTGTCAAAACAAAAACAAGCCATGAAGTCCAAGGAACTGTCTGAGGATCTCCACAATCAGATTGTTGCAAGGCACAGATCAGAGTCATAAGAATTTTAATAAGAAGATGCTTGGCACAAATTTTAACCTTCCTAGTTGGCCGCCCAGTGACATTGTGCATCTGGCCTTGGTCAGGGAGATAAGAAAGAACCCAACAGGCAATCTAAGAGAGTTCCAAAAGTTCTGTGCAGAGATAATGTGTTGGATGGACAACACTTCTCTGCAGCACTTCATAAAGCATGTCTATCTGGCAGAGTCGCAAGCCAGAATTCACTGTTTAGTAAAACGCATATGACGGCCCATAAAGGACTCTAGGAACATTAGGGGAAAAATGTCTTCGGGCAAACACCATGTTAGGCAAAAATTCACTGCTCATCAGATGACTAATACCATTCCTATAGTAAAACTGTGGGGTGCTTCTAAGAGGGGGAGACAAGAAAACTAGTAAGAATTGAGGGATGTTCTTAAAGAATACTGATTAATACTGAATAATTCCAAAGAGTATTCTAATTCAATTTTTTCTGGGTTCCATTCCCAAGTGGAGCGATCTGGGTTCTTTCTGTGTGGAATTTAGTTGAATTGGAGATACAAAATTGCCAGTGACAGTGTTTGACATTGAACTTGAACTGATGAACCATGTGTAACCTGTTACTATCTGTCCTGTCATGAATGTAACCATAGCGTAAAACATGACGTTAAAATCCTAATAAACAAACAAACATTTTAGCATTTTAACATTTTGGTTGTCAAACTTAATAGACAAAGAATAAAAGATCTGGCTTTTTGCAGTGTCAGAATACATTCATATGGAAATCAGCAAAGTCGTGAGGACGAAGTTGTGAAATGCCGTGTATAATTGAATAAGTTGAGTCATGTAACGTCTGTGTGTGCTAAGGAAATCCCCTATGACACACCTGAAAGTCCTGGGTATAATGTGCGGAATTCCCTCCTCTTCGATTTATGCAGAACTCTCAGTTCTTCCCGTCAACTCACTATGTGATACAAAGTGCCCATAAAGCTCCCAAAGGAGGGAATATCTTTTTTGGGCACACACAACAATACAGAATCATGGTTCCGATAGCCTTGGCACTCAGTTCACTGACACAGAGAACAAAGGATTAAAAAAAGGTTTTAGAACAATAAATAATGCTAAAGTAGCCATGGACCATGGACACAAGCCATAAGCAAAACAGTAGTTAACAGCAGTGAGTGACCACCCTTATTTTGTTTAGTACATCTTTATTCTGTTGACTTCTTATTGTGTTTTCAAAGAAAGAAAAACCTTGAGTGACAGCGAGCTTAATTTGATGTTTAAAGGAAAAACATCATAAGGTGTCTCAGGGGCACTACAAGACGCCATATTAGCTTTGGTACAGATTTTATGAGCCTCTGGAACTGTACTAGAGGGATCAAACCATTTAGTGACCCCTTGTGAATATTAGCACTGTTAAGACAATATATTAAATGTCTCAACTTATAAACTTCATTGTTCTCCATATAGCTTGGACAGGCACGTTTCCCACTGTTACATCTCAGTTTGGGAACTAGGAACACCAGTTGTAGTTGTTTTACATTTTTGTTCTTTGTTGCAGTATATTGCACTTTATAATGTGCCACATATTTTTTAATAGCAGACCAGACTACAGCCAGGTCTGGACTGCAGGCAGGCCAGCCACGTACCTTCACTAAAAAGCAAGTAGGGACACCCTGACAAATACAGAGTATTGCAGCATACTCTTAGCTTCAGGTCATCGAAAATGGTGTTGGTGGAACCCAAGTTGGTGGTGTTGCTGGATATATTTATACGTCCATTATTGCACCATAGTATTAAATAGCATTTGTAGATACAGCAACACACTGTGTTTAATTAACCATGAGCTCATAAGTCCACAAAGTTGAAACAAGTTTGTGTCCAGATGAACTGATTCAACTTTGTGGATTTGTGTACCTGGATTATTGAGCATGCATCAACAGATGAGCTCATAAGGTTCCATTCAGAACAAAAGCTTGTCTGTATTTAATGCAGTTTAATCTGGAGGACCAAAGGTCACAGGAATGTAATATTGTTTTCTGGCCTTACCCAGGATTTCTCCTGATTGTATGGCTTGATGAATAATGGTATTGAATGTCCTGTAGAAAGTAAAATATCCCATTGGCGCTGGGATCCGGGATTCGAGTCCCCAGTGGTGCTATAAGCTGGGTGTCGCCATACAGACATGATTGGCTATGTCTGAGGGGATGCATTGGCGTCCTGTCCAGGATGTGTTACTGTACAGGATGTGTGATCGCCATGAAAATCTATTTTTGAGTAATTTGTCATCTGTCTAAATGCAAAGTATTGCATATTTTTCTTGGCGTTTCTTAACATGGGCTTAAAACTCAAGTTTAATAATTATCTTCATTGTCTGTTCAGGTATGCAATTTGATTTTAGTCCCTGGAACCTTTTTAGTTCCTCCTCCAGAGTAGACATATCTTTTGAACTTTGCTGAGTATTTAAATGGAACATATACAGAATGTCCAGCTTTCGTCACTAACACTTCAAAAAGTCCGTAATCCTGTTTTATATCAAAAGTGATGCTGCATGACTTGCAAAGCAATATGTATCTGTGATGCTTGTACCATCTGCTTTCTTATTGAAATGACACCAGAATCATATAGTTACGCAAGAGATTGTGAAACCTTGAAGAAAACACACCTAATGTCTTTGAATAAAGTATTTCATGGCTACAGAATATGTGAGGTGAGGTGAGGTAAACCAGACTACTCAGTGAAGCATCTACTAAAACCAAAGGACGTCATGCTTTTGCTTTTTTTTTAGCCTTATGTCAGGTTCAGTTTATTTCATTCTAGGCAACAGTCTTCAAAATGTGACTGATTTACAACCGCATAGTAAAATCTTGACTAAAGACTGGAAACCAACTGCAAAAGCAGGTTACTGTTAGTACATCCCCAACAGTAATCATTCCTCTCTTATACAAGCATGTACTCATATTCTGAGTAACCCCGGTGACAAGCTGCAAGGTTAACATAACAGGTAAAGACAACAGTTCTATTTATCTGCTTGTAGATTGGTCTTTTGCGATTAGGGAACCGTGCCCCACAACTTCTTTTAAAAAATGTAAGTAGAAAAACATATGGCCCAATTGGGTGGTCAAATATGATTTTACTAGTCATACAACACTCAGAGTGTTCTGAAAACCCTGGAGAGTAACAAAAATAAATATACAGTTCAAAAGTGAAGCAGAATCCCATAAACTCACATCATGCACCAAATCTTGCATTCAGACAGTCCTGTGAAGGACATTCACTCTGAAATTGCGATTCAAGCTGGCTAATTAACTAACCTGTTCATTACATGGCAGTGTAACTAACATCATCCTAATAATTGACATAATTACCTGGCATGCATGTGAACTATCGAATGTTTTCACCAGATAAGTGCTTACAAAAATAACCCTAAAAGTCTGTTAGTCTGTCAGGCACTGGAAGAATTGTAAGATAAGTAATAGCCAACATTAACATACTTCAGAAGAAAAAAATACAGCCTTTCAAAGCCTGAGAGAGCCAAGCTACGTGCGGGCTGCTTTCACACTGCACTCCGTTGTGAGTTCATCTGGATTTGCACTTGGCTGACCCCTACCTACTGTATTTCTCTCTACTGCTGTATGCGTTCCAGTCTTTTGTACTGGTGCACCCATGTCACACATGAAAGCCTTCTGGATAGTCAAAAAAGCACTTCAACTCTTCAAGCACTTCAACTCTTTTTAAATAATTACCATACTGTATGTTTTTTTTTAATTAATCATTTAATTTAGTTTTCATTGTTGACTGCTTTATTCTGATCAAGGTTGCAGTGGGACTGGAGCTGATCTATGTCAGGAAACCACACCCAGGGACATCCATTGGTTTTTCAAAACAGTAAAATTATGTACTAGCATGTAGAAGGATGTAGGGGAAACTAGAGTACAGACAGTAACCAAAGGTGAGGATTAAGCTCAAGTCTGCTCAAGGACCCTGGAGCTGTGCAATACCCACATGCCCTGCGTCAAGGTGCTTTAAATTGGTGAAATAGTGAACGCAATATAGACAATTTTGTTGAACCATACTTCATTATCTTTCAGTAAAGCTCACAAGAAAATGTAATAGCTGAGTAATTGGATTTTTGTTATTTTTGGTTTATATTAATGGATGAATCACTGATGGGGAATTTTGTACATCCAGTGATTAATCTATTCTATGTTTCTGACACAGAACAAATACTCACAAACATTTTGTAAGTTATATGTGTATTTTTTTAGTATTTAAAGCAATCAAGATTTAACACAAGGCATCTTTTTGGTTTAAAAAACATATAACACATTACATCTGGCCCATGAGATTTCAAAACTTCAAAATACAGGCTTTATTCATTCATTCCTTTAGCAACCAATTCATTCTAAATGTGATCTTAAAAACGTTGGGCGCAAATCAGGAATACACCCTGTACAGGGCACTAATCAATATAATGGGCAACACACACTCACGCATATGCTCACACCTAAGGGCAATTATGATTATCTAATCTACATACTGACATACCTATACAAAGAAACCAAAGTTCTTGGGGAAAAAAACATTTGGAAATGAAGAGAACATGCCAAACTCCTTAACAGTAACCAATGGCAAGAATTAACAGTAGTTTTCCAGAACGTTGATGCACACAGTAATTTTATAGCAAATAGAAATTACAAAAATAAACTGTTTTTAAAAGTCACAAAAAATTTATTTGACTGTGATTAATTCAGAAATCAATCATTTATATTGTACCTGCATCAACAAACCTCATGATTAAAGCACACAGAAACCCTTTCATCTATCAATCCTGTGTCCTTTAGACTTTATTGACCTGTCACATCAGTAAAGCACAACCATAAGAGAGCTTCTGAGAAACAAAAACACTGCACCGCTGTGGTCGATGGGGCACTTCACGTGTCAATACTTTAATCAAATTGTTAAAAAAAATCTTACTTTGTAAAACACAATTTATCAATTCCAAGTAATTTATGAAAAATAAATAACAAATTAAGCAGTAGGTCAAAGCAACATTATTGTTCGAGTTTAAAGCAAAGTCTTTTTTATCTATTAGATGAAATATCCAGTGAGTAATTTCGAAATTCTTCTGCGTTGAGTCAGAAAACAATGGCATACTTCTTAATTCTCAGCCATTGTATCAAGTGGGGGAAGGATTCTTTACTCAGGTAGCGTGTCACATTTTCCTGACCTCTGCTGGTCAGAACAATTCCAGGGTGCCTCTTGGTTCTCCAGCCACTTCCTGCATGTCTTTCCCACGCTAGACATGTGGACAGTGAAGGAAGTCTACGTAAAAACCTTGTAGACAAAGCTTGAAGACCAAAATGGCATCAGGCGGGAGGATTATTATTTCCTCTGTTTGGATCTGGCCAGGGGGTCGCTGTTTATTTGGACACTAAGAGGAAGAAAATTTATTTACAGGATAGCGGCTCAGTTCTACATGAACATCCACCTTTTATTTTTGCCTCTTCTTAGGGTGGAGGTAGTTCGACTGTCAGGCAACCAAATATTAACTATGTCCTCTGAGCAGACTCTCACCATGATTAACCGTAGACAGTGGACATCTGAACATCTGCACAATCCTAAATTATTTTAGGCTTATATTGAAAACATCAGCTGTTTCAAAACTTTTTGAATTCCTGAATTCCCCAATTTGAAGTCATGAATGCCAAAAAAATTTAACAGACGGATGAAGCATAATAACTGACAAACTCTTTACCCATATTACATTGCATTAAGTCAGACAGTATAAGTCAAATAAGCTAATTGAATTTTAAACCATGTTAGTATTCAAACTGTGTGCTTTGATTAACAAAACATATTTGTATGAATAGATTATGCAGTGTGGTTATTACATATTTACAGTTTTCAGACCACTGGAAAATACTTAAGATTTACAACATTATGTTCACAATGACACGGTCATAATGTGGTTTAATGGCTTTTAACACAAGTGGAAAAGATGCTTAGGTATGCTGCAAACCTCAACAATTAACAATGTTACTAACCTATGGGTATGAAGATAAGTTCATATCTGAAACCCAGCTGACACATACCACTGTCTGTTCAAGCTGAGAATGATTAATGAATAAAGACTGGGTACATAATTACTTGATAAGAAAAAAATGTTTGTTTCTGGAAGGATCAACAGGAACCTGATCAATTACAAAGCTGAAATAATAAGCATAACTCAAAACGTCATATTTTTGTGGAATGATCCACTGCACATGATGATCGATTGATTAACTTTTAATTCAGCCTATAAACATTTGCTTAAAAGCCAGACATACCAATTTCACTTAACATAGGTAAAATAAAATTTATTTGTCTCCTGACCCAACTAACCTAACCATGCTGTTACTTTCAGCCTTGTTACCCACCTACTGAATAGTAGATACACAGATAGCAATCTATTCTATCTAAAAATGCATACCAATGTTAAACATCATAGAAGCATATGTGTATGAGATGAAGGGGGATATAAATGTCTGATTACTTCTACTGTGAATACCTTACTACAAAGTTTTTATTAATTCAATGCTTAGTAACTGATGAATTATGGTAAGGGTTGCTGTGGGTCTGAAAACACATGGCACAAAGCTGTAAAACAGACTGGACACCCTGGTCTATCACAAAGCACCTAAATCAAAATCACGGTTAAAATTCAAAGCAATTGTTCAGCCATGGTCATTTGCAAATTCCAGCCAGTGATAATAATCAAACATACAGTTAAATGCAATTAAATCTCAGCATCATCACCACTGCCAATACAAATAAACCTCATACAGGGAGCATCCAAACAGTCATGAAGTCCCACAGGTGCTAAAAAGAGCAAAGGAAACTGAACTTACCAATCACACAATAAACTAATCACTGGTTAAAATCAGGTAGTGCAGATCAAGAACCTCAAGAATCATATGGATTTTTTGTCAATCTGTTTACTTAATGTCTGTATTTAATATACCATGCTGCAATTAAAAATGAACTGAACTCCCAAACAGTGAATAAAAAAGCTTATTTATGTAAAACATTACTCACCATTTGTGAAGGTCAAGCCATAAAGAAACAGGATTAGAAATGGAGCACTTTCTATGATTATCATTCTCTTGAGGTGTTTGAAGAAGATACCGGTGGTTTACAGTTATCACTTGGAGCTCAAACTCCGGATTGTAGTGCGCGTCCTCGCCTCCTTTTACTGTAGGCTATAGAAATCACTGAACGTTGTGTTTAGCAAAGATTCCAACCATTAAAGATCAGCTAAGTTTAAAGTATTAACCCGATCGCACATAGTACATCCCATCATGCACAGACGCATCACATCTTGAAACAGAGATGCCAGCCAGTGTCCCTGTGCAGGTGCGAGTCTTAACCTCCTATAAAATGATCTGATCAGAATTTACTGTCGAGTACAAACATAAATCTGCATAAATCGGGAAACCGAATAGTCCAAGGAGCTTCTATTTAATGAAAACTGATACAGTTGATAAATGAAGTGCTTTAATGTCCCTGTAGTTCTCACTAGCGCTGCTGCTGCGCGCGCTCTGCACGCTTTATAGTACACGCGCAACCGCAACGTCACGTCCCAGTAAACCTGGAACGTGACCAACCCACTCAGTCTACCAAACTACACTCAACTTACTGCTGTATGTACAGATTTGAGCCCCATTTGTATATGTTGTTCATATTTGAATGGAAAAAGTAAATACAACATTTGGAGAAAACTATGAACAACGTATTAATACAGTAATCTCCTCATTAATCAACATAAAAATGGCCATTTGCTGAAACACAACCCTCTCCACAATGAAAGGTGGACAGTACATGCACTGCGAGCTAGAGTTTGAGCTGCTTTAAACTTATAAAACTAAAACAAGTGATAGAGTAAACCTTTTGGCATTATCTATAAACACCCTTCAATTATCCCAAAACTTTTTTACCTCCATATTACTTATGGCACGTCAAAATTGTCATAAAAAATCAGTTAATTCAAATTCCAAGCAACTGACTTAAAATATAAAACTAAATCTTACTTTCAGCCTTGATACCCATCCACAAGCTGGTAGATAAATGCATAACAATGTTTAAAAAAACATAGAAGCATATGATTTTTAAGTCCACTTAACTTAATGCTATATTGGGGCACCCTTTGTATATGTTGTTGATAAAGAAAACTTTCCTCAACAATGAAAGGTGGGCAGTACATGCACTGCAATCTAGAGTTTCAGCTGCTTTAATCTTTTAAAACTAAAGCCAGTGATAAAATAAACCATTTGGCATCATCCTTAAACACCGTTCAGTTATCCCAAAACTTTATACCACGTTATAATGTGTCATAAGTGTCAGTTAATTCCAATTCCAAGCAGCTGACTAAAATTATAAAACTAAATCTTACTTTCAACCTTGTTGTTGGTAGATGCACAGCTGTCAATTCTATCAAAAAATGCATAACAATGTTAAAAATCATAGAAGCATATGATTTTTAAGTTCACTCAACTTACTGCTATATGAACAGATTGGGGCGCCCTTCGTATATATTGATAATATTTGAATGGAAAAAAATTCAATACAGTACAACATTTAGAGAAAACTTAAGAACAATTATTAATACAGTTATCTCATCATTAATCAACATAAAATGGCCAAACACAACCTTCACTGATTTCTCCACAATGAAAGGTGGACAGTACATGCACTGCGAGCTACAGTTTGAGCCGCTTTAAACTTTAAAAACTGTGTTTAAAGTGATATAGTAAACCATTTGGCATCATCACCAAATACCCCTCAATTATTATTATCCAAGCAGCTGACTAAAAATGTAAAAATATACAAGATTCATCAGTTTACAAGGTTACCATCAAACACAGTCTTGGACATTTTTGTATCTCCAATTTACCTCACTTGCACGTCTTTGGACTGTGGGAGGAAATCGGAGCTCCCGGAGGAAACCCATGCAGACATGGGGACACCTGGGGATCTAACCCAGGACCTTTTTGCTGTGAGGCGACAGTGCTACCCACTGAGCCACTGTGCATTGTGCAAAGCACTTACAGCGTGCATTCCATGTTTTTAAGAAAAGGCAGTTAAATGGAAATGTAAAAGTCAAGCTATGTTTTTAACTCAACTGCTCATATGCTGGCTGAAGTGAAAAGGCAAAGCAAAACCCACATATGACAGCAAAGGAACTTGAGAAAGTTTCAATTTTCATAGAAAAAGTGGTGCATTTTATTTACTGTGCAATGTTGTGAGTGCAAACATCATGGCAACTGTTAAGCATGTGGTGGCTATATTTATGCTTTGGTACGTGTATCAGCCAGTGGAGCAGGAAACATTTTACATGCAAATTAATTTCCCAAATATCTATCTATCTATCTATCTATCTATCTATCTATCTATCTATCTATCTATCTATCTATCTATCTATCTATCTATCTATCTATCTATCTATCTATCTATCTATCTATCTATCTATCTATCGTTCTATCTTTCTATCTATCATTCTATCTATCTATCATTCTATCTAATTATTGCATTTTTGTGTTTCAGCACAACACTTGCTAACAAGAGTAATAAATCATTTATATAAAGGAAAATATATACTTCCAACTTTGCAGCAACAGTTTAAGGAACACCCTTTCCTGTTCCAGCATGACTGTGCTCCTGTGCACAAAGCAAGGTCTATTAAGACATAAAGAAAAGCACAAACTCCTGTGGCCTGCACAGAGCCCTGTTCTCAGCCTATGAAATGATCTGGAATATCTGATAAAGCTTTTCTGACCAACACCTGAGCCCAGACATTCAAATGCTATGACTCTGATTGAATGGGAACAAATTCCCACAGACATACTTTAAAGTCTTGTGTGAAGTGGCTTTTTCACAGTAGAAAATGTCGCATAAAAGTCACTGTATTTCCATGCCACTTTTTGAATTGGATGTCCAGCACACTCATGTACAGGTGTTTAACCATTTTTACTCGTCACAGTAACTGATAAATTAAATTAAATTAATAATAAAAAATTAAATTATTATTATTATTACTACTAGTGCTACTTCTACTATTACTACTATGACTATTACTATTATTATTGTTGGTTCAACTTGACTATAAACATGCTTTATGTTACTAATTGTTTTATGATATTTTAAATAACTGTTGATGAACCAGTTCCTCAGTTAATGCTTTTAAACACCTAATCTGTCTGGGTTTTATTTTTAAATGTAGAAAACAGGATACATGTCTAAATTTTATTAATGTAAATAATCATTGGTAAACTCTTTGTATATCTTTTTTACACCCCATGGTGTTTGAAAGATCAACAAACTGTTTCATCCTAATGCTCAAAATAACATACTTCCTCCAGAGCACTCTTCACTGCACTGTTTTTAAACACTTAGGGTGAGTGTTTTATATAAGACAGGACATGCAGTGGATTCAGAAGGTTTTCAGTACCCATCAGTCTACACTTAATCACATATGATGAAAAAGAAAAAACATATGTCATTTAGAGACATGCCTCAAAGCCACTGTTGAGTTTTTTGTTAGCTGCTGAAAAGTAAACTGTCACCCAAGGATTTGGTCTCATCAAACAAGAGAATCCTCATATTTCCAAAGTCCTTCACATGCTGTTTAGCAGTAGTTGTAGAGTAGTTGTATGCCTCTTACTCAAGAGTGGCTTTTATTTTACCCATCTGCCTGATTTATGAAGTGAAGCAAAGATGGTTTTTCAGTTTCTCCCATCTCCGTACACTATTTTTGTAGCTCTTTTAGAGTGACCTCTCTAATCAAGGCCCTCCTAGCCCAGATATCTAATTTGGCTGTACAGTCAACCCTAGGACGGCTACGGTTCCGCCAAGGTTCTGAGGGCAGAATGGTTCCGGGAATACTCAAAGCCTTAGACATTGTTTTATATCCATGCACTGATTTATGCCTTGCCACAAACTGATTGCAAAAATCCACAGACAGTTACTCGGACTTCACGGCTTGGTTGTTGTCCTGACAATGCAGTTTAAAGTATGGACCCTTATGGGCAGGTATGTGACTTTACATAATATGTCCAATCAATTCAAAATTCAACAGGTTGGCTCCAACTGAGTCCAACTGAGAGAGATAATTAAAGTAAACAGGATGCACATGATTAAAATTTGGGGTGCCCCAGCAAAGGGTATTAATACTTTTGTGAATAATAGATTTCTTAATTTTTAATTAAGATATGTTACACAAATTTAAATTAAAAAAGACTCTATGGAATCCACTGTATTAAATAAGTCTGTATTTGGTATAAGTACTTGGAATTAAATTGATTGTTTTTTGTGTTGATAACTGAGTGTTGGGCATCTATGCCCATGACCAGATCTGTATTAAACCTTTTAATTTTTTTTTTTTTTGCTGCATTAGATTACATTTTTTATTTGAACATCAGATATTAGAACAGTGATACTTTCTATACTGTCTCTATATTGTTTTTATAAACTATCATCATTTTCATCTTTGCCGTGTGAGAAAAATTGGCACGAGTCTGGATATGGAATTTCAAAGTCAGCTAATTTATAAATGTGTCTAAAATTGAACTTTTTGTAAAAATTACTAGTCATGCTAAGCCTTGATTCTCTTCAAAGCCTAAGTGCATAGATCCATTTGTAAATGTTTATTTTGTTATCACCTAACCACAACAATATGGTCATTCAACACCACACCTCATATAGAGATGAAGCAGAGATTTTTCTTTTTTGAACGCAAGACTTCAGAGCTCTGCACTTGTTAAGGGCCAGAAGGGCAGCTAGATAAGAGTTTTGCAGTAACAATTGCTGGAAACTGGGGGTTGAGAGGAGTGGGTTTTAAGACATTTCTTTTAAAATCTAGTCTGCAGAACACAATAGAGCACACTTTGTATAAATATATGTGCAGATTAAACTCTTTCCTTAATCTCAGCATTAAACCCTTTAAAAACAACATGAAAATGTTTCAGTGGGTAAATCTGACTAAACAAAGTCCTTACAAAATAATGTCCTTAATTGCAAAAATCTTAAGCAGTCAATGTTTTTTTTTTTTATCAACCACTTTGGCAACCATAGCCACACATAGCCAGTTATGTCTGAGTAGATGCCCAGTTGGCAGATAGCACCGCTGATATTTAAACCAGGATATCAGCAGTAGTGGGCTAGCATAATATAGTGGTTTGCCAGCTGAGTGGTGTACCACCAGTGGTGTGCCACCATGCTTTATCATGGTCAGGGTTACAGTGAGACCACCAGGAAACACTGGGCGCAAGGCAAGAACACCCTGGACAGGGTGCCAATCCATTGCAGGGCTCAACATTAATATGACATCAAATTGGCATGGGTTGAATTTAAATAATATTGCATTTAGTTATATTCTTCTTTAGGTCATTTTTTATAGGTTTTCAATCAAGTCATTTTATTACTTTTGACTAGTTTTTATATACAACCCCATTTGTATACTTAAAATTTCTAAACAAAACAATATGTGTAGCATGCCATCCTGTGGCCATAAGGCAACATTACATGTAGAACAGCCACCCTTTGAATACAGGGTGTCAGGCGGCTTGCATTGCATATGTCAGAAACTGCTGATCTCCTGGGATTGTCATCTGGGAACTCTCTACAGATTCTAGAGAATGGTGAAAAACGAAGACAAACAAGCAAACAACAACAACAAAAACAACAAGTGTCTGGCAGTTTTGCAGGCAAGAATATCATGTTAATGACATTTACATTTTCAGCATTTAGCTGACGCCTTTATCCAAAGCGACTTACAGTACTATTACAGTATACAGTCTGAGCAATTGAGGGTTAAAGGCCTTGCTCAGGGGCCCAACAGCAGCAACCTGGCAGTGGTGGGACTTGAACCAGCGACCTTCGGATTACTAGTCCAGTAACCTAATCACTAGGCTACTGCTTGCCCACGACAGCAGTCAAGAGGAGAATTTCCAAAAACTGGACAGCTCAAGAATAAAAACATTATAGGCTGATGAATGTTGAACCTCTTTTAGCCTGTCTGTGGTGGTGTAATAATGTGGGAATTGTTTTCTTGACACACATTGGACCCTCCAATATCATTTGGAGACTGTGATTTCAACAGAGTACTTTTGAGGTGTGCAGTATATTTGTACATCTGACAAATGAACCAGAGCAACTGCATGTTGCAATCACCAGTCTTGTGAAAATGGTCCATAGGTTTTTTTCTGATTCTCTCAATCTTTTAATAATGTCACATGCTGTAGATGGTGAAATTCTCAAATTCATTGCAAACACGCATTTAGTTCCAAAACTGTTTGGATATTCATTCATGTCGTTTTTTTTGCAAAGAGGTAAACCTAAAACCTAAAAACTAAGCCTTTAGGTAATGCTCTTTCAATAACCAAGTATAATGTCATCAACTGTTACTTATTACGGTTACCGTTGAAAAGTTCCAAAACAGTATGACATTGTAGATAGACTAGACAAAAACTTAAATTAACTTTGTGTCATTTACATAAAATACATATAACAGACTTTGTAAAAAAGGAACGAATTATTGCTTCATGTTTTATTTGCATTTTCAATTAAAAAAATTGTTTAATTATCACGCCATGATTTTTTCTTTTCTTTTAGGATTTAAATGTGTGCACTTAATAAACTTTGTTTATTTATTGATTGATTAATCTGTTGGGAAATGTGTTGCCTCATACAGTCGTCAGATAAAATATAAAATCTCAATGCAGTTTGTTGGTTTCTATTCCATTTTTAAAAATAAACCCTGTTTATTTCATTTGACACGGTGTCTAAAAAAGAATCTTTTATGCGAGCCGACTCTCAACGTTCGGCTGTTAACAACCAAATTAAAGAGTCGACTCTTTCGCAAACGACACATCCTATTTTTAGCTTCTCCATACTTTAGGCGGGAAATTCAGGCTCGCGCCGGTAAAATCGCCCGCGAGACTTTTGAAGGCGCTCTTACTGACTGAGGTGTTTGTAACGACATTGTAAAAGAAAAAAAGAACATTAACATTACAAAACTGGCTAACTTGACATAAAAACGTAATTATTCAGTAAATTAGGTATACACAATAAGTGCTAATAATGACATGGAGCTGTTTGTTAGAAACGTGAAAGGTAAGGAGTAAAAAAGATAAACTATAATTGTGTTAGCTAGTTCGTTAGATTCAGGGTTGTTTAGTCATAGCACACATAGACAATATTCTCTGTGTCAATCCATTTAATATAGTCGACTGTCATCAAGTTTTATTTTAATTGCAGTGAAACTTAATTGGACAACAAAGTTTACAAAAAAGTGTTTTTTTTATAAAACTAGACAAACCTGCCACAGGTAGAGTATTCTTAGTCTTATTGTTCCATACAATTGACCTTTATCAGTGTTTTGTGTAAATAATTAAATACAAATCAATAAGAAAATTAATACCACTGCAAATTAAACCCTGTGTTAAATTTTTTAAGAACTTATTATCAGCTTTTTATTAATTAAATTGTTACTCAACATTCTACTTTTTAATTTCCAAATTATTACATTGGGGTGGGGAGTTTCCAAAGCCATGTGATGGATTGGTGCCCTGTTAGGGTATTCCTCCTGCTTTGCCCCTAGTGTTTCAAAGTGGAACAGGACCTGCTGCAACCCTGTGCCACTAACCCATGCCAAACGCTTCTTTACACCTGCACAGGGTGATTATTCTGGTGCCTGCTCTCTGAAGGATGTAGTCTAAAGGGTCTCTGGGGTCAAAGGATCTCTCTGCAACGGCGGAATCTTGTTTTTAGACAGTTTTTAGGAAGGGTATCCAGCGTAAAAACTGTGCCAGGTCTGGTATGCGGACCAGATCCGCGGTGGCAACCCCTAAATACAGAAGCAGCCAAAAGAATTAAATTAAAAGACAATATTTCTAATATAGGCCCCTGTTACTACTAATACTGGAGGACTATATTTAGAAGCAAGAAAGATTTTATGATTTTATCTCTACTTTAGATCTTTTAGAGAAGCTCCTGCACAGTCAAAGTAATGAAAGTCTGGTTGAAGTTATTGACAAGCTGTTTGAAGAGGTTTTGTCTCTTGAGCAGCCCACTAAAATCCAGGATTTACAGGTAAATACTATGTATGGATGTACAGGTTTCCATATATGTATAAGTCAGGCAAATCAGTTGTTTTGTATGGCCTCTATTTCAACTGTTTATATTTTTATCTCCTGAGATTTTATCTCCCACTTACTGTGGTTAGGTTCAGTAATGCTAAGATCCAAGTTATAAGAAAAAAAAACTACTAAGGCATGTTATTTAAGAAAAAATAATTATTAAATCTAATGGGTTTTTTTTTAGATTGAAGAGTATTCTATCCAGTTGTGGAACTGGGCTGTGACCAAAAATGTTGGTTCATCCATCAGTGAGCAAGATAAAGCCAAAGGTTCAAGGTCATGTTATTATGAACTTATAGCATGTTTTCATGTGTACAGGTGTCTTAAGTCTTTTATTGTGTTTTAGTGCGTCATGTGGCCTGCAAACTCTTGTACTTATGTGAACCTGAAAACCCGCCAGAGAATACAATTCGCAAGCAAATTTTGGTTAGACTTTTTTTTCTTTTTTTGCATTTGCCAGTGTATTTTTTTTAGTTATTCTCATTTACAACAGATACATGATCACAGTTTATTTTTTTTGTATATTAATTCTAAAATCTCTGTTTTTAGATGGCTAGTAAAACAGGAAGAACATGGCTTGATTGTAAAAATCCCAAGCTGGCTGATGAATTTTTAAATCATGCTGTGAATGTAAGAGTGATTTTTGAATTAATATATGTTTACTTTTTAGAAATAGATGGAAATGTATTTTTGTTTGATATCACAGAGCCTGGAGACTCTTTACAGTCAACTAATAACCCATGGTGGTGATGTTGGTGATATGAATGCACCAAAAGGAGATGTTGAGAAAGACCTGCTGCGGGTTCTCTCTTATCAAGCTGAATCTGTGAGCTAATTATTGCTTTATTATGATACAAAGAAAACTAAAGAATGCAATGATTGTCAGCAATCAGAATTACAAACCCCATTTCCAGAAAAGTTGGGACATTTTGGAAGATGCAATAAAAACAAGAATCGGAAAAGATTTCCAGTGGTTACACTGACCAACTTTTATATATATTTAGAGTATTTTGTAAATATCAACAACTTTAAAATTTGACATCACCATTAATATGAACTTTCTTAGTAATGATACTTTATGTTTCACAAAAAACAAGCTGCTTGCCTGATGAAAGCACGTTTTCATTGCCTTGTTGTCCATCTGAGACGAGCTCGGGCCCAGGCACTTGATGTATGGCTTGGATTGCATTTCTTGATGCGGCAGTGGACTGTGATAGGACACAACAGTTTCCAAAGTACTGCTGAGCTCATGTGACTATGTTTAACACAGTCACATAAAGGTTTCTCAATCTATGCATCTCAGAGGCTTGAGTTGTTGACATTCAGCAATGATTTCTGCTCTAGCCCTACACAGACTTCTACAAATTCCCTGATTTTTTACAATATTATGTATGGTAGATGGTAAATTGTTCTTTTTGAAGTGATTAACAGTTCTCTCAGGAAGTTTGGCACAAAATGGTCATGACCCATCTTTGCTTACAAAGAATAAGCCTGTGATGGTTACTCAATTGGTAATACACTATTACTTGTTTACCTGCTTATTGTAAAATGTTTCAAATGGTGTAACTTAAATAGTCTATATCTGTTTCACTCATATCTTACTTTTTTGCTTACGTTGCAGGCTTCTAATTCAATTTTTTTTATATTTACCAAATACAGTCAAGTTGCTCAGCCAAAACATTAAAAAGAAAGTATGTAATCTTTTTTCAAAAGAATTAACAAATCAAACTCTGTTGCTTTTTACAAAATGTTCCAAATGGGGTTTGTGCATAAATCATAGCTGGCTTGACTGGAATGTTGGTGTTGTATCATTACAGGCAGTGGCTCAGGACAATCACAATAAGGCTATTTCTTGCATACAAAGATGTAAAGAGATGCTTCTGAGATTTCCCAAGGAGGTGTGTTGTCTTAAAGAGCGACTCAAAATATTTTAGCTGCATTGTACTTTTTTGTCTTTTTTCTGTATTTTTGTAGACTGGCTATCTGTCCCTAGTTTGCTATAACTTTGGCGTAGACACATATGGTAAAAAGAAGTATGAGGAAAGTTCATTTTGGCTTAGGTGAGGATGTGTTAATCAGTAATGAGAATTGTTAATGTACTAGATTAAATAAAATAAATACCTCCACGAATACTGGTTTCTTAAGTTTACTAAAACTCTTAGTGGAACTATGTTCTTTTTTAAGTTAAGTCTGGCACTTGTCAGTAGATGCTTAAGTGTGTTGTCTAATTGTAGTTGGATTGTATGGTTTACATATATTTTTATTGCCAGTCAGAGCTATGATATAGGAAAGGTTAATGCAAAATACTCTCCAGGAAAAGAAATGCAGGTAAACATTTTGGTACACTGCTTAATTTATAGCTCTTGTTTTTTTTTTTATGTGAGAGTGTAAAAGTATCATATTCTTTCTTTATTTCTATATTTTTAGGCCAAAGTGTTGAGACTTCTTGCTACAGTTTACTTGGAATTAGACTGTCAGAAGTATCGGGATAAAGCTCTACATGCTGTCAGCATGGCTAATAAGGTATATACAGTATGTTCGTATATATCTCTGTATATGTGTATGAACAGGGAAACGTCCATTTTTTTTATAATATAGTGCAGTTGGTAAATAAGTTTTTTTTAATACAAATCACTGCAACAACATATTTTAACATTATTTGTAATGCTTTGATCTACATTGTATTTTAGGTACATGTATCATTTAGCAAATATGGACATATGGAAATAGACAATTTATTCACAAGATGCTTTATTTTTGTCAGGAAAACTTACAGCCATCAGGCCTTTATTTAAAGATCCGCATTATGCTGAAGAGTGGAACACCAGATGAAGCTGTCAAGTCAGGTGAGAGACAACGTAATAAATTTATTTTTTAACCCAATATATAATTTGGTTTAAAAATAAAGGCTGTTAATACTGTCCTTGATCATTTTGCCTCTGCTGTAATGTAGAACTGGCAGAACTACTTTGTTCTGATGTTCCTCTGGACGCATGTCTGAGTACAGTCAAACTGCTGATGGCAGAGAACAGGTACCACCTCATTTATCTCTTAATGCTCTGCTGCTCTGTCTATTTAATCTGTCATGTGTCATTCTTACGCTGTGACGCTTTGATGCATTTTTAGAGAAACACTGGCCTTTGATTTTCTGAAAACTGTTTGTCAGCATTTTGAGACGTCGCCAGAGCTGGGCTCTGCAGTTCTGTTGCATATTGAACTTCTCTTGCTGAAAGGCAAAGAACTACTGGGCAAGCAGAAAATTGAGGATGCAATCACAGGTAATGCAGATAAATAGTCTAAATTTCTATTTGCTGTGCTAACCTAAGCAAAATAAGTTTAACACTATAGCACTGTAAGCTTATACATAATGGCATCTTGTGTGTCTTGCATTTGTATGCTGTGTTGTTTTTGCATGTGCTCAGAAAAAACAAGCCTATTAAATATTCATGCCGGTTTACAGATACAAATATGCAATCTGCATACTCAGAACTACACATACGATGAAAGTGGCACCAAACACTATTGGGATTATATTCATAAAAAAAAAAAAAATCACACAGACACATACACACTGCCAAAAAGCAAGTATAACTATGGCCTAAAATGCAATGGAATAATGCACATTAAAGTATTTGTTTTATAAACATTTCTCTGTTTTGTATTTAGGTCATTACACAGGAAGGCAATTATCTCCACAGATTCTCACCTCCCTTCATCTGCTTCTGTGGGATAAAGCATCGAAAAACTTTGAGGTTTTACTCATTTTGAAGTCACATAAATATTATTTTTAGTATTGGCAGTACAATTGTTTTTGAACCTCTACTACTACAATCACACTATGTGCTTTTTGTTGCTCAGGCCAAAAAGTATTATGAGGCTTTGCAGTGGTACAACTATTCACTAAGTTTTTACAAGGCTGGTGAGCTGGATCAGAACCTGGGCAAACTGCAAAGAAACCGAGCGTCCTGTTTCCTTCATTTACAGCAACTAAACAAGGTGCTAAAATGTTTGTTTATACTGTATATCTACTGCAGAAGTGTTTCTTAAACAGGCATGTATACAGTATATATATATATATATACCTGTATATATAAATATATACAGTATATACAGTATATATATATATATATATAGGGGTTGGACAAAATAACTGAAACACCTGGTTTTAGACCACAATAATTTATTAGTATGGTGTAGGGCCTCCTTTTGCGGCCAATACAGCGTCAATTCGTCTTGGAAATGACATATACAAGTCCTGCACAGTGGTCAGATGGATTTTAAGCCATTCTTCTTGCAGGATAGTGGCCAGGTCACTACGTGATGCTGGTGGAGGAAAACGTTTCCTGACTCGCTTCTCCAAAACACCCCAAAGTGGCTCAATAATATTTAGATCTGGTGACTGTGCAGGCCATGGGAGATGTTCAACTTCACTTTCATGTTCATCAAACCAATCTTTTACCAGTCTTGCTGTGTGTATTGGTGCATTGTCATCCTGATACACGGCACCGCCATTGGATGCACATGGTCCTCCAGAATGGTTCGGTAGTCCTTGGCAGTGACGCGCCCATCTAGCACAAGTATTGGGCCAAGGGAATACCATGATATGGCAGCCCAAACCATCACTGATCCACCCCCATGCTTCACTCTGGGCATGCAACAGTCTGGGTGGTACGCTTCTTTGGGGCTTCTCCACACCGTAACTCTCCCGGATGTGGGGAAAACAGTAAAGGTGGACTCATCAGAGAACAATACATGTTTCACATTGTCCACAGCCCAAGATTTGCGCTCCTTGCACCATTGAAACCGACGTTTGGCATTGGCACGAGTGACCAAAGGTTTGGCTATAGCAGCCCGGCCGTGTATATTGACCCTGTGGAGCTCCCGACGGACAGTTCTGGTGGAAACAGGAGAGTTGAGGTGCACGTTTAATTCTGCCATGATTTGGGCAGCCGTGGTTTTATGTTTTTTGGATACAATCCGGGTTAGCACCCGAACATCCCTTTCAGACAGCTTCCTCTTGCGTCCACAGTTAATCCTGTTGGATGTGGTTTGTCCTTCTTGGTGGTATGCTGACATTACCCTGGATACCGTGGCTCTTGATACATCACAAAGACTTGCTGTCTTGGTCACAGATGCGCCAGCAAGACGTGCACCAACAATTTGTCCTCTTTTGAACTCTGGTATGTCACCCATAATGTTGTGTGCATTGCAATATTTTGAGCAAAACTGTGCTCTTACCCTGCTAATTGAACCTTCACACTCTGCTCTTACTGGTGCAATAAGCAATTAATGAAGATTGGCCACCAGACTGGTCCAATTTAGCCATGAAACCTCCCACACTAAAATGACAGGTGTTTCAGTTATTTTGTCCAACCCCTGTATATATATGTATATATATAGAGAGATATACAGTATATATACAGTATATATATATCCTGTATATATATATATTTCACACTAAAGATTTGTAATAAATGATCTTGTTGTAGGCCAAGGAAGCTATTTCAGAGGCAGCTAGGTGTGATCCTAACAGTGTTTTTACACATTTTTGCGTCTTCAAGCTTGCTGTCCTGGAGAACAACGGAGAGAATGGTCAGTAATATTTTTAACGTGTATAAATATATAGGTCAATGTGTATGTGTGTTATTTTTTTTGACTTATGTAATTAATAAAGAACTCTTTGACATTCTTTTTGCATTTAAATGTAAATGTGTAATGGATTTTTTTGTATTTCTATATGCAAATAAGTACACTACTAAAAGAGTAATGTAGTCTTTGAAAATAATTAATATAAAAGTTTGGTATGACACAAAGAAAAACAAAAATCTGATTTCTGATTTATCAGACATTATGCAGCACAACCAATGCCTTTTTATTTTTTATGCTTCTGATAAATTAAGTACCCTTTGGTGCAGTGAAAATCTCAGTAGCCTTTTCCAAATTAAACAAAGCAAAATTTAGTTAGACATTTTTTAGCAGAAGGTTTTCCATCACCTGCAAATATTGACATTAAATATATTCACCCCCTCCCCAAAGAAAATAAGGATGTATAAATTTAAAATACTTTATTTTCTTTGTAAATTTATCATTCAGTGAAGACTATAAATAAAGATTTCATTTAAAGCTAAATTGTGATCTGCAGAAAAGTTTGAAGTATCGGAATATTTTGTTATTACCATGTCACAGTTAATCAACCCACTACTTAATATTGATGATCTTAAAACCTATTTCTCGTCTGTATGAGATCATTAAACCAAGGATGGCTGAACTCTATGCTCTATGAATCTCTTGATCAAGAAGCACAGAAAGCGTTGATAATAATGGCTTATTTAAACTGTGTGTCGTTTAGCTGCTGAGGCTATAAGAGAGATTGGTGCTTTAGCTCAGACGCCTGTGAAAGGTGAGGACAGGCTTCTTGTGTCACAGAATGCAGCAGCAAGCCTTCTAAGTCTAGCTGCACAGATTGCCCTGGAGGTCAGTAACAGTATAGAATGTGAATAATTTGTCTATTAACATTTTCTGCCACCATTTATGTTTTACATGTACATTTTTAATACAATTATTTAAATTCTTATTATTTTTACAAGTAGATTGTCATAATAATAATAATATGCTTTAAAAGTACTGTCCTCATCAAGCTTTGTTTAATGCAGAATGAACAACAGGAGACCGCCATGAAAGCTTTGGAAAGCCTGTGTGAACACTCACAAGATGTAGTACAAGTACTCGCTGCTCTCAGGTCTGGCTAATACACACTCACCAGACTATACATATATATATATATGTATATAGCTAAAGCCATCTTTTTTAGGTGTTTAATTCGACTAGAGCTTTCAACAATTGAAAACACCCTTAATGAGATCAGGTAAATAAATCTCTGCTGGATATAAATAACAGATGATGACTGGTAATTTACAAATCACTTCTGTATTAAGAAATTTACATTAACTGTTACAAATGCTCTTAACATGTATATTTTAAACACCACAGGGATGCCAGTCTAGATGCCCTTTTAACATATCTAAAGATGGGTATGTATGATAATGCTGGCAGATTATATTGGTTTTATATTGCTCACATTTAAGACTGCTGGTAGAACCATTACGTCATGTTCTGTTCTCAGAGGTTAGTTTTGAAGGGTGTGGAAAACGTGTTTTTATGTGTTTTTGTTCAGGATTAAAAAACTTGCCCCTGCTTAGTGAAGTTTCTGGCCAAAATGCTGACCAGTGCTCGAAAGAGGCCAATTGGTTCAGAAAAATAGGTGCAATTGTTCTGATTTTCATTTTCCTTAAGACCGTAAGACCGTGTAGCCATGCATTGCTAAAATGCTGACCCTTGTATGTCCTTGACTTTGTTAGCCTGGAACACAGCCCTGCAGTGTGAGAACAGTCCTGCTAGAATGAAAGATTTCTTTATTCTTTCTTATGAGGTAAGTTCACCTAACCTTGCAAGTGTACCACTATGAAACTGATAAGTAAAATGCTGTCATTTTGGAATAGGAAACCAATTAGCTTAAAAACTGTTAGCTTGCATTTATTACCAGTACATACAAATGGGATTTTATCATCTGACTGTTGATTAGTATTGTCATTTATTTTTTTGTCATTTTTATTCTTATTGTAATTCATTTTGCACAAACAGCCCTGTTACAATACTTTTAAAATAGTATTTTGCAGACTTCAGTAAGGCGTCAGCACTATACAAATGTGCTAAAATAGAGGAGACTCAGCAAAAGGATGAGGATTCATTTCTTGCTCAAGAACACAGTCACTGGGTCAGATTAAAAAAAGCAATATAATCCAAGCAAACAATTACAAAAAGCAATAGTCAGTGAATTCATAAACATTGCAAGAGGTAATGTTACACTTTAGTATTGCAAGGTAATAATTCTCAGAACCTACACAGAATAGACAAGCAATATGCAGATGCAAACAATTGCCTTTTTATGAAGTAAACAGGAAGTCATGTGTTCTAAACAAGAGGAGCTGCCTGAAAGATTGTTTCACTGAAAGTAGGCCCTGGACCCTTTGGCAAAAAAGTTTTTGGTGGGCTGAAACACAGTGGACAGTTTTGCTCTAGAGTTACAGACATGAACAACATGAATGCAGAAGGCCAGCAAAGTCAGTCAAAGGGTCCGAAAAATTAACATGTTATGTGTAGACTTGGCAAGGTATTCAACTAAACTGGGTGACCCAGAGAGGCAGACAACAAGATTGGGGGTCTGTGTAGGGCAGATTAAAGGACTCACTGAAGCAGATGACAGGACTGGTAAACAAGAGAAGGTTGACATAGGACCTGGAAGGTCAGCAATGACATAGGGTCTGTTTGAAAAAACCTAGTGAGCTCTCTACATAGGCAGCATTTTACGTCATCCTATGCCCACTCCCGAAAAGAAGGCTGTTCGAATTCTTAGATACCTTAAAAAGCTGCCTACTAATAATCTAATAATAAAAAAATTACAAATATGGCAAAACTGAACTGAGTTCTTTTTAAATCTAAATAAATGCTCATTGATTTTTAATTTGTATAAAGGTGTACAAGTGTCATTTATTTGCAAATTTGGGCTTGTCAGTGACAGTTTAACTATTTTCGGTACACGGCGGGAGATGTTAAATGGCGTGCTAGTGGGTTGTGCCACCTTAGCTCATTGGTTTGAATGTGTTAGCTTAGTAAGTGAAAACTGTGGTGACGTAATCGCCGTAATTACTGTCTACGTAGTGTGTCTGATTAACCTGCCTTATAAGTTCAATGTCTTATTAGAATCCTTTTACTTAGGCAGCTGACTAGGTAGGCAGTAGGCAGCTCACTAGGTTTTCGTATAGACCCATATATTACACACTGGCTGACATTTAGGTAGTATGGTCTCAATGGTCATGCACATTCATCACTGTTTGGCCATAAAGTGTATGTTGTCTTTATACTGTTTTTGTTTCAATACCTTTTTGTCTGTTGTTTTTCTTCAGCTGTCAAAGTTGTGTGTCCCAGACAGAGTTATTTTAATGGGACAGAAGACATGTTTGGTGATGGTTGTCGCTGCCTGTATGGAGATCTGCAAGATGTCTTCTAACTCTGAACAGGTATATTCAAAATGGCTTGCTTTATTATTTTCAGTAGCATTCATAAATTTGATCAACCTTAGTGGTCAGTCATGCCTTAGATTATATTTGCCAGCAAACATTAAATTGTGTATGGACAAATTATTCGTTTTCAAATTACAGTACATGTGCGATATTATAAACTAAATTATCCACCAGATGGCGCTGTATGTTAAACATAAAAATATATACTGTTTTTCAGACTGAGATCCTAATGCAGGCTTTAGAGTACATTCAGATTTGCTGGGAGGTCTGGAGGACTCTTAAAGCTTCAGGTAGGTTTTTCCTGTCTACAAAAAAATTTATATTACTATATATTACTAGTATATATATATATATATACTAGTGTAAATAAACAATCTAAAATGCAGCAAACATCACTTATTGTTCAACAAATTTATAGGTGAATATTCAAAAGATCCCACTGAAGCCTTATTACTTTTGTATGAGTTTGAGGCACGTGCCAAGTTAAATGACCCCAAGCTTGAGTCTGTGCTCGAGTCAGTCCTGGAGCTTGATAACATTGACACCAAAATGCTGGAGACAATTGCAGGTCAGTTATTGTTTACTTACTCAGTTTTCTACTAAACTAACTGTTGCAATTTGGACACGCCTAGTAACAGAGCGTTAGGGTAAATAATAAGTAAATGTTTTTCATTATTTTTATTATTTTGTCTTTAAGAAAATATGAAAGACATGAAAGCAAAAGTATGCAGTGAATTTAAAATCATAAGCATTCTCTCAACCAGCTACAGTACATAACAATTCCTTGCAATGCTTTTCTAAAAGTCAAGTTTTCACATTTGACTGAGCACTGGTTGGTTGCTTTTCTGAACTTCATCAGATGAATATAATTCACTTTAATCAGGTGTGTCCAAACTATCTTCCAAGATTCTTTCTTACTCTCAATGAACACATTGGTTTAAAACCAGTGCAATTTGCATGTATTATTTTTATTGGCAATGTATGCACACCAGTAGAAATATTAAAAATGTCTTGCAATGTGGTGCATTGTTAAGTCAAAAACAAGTCATGTTTAAATACTCAAAATCAGAACAAAATACAACTTTGGCACAAGTAATTTTTCTCAAGTTACTTAATGCATACAGTAGGCATGCATCAAAGATATACAGTACATACAGTTGCAATCGAAAATGTTTAACTTTAGGATAAAATAAGGATTTACCTCTAAACTTTTCTTCAGAGTGAGATTTTGCTTTAAATAAAGTCTTTATTAGCTGAAGGATACAGCAAACCAAGAAAATGAAATATGTATTTTAGAGTAGTTACATGTTACATAATACTGCTGATCATAAAATCTGCTGCTAGTCCATATTACCTGTTGTTGGGCTACAGCATGATTAAACCTCTGTGAAATCAATACCGACCTTTAATTTGCTTCAGCTGTGATGTGTTCAAGGTGTGTTGCAACCATGGTGAAAACTGAGGAGCTGTCACAAAAGGAGATCATTTTATTGCACCAAAAGTGCAATAGGTGTGAGAACATTTCCAAGACCTTAAACATTCCTAGAGACAACACTGGGATTATTATCTGAATGTTCCAAAATGTATGATGCATCAGCAAACATGCCTGGCCATGGGAGAAAGCCCCAAATTTTGTCCGGAGGCCTTAGCAATCTCTACAGGACTATGAAGACACCCTTCTCCGCACTAACTAGATGTCTTTCATTTAAACTCAAAATTAGGTCAACCGATGGTATAAATATTTCCGATTGCAACTGTATATTTCATTGTAATGAACTTTGGGTACTGACTAGAGAAACACTTATTAAAAGATAAATTGATGTTTAAAGTAAATGACAAACTAGAGGACTCAAGTGGTGCAACAGTCTATTAAGCTAGCCCACTACCGGGTTTAAATCTCAGTGGTGTTATCGGTGTCTACACAGACATGATTGGCTATATCCGAGGGGTGTGGCCGAAGCCCTGTGATGGATTGCTGCCCTGTCCAGGGTATACATTTACTTTTTGTAGATGCCTTAATGTGTTTTTTTTCTTATTTACCTTATTTTAGTTTACCTGCAGATACACTAGATGATCAAAAGTATGTTTGCACCTGACATCTATTTTTACTTGTTTTTAGACTAAAGATTTGTCATTTTAAAGATTTTTTTAAGATAAATATTATGGTGCAATGTAAAAATGTTATGCAGGTTGTGAAAAATGTACTTGCTTTGTGCAGCCTTAGCAATGGAACCCCCAGCCCACTTTCCAGGGCTGTGTAAGAAAGCTTTGAGAATTGCACTCTGTTTGCACAGACAAGGCCCCCAGTCAGATCTGTCACACTGCAGGTTGGTTTAAGTATACCTTTATATTGCTCTATTGTCAGATTCTGCCATATTAAAAGCCATTTTTTTCCCCAAGATTGAGTTAATTTTGTTTTGTGTGTGCACCCCACAGCAATTATTTGCACAGTCTGATCCAGCTCTCCTTGCCCAGTGGTGTGTGTGAAGTGGAGCCAAGTGTGTTAGAGGAAGTGTGGGGTTACTATGAGGAGGCCCTGTCCATTATTACAGCTGCAGTAAGCTGGCCACTATGACTCGGTACACATCACACATGAGCTGCTGAGGCTCAGCAATTAGCCCCATCTCAAAAAGGATCTCCTGTTTGTCAATAGCCTTTTAGCTACACTTCAGTTAGCAGATGCTCCATTCATAGCATCTTCCTGTTCATTTGCCTAATTGAAAACTTTTTGGTAGCTCTTATTTTTTAGATATTTTTTAACTGATTGGTTGGGTTGCTCTCAATCATAACATTTAATTACCCATGATGCACTACAGTATGACCTTGTTTTACTGCAAATTGAAAATATATAAGGTCTGAACATTATGCAGTTTTCAAATGTGATACAGAACTCTCGGTGTCAGTATAATAAAGTGAAATACAGAAATCCTAAAAACAGAAGCATCATTTGAACTGTGTCCTCACAGTGTTAGTCTTTCTTTCCAGCCTGAAGACTTCCCTGAAGTGGAGATCTTATGGCTGTTGACTCGAGCGTGGAACACAGGAATTTTGCTCTACAGTCTAGCTCAATATGCTGAGGCTGAGAAGTGGTGCGGATTAGGGATGAGCTTTCTGCACCATTTGGGTTCTATGCAGGAGAGCTATCAGACTCAGGTAGTACCCATGTCTGCAGGTTTAAAGATTTTGTGGGGAAATTATTTGCATTTGGGTAGATTTCAGGTTCTGTAGTTTTAAATATTAGGCTGTGATATATGGATGCAAATTCTGTCAAAAAACCCTGTAATTTTTAATTCTGTTACAATTTCCACAAAGAGTTGCAGACAAATACCCCACCTCCTTCAATGTTTTACGTTGCTGGCCACTTCCTTTTACACCAGCCAGTGGTGTAACCAGACAGCAGAAGTCACTGTTGCAGCAGTAGTTAGGAGAAACCCTAGCTGACCATTCCCCTGCAGACATGCCGCCAACTGTAGCTGTTAAGAACCCAGCCAGGCTGGTAGCACCACTAAAACTTTAACTCGAAAGCTCTCTGTAGTGTTGTGCTAAGACATACTGCTGCACCACCCAAGTGCCCTGCCCAGTCATTTTATCGATACGATATGTAATTACTTCAGTAAAGTGTCCTGCACAAATATTTAACACATTGCAGTTTAATGGCAGTAATGTAGACAAGTAAAATAAATATCATATGGAGAGCTATTTAAAATCTAGATTTTAAAACTAAGCATTACTGTAGATAGTATTTCATTACAAGATGGAACTAGTTAAACATGATCAACAGCGTTTTAACAGCAAAATATAATAATCATTTTTGCAGCTTCACACATTCATCCACATGTCTGTTTACCATCAGGATCTGTATATAATTTATTTAACATTTATTATTTAAATGTTAGTTTTCTAATTAATGATTTCATTGCATAATCAATTTCCAGATTTAACTGATGTACACACTCTTAAAAGGGAATGCATCTTATAGGTCCAGGTAAACCCAAGCATGTGCTATAAGGGGTCGGATTTCAGCACACAACCAGCCTTTTCCATATGCCAATAATGTGTATGAAGCTCTGCTCTTAACTTGAATTTTAACTCTTACTGCTGGATAAACAGGGTTAAGTCACATTTTTCAAAGTCTAAAAGAGAGCTCTAGAAAACTCTGCTACCATTAGATATCAGTTAACAAGAATCAGTAAGTTTTATGCAGATTTTAATTTTCCTTTGATTTGCCTAGATGTCTGGTCTGTACAGCGAGGTGCTGGACCGGTTGGACAAAGCCAAAAAGAATCTAAAAATGGAGGAATGACCACGTCATTAGTTAGTTTTCCTCTTGTTACTTTTTGCACTGTATTTCAGGTTCAGAACGTAGAACAGTATTAGAATAGCAAAAATGATCTTTAAGGCTGTGGGGTCGTTCTGTATTGCCTGTGTTTTGCAGCTTCTTAAAACAAAGTTACTTGGATTAAGGGGAAATGGAAACATTTAAGATTCAAAGTCCATTCGAACCACACATTTTATTATTTTTAAAGAAATAAATGTTTGTCCAGTCCAAAAATAAACAAATGAAAAATAAAAATAAATACTAGGACCATGTTCCCTCCTGACTAGGGTAGAGGACTCGTTTTCCATGGGTGCTCCTGTACAAGCGAAGGGTTTGTGTTCGTAAGCACTACGTGTTTGTGTGCTTTCACATTAGCAACTCATCCCCACCCAAGAAGACAAACTGAACCCCATGTGCCCCACCCATAAACAAGTTTATTACATCACACTTCTCTGGAGCAAGAATTAAAACCCTCAGCAATACACACAGAGCCATTCAGAATCAATGGAGGATTCAGCAACCTTAATAGAAATAGAATAGATTACAATGAATGAAAATTCTTTGGGCTTTGACTGACATGGCTGATTGACACCAGACACATTTAACAGTCAGCTGTTCTTTTACTTAACACCATGAGGAGCAGTTCTACGTTAAATGAATTCACTTGGCTCCTGCTATACTTTAATGGCTCCCTACAGGTTTCTGTCTGAATCTTATAACTTTTTACAATTTCTCATCTATACACTCAGACAAGTTCCACATAATAGCACAGGTAGACAGCCCCTAGGTTAGGAATGTTAACCCCCAACTGACTAAAAAATGTGTTCTGATAGACAGCTGAAGATTTTTCATCTATAGAGAAATACCCACATTACAGCACATCTGTATGGAAATTAATCTCAGAATAAGTCAACGTTTACTTACCTGACACTTGTGATCTTATAAAACATTTGTCCCAGTTGTTTCACACATGCATGAAGCACAAGTGAGGGGATATTTACATTTTACAGCTAACACCCTTTGAAACAGTCTGTAAGCAGTTTATAAATGGCTCTGTTCCCTTCAATTATTCCCTGAACTCTGGTTTTGACACAAATAGAAGAGCTGGTTTAGTAAAGATGTTTAGCAGGTGGGCACACCTACTCAGATAGTGCCTGCTGATGCAGGAGCTGGGGTGTAGAGGGCTCAGCAATGTCATCACTTCCCGTGTCCAAAATTGCTGGGCTGCTTCTTATGCCTCTAACAAAACCTTCATCCACTTAAAAGCAGAAAGAGGTGAAAAGTCATCTCAGTAGTTTTGGGGGACTGTAGTGTTCCTTTATCATTGAGTCAGCATAGTCCCTTTATATACAGAGTGGTAAAGCTTAGCACTGTTGAATCAGGGCGTACACAAGAGGGTCACCACAGGTGCAGCAATCACAAAGCATGGCAAATAAAATGAATTAAAATGCATCTTATATGCTAGCTTTGTTAGGTCAAGAAATAAATTTTAGTTTTGCCATTTTGTCAACATTAATATCCCTCTTGACAGTTTCTTTCAAAGGATGGCTGGTTAACCGAGCTTACCTCGGCTCAAGGATCAATACAGTCGAGTCATGTCAGCCGAGAAATAATGAAAAATAAATAAAAGGTAAAATAATTACAAACAACAAATTTAACTCTAACATCTGTCAGGTCAGGAAACTAAGGCCAACTTAGGCTGTACTAAATCTTTAATAGAAGGACATCCAGTACAATTATCTTGTTTTTACCCGTTTTAAGGCCTTCTGTCGGGCATCTTAGAGGACAGTACCATGTTACCGTTCAGTCTATACGGCAGAGAAAGTGCAAGTGGGCTGTCTGTTGCTTAATATCTTAAGGGAAGCCTTGGTCGCCAAAATCCAGTCACTTAAGACAAAAGATGAGTTTGGGATAGGAAGGGGGGAGAGTTGTAGGTAAGACACTCAAATCTATTGCACTCACTTAGGCCTCCAACTACGTAATAGAAAACTCCATTAGCACTGATCAATTAAATATTTGTACAATTTGTATCGTCACCCCAAAATTGATTCTGCAGATTTTTATTAATTATAAGGCAGTTTGGTGTTCTGCAGAAAGCCCAGTTACACCCCTCTACCCTATTTTTGAATAAAGAGCAGCTAAAAAAAAACCACAAGAAAAGAGAAAACACAAAAACCAAAAGACAAATAGATGAACTAACAGCCCTCCATATATATATAGACAATTCTAGTGAAGTGTAAAATATGTACCATAGTATATGTAATAAAATCACTCCATATGATTTTTATTTACCATGTAATTTCAGTTATATAAATGTATAGATTTATAATCTGTTTTCCATTTGTTCTGCCTTCAGTTGCATTTTATCAACTGTGCCATAAAAACTGGCAGCAGCTGCCAGGCAAACTGCTTTTTGATGACCAAAGATAACCAGTTTCTAAGATTCATCACTAATTTTTTTTATAAACATGATCGGTGAACCATGTACAGTACCTTCAGCAGGACTGGTCTGCATTAGTCTTTGTAGAAAACCTTGTTGGTCTCTGCTTAGCATATTTCATTTGTCTTTACAATGTAACAATGAACGATATACAGGGTTCCAGCTTTTCAGTCACTTTCAAATTCCAAGTAACTTACTAAAATCCCAAAGCCAACTCTCATTTTAAAGCATTCTCTTCCCAAGTCCATCATATTACTTTCCCTTTTGTTTTACCAGACATAAAAATAATTTGAAAGGAAATTCCCAGTCTTGAATGGATTTGCTGAGAAACTCATGCAGGGGTGTGCACAGTCACAGTAATGGTGAAAGGTTTCTTTTCTTTTGAGCGTAACATAACGATGACACTAAAACTTGATATGAAACATATCAGTAAAAAGGAAAGGCGAGGACTCGGGCTGGAATAGGGCTGGGTCGGGAAACGACTTCGCATGCGCGCAAAAGTCGAGGCTGCAAGCTCAGAGTTTTTCTGAGGAAGGGATCCAGATGTAAGGGCCTGATTGCTCCTCAATGATTAGCTTGATTTTATTGTAGATCTCTTCTAGTGAGTCACCCTGGACTATGGCTGCAAAGAGACAGAAAACAAGCATATTAGGTTTTGTTAAAGCAAAAAAACTACACAACTCTCTCTGTTCCTCTGTTGCTTGCACGCACCATCACGGGGATGGGCTGGCCAAGGAAAGAGGCAGACTAGTGCACGCCTCATTGCTGCTTCAACTTTTGCTGGCTGGTCAAGGAACCTGCATGAGGGGTTGATGACTCAAAAGTGGCACAGCATGTGAAAAGAAGCAGTCGGTGACTGCATGTGTGTCAAAGAAGACACATCAGCCCACCTCAGTCAGAGTGGGGGTGGTGCAAGTGGCACTAACTGCTAAATACTATTAAATGGGAGATCTGGTATGCATTTAAGTAGTAAACAGTAGACACTTTGTCAGAGCATACAATGTTAAGCAGTACAAGAGTATTATTACATTCATGTTGCAAAATTAACAAGGCAGCACCTCAGTCCTGGAGGGCCTAGACTTAAATGTTTGATTTACCACTTGTTTTGCAGGTCAAATGTTATTTTAATAATCACATTTTGTACAAGCACAACTACAAAACAAATAAGGTGTGTGTGTGCATACAGCTTGTTGGTACTTGGCATCGCGTTAGCAAAGTGATACAGTTGCTGTGTGAAAATGCCGTGCCGTTATTAAAATTAAAACCGAACGCTTCACAACAACCAGATTGTAAGATTGGAATTAACTGTTGTATAATTAGTTTTAGCACATTTTAAAAGTACTTCTATGTCTCAAACCAAACAGGAAGCATACAAGGTCACTATGATGCTTATTGAAGCAGCTGCATCTCAAATCACATGCTCTTGGACTACACAGAGTGTAAAATGACTGCACTAAAGCATGTAGGATTAACTGTTTTGAAACCCTGGTAGTGCTATAGTAACGAGTTTGAAATACAAACACTGTTCCACACTTTTGTTTACTTTGGAATAAAGAAAAACAAATAAGCCAATCATAGAGCAGAATGACACTCACAAACATAACTTTTTTTTTTTTTTTTTTTTAGAGCTCCACTATAGCTTGCGTAGTGGCTAAACAGTTTCCAAAACGTTTGGAAGCTTAATGTCCCCCAGTAGGACCAGAAAAAATTAGCACATTTAAGAATATCATTACAAAAAAAAGAATTATTACCTGTAAAATATTCCCCAAATTCCTGTTCAAGCTTTATTGCCTTATCAAAGACTTTACTTGCTTGCTCAAACGTCTGCCTCTTATTCATTTCCCTGTGGAGGACAAACATACTTCACTGTAAATCATTTAACACTTTATTTGATTCTAGACACTCTTACTATTGTTTCTGCTTATTTTATAAGTACTCATATTTCCATTTTTTTACTTTGAGTATTTTACCTCCCATTCTGTTTTTACTAAAGGAATAAATGTTCATTGTTTTTATTTGCAAAGTTAACAACAGGTCTGGAGATCTTGGCATTTATTGTATGTAATGACACAGCTAGGAGTATTTTTTTTCTCCTTGGTAAACAGGAGTGACAGTTTTACTATTGTAATTGTCAAACTAGCTGCTGATTAGAACTGGATTAGATACTAGACAGAGATTTAAATTCCAGAAATACACTTTCAGTAAATGCCAAAACATTCTGGCCCATCACAGGGCATCCCCTCCCCTTACTTAAACCGAGGGGCAATTAGGGGTGTGTTTACATTTTTCAGCTTTGTTCCTTCACGGCACATTTAGTGTCGCATCTTGTGACATCATGCCCTGTGTTGAACCAGAGAACCTTTTTTGGTATAATTTTCTTGTTTGGTCTGAACCAAAAGAAATGAACTACCCGTGTAAACATTCTCTAAAAGAAGCCAACCCACCTACTACGATGTTTTGGAAAAGAGGAGAAAAATTTTAACCTATGCAGACACAGGGTAATAAACATGGCAAACTTTGCAAAGACAGTAACTGGAGGTGTGAAATAAACCCTGGACACGAAAGCAGGAGCTTGCTGAACATTCCATTCCAACAGGATAGGAATTATTACAGAGCCAGCATACCCACACTTTATATATTAGTTATAACATCCTCTGCTCCTATGAGAAGACACAAGATCCTAAAATGTGTGTGGGGATTCATTTGCACCCCAAAAGCAATTTGACCCCAACAGCTGTTTAATAGGGCTGAAGTCGGGGCTCTGTGCAGGGCACACTGCTTCTCTATATACTTAACTCCTTAAAGCATGTCCTAAAATAGGGAAAAGCCTTCCACATAATTGATTATTTTTATATGTTAGGAAAGTGTGTGGCTAAAACATCTGAAGTCAGTAATTACAAAGGGTGTCCACATACTTTTGGCTATAGTATATGTAGCAGAAAGGTATATATAAAAAAAAATTTAAAAAAAAATTCTGTTAGATGGGTTATAAAACTTTGAAACTTACATTAAAGCTTCAATGGATTTGGGCTTGATGAAAATGGAAATGGGATAGAGCTGTGCTTGCTGGAGTCGCTTAATGGCGTTCCCAGACACATCCAAGATACAATGCTTCCCCTACAGCATAAACACAGAAAAACAACAAGTCGTTTTGTTTAGAGAGAGACTCGAGATGGTCTGGAATGTGTGTGTTAGCATGTGCAAGAGGTTACGAACCCTCTCAGCCACGGCCCGGACAGACAGAATGCTGGTCCCATAAAGATTCTCATTAAACTGGCCTGCTTCAATGAACTTGTTGTCCTGAATGTCTTTCTCCATCTGCTCTCTCGAGGCCACGAAGTGGTAGTCCTGTCCGTCCATCTCATTCTCTCTTCGTGGACGAGTTGTATCTGTGAAACGTTTGTGATTTAGTCAGCGAGTTCATTTCTAAGCATTGTTAAATAAAAAGTAGAAATGTACAGAAGGTTCTAATGAAGACGTAGCCTCTGGAAACATTCTAAACACTTACGAGGTACACAGGATCCAAACTTATGAGGAAATTCTGAGATCAAGTCATCGTTTATCCTGTCCTTCATTGGACCCAAAATGATTACTGGCCTCGTGTAATGAACTGATGAAAAAGATGAAAATTTGGTCAGATTTAAACCAGTGTAAATACAACTCAACCTGCACAAATGTTTGCAAAACATAACACTTACTCTCTTGTCGGATTACTGGCTCATAAGATAAAATTGTATCCTCCTGTCCTTCTATATGATTAAAAAACAGGAAACGAGAATTAATACTGTAAATAGGGATTTGTTAAATGTGTTTGCCAAAATTTTTCATGGACATTTGCTCATAGCTTCTGGAGTAGTTTTGAATCTCTATTTGCTTCTTGGACACATTTTAACATTTTGCAGCATTGCCAATTACATAATGTGAAGTAGAACAAGATTAAGGTCCATCCATTAAAAATACCTTAAATAAATACAATTTTTATTAATAAGAATTAAGCTAACACAAACCTTATTTCAAAAACCTGCATTCACATGATAACCACTTTTGCACTGCTGTGCCTTTGTTTTCTATAAAGTAAGGTGTTGCAGCTTACCTTACCCTGCCTCCCTGAGTGGCACGCACCACACACATTTACCGCGTTGACTCAAGTTTTTCACCGCTGCTCAAAGTTCAATGTGATTAAACTTTGTTGAACAGTTTGCCGTTGACATTTTCAAAGCGCAGCTAATTAGACTAATTGTTTATATGATGTAAACAGAAACGAGGCAAAGACATGGTGTAGAGAAACTGATTCTCACTGTTTCACAAAACCCTGAACTGTCGGATTAATCATAAAATTGAGTCATTTAATTGAACCAATGTTACTTTAAACCAATTGCTTTTTTAATCTTAGTACATCTCCTAATGCCAACTGCTGAGTGTTTTGTATAGACGAAAATACATTTCATACAAAACTGCATGTGAATAAACCGTCAATACTATCAGTAAATACTGGCTTGTTTTCAAGCTTGGCGCTCTATATTGCAGCCAGCAGAAAGCAGTTTTGCCGCACAGAAAGTGAACGCTTAAACCCTGTGGTAAGTGGAATTATGGGCCCAGCTTCACGGTAAATAAAACCCTTGTCATGTGAATGCAGCTTTAGAATGATTTGTTTATTTATTAGGATTTTAACATCATGTTTTACACTGTGGTTACATTCATGACAGAAACGGTAGTTATTTATTACACAAGATTCATCAGTTCACAAGTTTATTGTCAAACACAGTCATGGACAATTTTGTATCTCCAATTCACCTCACTTGCATGTCTTTGGACTGTGGAGGAAACCGGAGCTCCCGGAGTAAACCCACACAAACATAGGGAGAACATGCAAACTCAACACAGAAAGGACCTGGATCGCCCCACCTGGGGATTGAACCCAGGACCACCTTGCTGTGAGGCGACAGTGCTACCCACACAGCTTTAGAATTAAGACCATTTTCAAAGCCAATTCGGCTAATGAAGATAAACACCTAACAACACTGTCCTACATAAAAACAATTCGATTAAATATTACCAAGTGCAGTGAATACTGATTCATAATACATAAAACTACGTTTAAGTCACTTACTGGAGCTGCTCTCACTGTCACTGGTGTTGGATGTTAAGCACTCTGTAAAAAGAAAGGGACGTTTCTGAATGTCACAGCATGAAGTCACGTTAAAATAGCATAAGTTAAAGAATTGTAAGAAAATAACACTTGTCACTTCCAAAGAAAGGAAACAGAGAGCAGAATAAACGTTAGAACATTCTTAGTGTGCGCACGGCCGATGCTTCCTTTATAGGTAAGTGGTGGGAGGTGGCAGCAATAGGAAATAAAGTATTTCCTCCTACAATGTCCCTAGTGAGCTCCACTCCCTGAACAGGACTTCCTATGGCCTCGTCTGTGCCACCGCACCAAAAACTTGTACTACAACTTGCGCCAAAGTCAACACTCTATTATTTAGTTTAAATCAAATGGCACCGTAGTGATTTATAACCTGCATTTAAAACCCAGTGGTATGTAATGAGCATGTGTGACATGCTTAAAGAGTAGATTAAAGACTAGGGCTGAGTTTCCACCAGGATGTTGCATACTTTACAGTCCAGAGAGATTAGACAACTGGAGCAAAGTAAAATCTCTCACTGTAAATTTGGGTATTTAGTTTAAATATGAGCTTGAAGTCTGTAGGCCAATCCTGATAAACCATGAAAACAGAACTTGAGCTGAAGTGACTGAAGTGTCCCAAACTCAATATTACTGTTCTAAACAAATCAAACTAGTACACTACAAATAGTGTCATCATATTGATTGTTGTTCTGATCGATGCTGTTGCGTAACAAAACATGATTTAACTTTGTTTACACATGTAAACGTCTACATTCATTTTGCGGTGCTAAAACTGTAGGTATCACATATTTGCTCAAGGGAGAGTGTGTTGTGCTGATATTTGACTAAGCACATTTTAGCATCCTGTTTGCACGCTAGCTAGTGTTCACAACACCAGCACACATCAAGGGAGAAGTCACTGGTCTGTATATGTTTTTAACTATTAATGCTTTATACTATTAAATATATTCTTGTCTAAATATTTAAACACTAGTTTAATCGAATGGTTTTCCAAATAGCAGAATCAGTTGAAGAGCCCATCCATGGCAATTGCCCACAATTTAGCATCATGTTGACCAAACGATGTCCAATTACACTTAAGTTCATGTTATTGTTCTACAAGACTGCCACATGGCAATGCTCAGTGTTGGGTTGTTGTTACTGAATAAAACCTAAAGCTTTGTTGACATATTTAAGCATTTTCTCTCATCTCCCAATTTAGCATAGTCAATTCACTGCTGGAGATTTCGGTCGTGTCCGAGGAGGGGTCATTTCGCCTGCCTCGTGCTCTCTTCGACTCACACCATACCTTAACAGTACTGAGTTTCGAACTCGGGAAGTTCAGAAACCCAGCACTGGTGTGCTAGAGGATTATCCTGCTTATTATCCATTTGCCTGACATTTTAATATGTAGGCTGTTCACTTATGATTACCAAGTACTGGTTCACATAATTTGGTGAAATTTGCATCCTATTTGAGAAGCATTAGAAACATTACTGATGCATGCTTTTAAACAATGCTGTTATACCTATAAAAGGTCAGCAGATACGATGGCAGTTGTGTTGTGAAGAAAAAACATGTCGTTTTAGAACAAAGTATCCTCTGCACCGCATAAATAGTGTCACTAAAGCCAAATTTTACTGTTGCCATTCAGTATAGGTGGTAAAAGTAAGCGGAGTTATGTTCATAAAAAGACAATTTATATTGAAAAAGCCTGCACTGTTTTTCAGCACATTAAGTGATAAGCTTTAGCAAATACTCTTTCCAGATGTGCCTGCAAAATTGTGTACGGCAGCCGTGATACCGGAACAGAAACGAGCTCACCGGGCGACTGCTTGACAAGTATAACCATACACTTACTTAAACTCTTTGATCCATAAAAGTCATCGCTTAACCCTGGGAAGTCCTGAGTGTTCCGACAGGTGAGCGCAGAAACAAAGAGAAGAAAAGAGCAGACAGGAAGAAAACGAGATGTTAGTGAAAAGCGAGGAGGGAAGACGTGCAGTGCTCTCTGGATATTGAGGAGGACTAACAAACTGGCTGTGCAAAATCACAGAGCTATTTGTTATCATACATGGTGCCAGGTTTAGATTTATGATAACAAAAGTCTGAATTTAACTAGGAAACTAGGAAGGTTTTAAGTGTTTGAGTGAAGTACGTATGCCAGACAGACACTGTACAATGGAAATCCAACTGATGGAGCTAAAGGAAGATGGAACCAATGCTCTTCAGAACGGACCTCTTATAGGTACACACACAATTCAGCTGGGTTTCTAGGCTAAGCAGCGAAAGCGGGTGTGATCATATTCGTGTTCTGCATTCATGGTTGTCCATTTGGTATCCAGATAGTCAGTGTGGATCAGGTCAGTGTTTTGATGCCAAAGGCTCCTGTGCTAGGCATACAGGATTAGAAATGCTGCTTTAAATATTTAAAATTTTTAATTGAGCTTTAGTCTGTTTATTCCCCCCCAACACCACTCAAAGTGTCACCTGTAAGAAGCACTATTTACATTTAGCTATATAAATGATGTCCATGTGCTCCCGAGGCTGCTTTAAACTAATAACGCCTTCCTTGCATAAAAAACAGCCCGAAATCTTTATACACTTTGCTACATTCGTTTAAATTATTTAGATTTTGCAAGTGAAGTCTTTTAGAACAGAGTATTTGTTTTAAGAACACAATTATAATTAAAATTAATTATCATTATTATTAATATTATAATTTCTATAAATTCTAAATTTCATACATTTGATAAATTCTAAATTACATTTGATAAATTCTAAATTTCATACATTTGATAAATTCTAAATTACATTTGATAAATTCTAAATTTCATACATTTGATAAATTCTAAATGTTATTCATTTGATAAATTCTAAATGTTATTCATTTGATAAATTCTAAATGTTATTCATTTGATAAATTCTAAATGTTATTCATTTGATAAATTCTAAATGTTATTCATTTTATACATTCTAAATTTTTTTAATTTTATAAATTCTAATTTGTTTTAATTTTATAAATTCTATACATTGTATAAATTCCAAATTCTATAATTTTATAAATTCTAATTTGTTTTAATTTTATAAATTCTATACATTGTATAAATTCCAAATTCTATAATTTTATAAATTCTAAATATTTTATAAATTGTAAATTGTATACATTTTATCAATGCTAAACTTTATACATTTTATAAATTCTACATTTCACAATTATACATTTTATAAATGCTAAACTTTATACATTTTGATAAATTCTAAATTGTAAAAATTATAAATTATTATTAATATTATAAATTCATTATTATTATTATTATTATTATTAAAACCTTTAAATTACTTTCATCAGCCCAATTACATTCCAAGAGCCCCAGTTCATAAAGAGGAAGTGGCTGGCTTTACATATCATAGAGGAAGCATAGGGTAGCCCAAACTCCCAACATTTTGGCCGTCAAGTGATAGGGGAGTTTACAGGTGTGATTTTAGGAGAGAAAAAACGGTGTTATAAAATCAACCGAACAGCACAACTGGGGAATGTGTGGAGAGTCCAGGTTGGTCAAGATTGAAGTATAATATTTTATAAGAACAAGACAACCATGGGCTTAAGCACAACCACTGCTTTTCAGTTGCTGGGTTAGTCTGTCGATTGAAGAGCAGTCTAAGTTTGTCAGTTGCAAGTCTTGTTTATATGGACCAGTTGAGCAGAAGCTGAGTGTTGTTTTTAAACCAGAGAACAACATTTCCAAAACTGTTCATTGTCTGTCTGGCAAGAAAGGCACAGATTTTTTTCTGTAAATTAATTGGACTAGGATCAAGCACAGCATCAGCATTAGTGCAGCTCTACACCAGTGAACAGCAAAAAAATCTAAGATCCCATTTGGAGAAAGCAGAGGCCATGGAGAACACTGTACTCCGATTGGCTCTGCTGTCTCTCTGAGAGGACTTAAAAGGGATGAAGAGACACCAAAAGCCAGAGCACACTGTCCCTGTGGTAAGCAACAGTGAGAGGAGGATGAAGCATGAAGGACAGCGTTAGAGCCCTCAACACCCCCTGCACACGCTTGTACTCACGTTCAGTCTCCACCAATTCCTGCACAATATTCTCTTTGCTCTTGTAAAACGGGAACTTGCGTGAGAGGTTGAAGCTTTTTTTGCGCTTTACTTTGACTGGCTGCATGGACGTGACCACACGAGGGGAATGGAAATGAGAGATGAAACAATCAGAACAAACGAGTTTCAACGCAGTCGACAGCACACGCACACATTACATAATCATGCAAAACAAAGACGATCATTTGTACAACTGATGGATTTCAAATGCATCAAGAACAATGAATAAAAAGGGAAACAAATTACATGTTTTACAGAAAATACCAACTGTATACAAAACAGAAAATACTAATTAACCAAATGTTCTCACAGTCACTGAATGTAATCAGATATTTTTAAATGACCAAGACTGTGATTATACTTGATTTTAACAATGGGTACACATAATAATGCTCAATTTCTGAGTTTATTTAGTAGCCTCATGTCCAGTTGGTGTGGAACACTGAATGCAGTATTGCAAAAGTGTCCCAAATCTTGACCACATTATATTGATTATATTGTCATCAGCTTTATTTTTATTTATCAGTAAAATGAAGTAAAGCAAATCCCATCCACTTTGTGGCTCACCACTTTGTACCACACATCTTGAGAGAATAAAATTATAGATAAATATAAAAAAAAAAATGTACAGGGCAAAATTAGCATACATATTGTGAAAACATTTAGACATTCCAGACTAAGTCTCAGTCTGTATGGGACAAGACCATCAACCATTATTGAAAGGGCGTGGCCATCTACCCATTAGACGATGTTGCATAAAAACCGGCATGCTACTAACCTAAATATAGCAACATGGGCTCAAGGGTACTTTAGAAAACCATTGTTACTTAGTCCACTGATGTATCAAGAAATGCAAACTGAAACTTAAAGTGAAAGCCATACATCAATTCAATACAGAAACAGCTCAGTTCTCTGGGTCTCGACTTATCTCGGATGGATCAAAACTGTGCTGTCGTCAGATGAACCCACAATTCAGCTTGTTATCAGAAACAACAGACAAAGAGTTCTCCATGCCAAAGATGAAAAGGACTATCCAGACTGCGATCAGTAAAAGATGCAGAAGCCAACATCTGTCATGGTATGGTGGTGCATCCGTGCCCACAGCATGAGTTTGTGTTTACTTAAGCAAAACAAAACAATGCCAGTCCTCATTCAGCACATACTACATGTGCATGTGCTTGACTGGTCTGCCTGCAGTCAATATCTGGTGCATCATAAAGAGAAGAATCAGACAACACTAACCTTGGACTGTTAAGCAAGCTAAATACTAGCTCTCTTAGCTACTAAATAAACCACTTAACCAAATTTAATGGACAGTTGGTTAAATTTCACTAGACACCCACAGATGTGACAGAGTCATTAAAATCTACCAGTATGGAAAAAGGCTCTGTGACTCCAGTGAACCACAGTAAGAGCCGATACCCACAAATGGCCATCACACCACTCCTGGTTACCAAGCTTACCAAGAATGCATCTGCGACTCAATCAGGAGGTTACAAAGAACCCAGACGAGGACATAAAGAACCGCAGGCCTCACTTGTCCCAGTTAAGGTCAATGTACACAATGAGAAGGACATTGGGCAGAAAAAGGTGTACATGGGGGAGCTGCAAAATGCAAAGCACAGACAGACCCAAAACAATCAACTGCACTAGAGCAAGACCAACTCTAAATGGCTCAACAGAACGAAAATTAGGATCCAAAGTCCTGACCTGAGCCCCATTAAGTTGCTGTGGCAGGACCTAACAACAGTTCTTGCTTTAGCATGGCTGAATTTAAGCAATTCTGCAAGGAGCAGGACCAAATTTCTACACAGCAACAGCAACCCTAGTTAGTTACCAAAACAACTGTTTTGTTTAATGTTCCAGCTGCTTAAGGTTGCCCAAGCAATTAAGTTCAGGTAATTTTGAAAGTGGTGATGTGTGTTGCATAACCTTTTACCTTTAATGAATGTAATGATCTGTTATGTTTATGCTCATGTGCTCCTTTGTCTTATAATAAATTTGTATAAGGCTACATGCCCATTTAATGTGACATTATTATATTATGTTTGGATTTTAACGTCATGTTTTACACAATTTGGCTACATTCGTGACAGACGTGGTAGTTACTGGTTACCCAAGATTCTCCAATTACTCCAATTCACCTCACTTGCATGTCTTTGGGCTGTGGGAGGAAACCCATGCAGACACAGGGAGAACATGCAAACTCCACACAAAAAGAACCTAGACTGCTCCACCTGGGAATCGAACCCAGGACCTTCTTGCTGTGAGGCGTCAGTGCTACCCACCGAGCCGAGTACTATGTGCCAAGTAGAATTTCGAAACAAATTTTGGTACGCATTGTGACTCACACTACATTAAGATCAACGATAACAAGCACAATAACATCTGTCCAAAACACAATGAATGCTGATGTTACTGAGAATGTTGCGCTAATTGGCCACATGTACCAATGCCTGGCATTCTAATTGGGCTCAATTACCCATAATAAACGTTTCCAAGAATTGAATTTTCTTCAGAAGTTATCTTGACATAACATTAGCCAATCAGCCGGCACTTCAGCTGTTCATTTAATTCCTTGTAAATGTATCTGAAAAGCATTGATGCTTGTGCAGCAGGTGCACGTGTGTACGTATCCACAGTTACACAGCAAGTATAACCACAGCTTAAGTCTCTTGATCTCCACACACCCAGTGACACATGAGAGGTCTATGTAATAGGAGTCTTCAATTCTGCAACAGCAGTGAGAAGACGTCCATTCCCACACTCAGAATAAAGTGGGTCAGTTTCCAAATATTCCACACAGGAGAGCTGGGGAGAGAGATTAAAATCACACTTACCCTGTTGGACTCGATCATCCCCGTCCTAGCATGGAATTTTACTGTTTTTAACCTGGCACGTTCTTTCTTTTCCACCCTAAAAGGGAAAAAATGAAATAATGTAAAAATGTAAATAGTCATTTTGCTTTTCAGACATTTTTGTTAGTGGTCATAAAAATGCAGACGTGAATGTGGAGCACATGAATGTTAGTCTTCATGCTAGACATATTTTTTAAACCCTTTAATACCTTACCTTTATGTTCCAAGATGCAGTTATAAACACCAAATACATTTACTTAGTAATTTAGTTTAGTAATTTAGTTATCCTCACATATATTAACATCTTCCAGCATTGGGATCAGTTGGACCCCAGCAATGGAAACATCCAAAAAATAAATAGAATTAAAATTGTTAACCAAAGTTTGTGTATCAGGTACTTCATGTTTTTGTTAACTATAAAATAAGCCTTTAATAAAACACACAAACATTTGCAACCCCTTATAATTCCATGATATTTATTACCTGACTACAGAAAAATAATCAAATTACCAAAGAAATCTCACTAATTGAGCTTAAATTAAAAAATAAATATAAATGTTGGTGTTTTTAATTACCTGGAATTATTAGTAATTATAAGTTGGGTTTTTTAATTCTATAGAACAACTAGAAATCCAAACTATTTCTGTTATTAAGGACAATATCATGTATTATGTTCAGAGACTATTTAACTCCAGAAAAATTGAACATTTAGAAGGATTTTATTTGTCAAACTGATCATTAGAATATCATTAGGAGAAACAACAGTTCTTCATTTAAAAAAAGATCACCTATAAAAAAACTATTTGTGCATTGTGTCAGGGATTGTTCTACGCTACTGTTTGTTTCTTTGGATGCGAGTTATTATACGAGAAAAACTTTTTTCACCTTTAAATGTGATGTATGATCTGTACAGTTCAATTGAAAAACCGCCTCAAAACATAATGCTGCCACCACCATGCTTCACTGTGTGTATGGTGTTTTGGGTGATGGCAGTGTTGTTTTTGCACCAAACATACCATCTGGAATTAAGTACAAAAGTTAGAATTCGGACCAATCAGACCAAAGCACATTTTCCTACAGGTAATTACAGGTTACACATGATTCATCAGTTCAAGTTTACAGACAATTTTGTATCAATTCATCTAACTTGGATGTCTTTGGACTGTGGGAGACAAGGGGAGAGAGAACATGCAAACTCCACAGAGAAAAGACATGGACCGCTTCACCTGGGAGTTGTATCCAGGACCTTTTTGCTGTGAAGCCACAATGCAGCCCACATGCTTTTGACAGAGTTGATGCAAGTTTTTGCAAAATATACCCTTCTAAGAAAGGTTTCTGTCTAGTCACCCTACCCTACATCCCAGACTTATGAATACAGTGGATTGTTGTCACATGTACACAACCAATACATGCCAGAAATTCCTGCAGCTTTTTTAATGCTGTAGGCCTGTTTGCAGCGTCCTGGACCAGTTTTCTTTTTATCTTCATCAATTTTGAAGAGACATCCAGTTCTTGGTAATGTCATTGTGATGCCATATTTTATCCATTTGTTGATGAATGTCTTTACTGTGTTTTCATGGTATAGGCAATGCCTTCACCTGAGTAATACCTTAGAAGAATGAGATCTCTTTGATACTTGTAAGCTCTTTGCAGGCCGTAAATGTCCTGCTAGAAGAGATGTACTTTATATGGGGTTAATCAGAGTCACTTTAATTAATGGCAGGTACTGACTACAGGTTAACATGAGTTTAAAATATGCACATATCAACACAGCCACATCCACATTTATGAGAGGGTGTGCACACTTATGCAACCACATTAGTTGCATAAGAAGTTTGTTGTTTATATAATTTGCACAGATCACATTAAAGCTGGTAATAAATCTGCAATGATTCATTTGATCTAATTTTTTACATTACAAAATCCTGGAATTTTAACAGACATGTGCAGACTTTTTATATCCACTGTATGTAGTCACTAAAATTGACAATACAAACAGGATGGACAGAATATGCACAGCATAGTACTTCCTCTACAGACTATCAACAGAGAGAGTCCAGCTCTTTGTCTGCACTACAGTAGTAGTCATTTTTGTAGTGACATTTCTGGCACTGGCCATGTTTCCCGCCTGCAATTTGCACCACTGGGGAAATTGGGTCAACATCAAGGGTCTCAACCTTATCAGAGAAGGATTTATTATAATCAGGGTCCTCCTCTACATTATCTCTGACGTATTCTCCTCTGTGTCATTTCACATGTCAAGTCTCACTGTCAGAAAACTTTTGCTTAGAGGTCATTTCCAATTGAGAGAAAGCATGAAGAGAGCACACAGAGCACGAAGAGAAATGAAATTTGTAAGCTCTTCTACATTTGCTCCTCCTTATGTTGTGTTTACTTTTACTGTCCTCGTGGGAAGCATATATTTCCCTGCACCCACACCCCGGGGGAATAGCAAAGTTCTTTTGAGAATTATGTTTTCTCCTCCCCCATCCTGTGTGGACCATCAGTGTTTCTATGACAGGTATGGTTATATTAGTTTAGTGCACTTAAGCTGAGGGAAGTTCTCTGAACAGCACAATATTGCAGGTTATAGTGACCTCAATAGCATTTAAAACAAATGAGAGGTTTTTTATATATATATATTTTACCAGAATCAAACTAAACATCAGCATAATGAATAATCAATTGTAAACTATGTGCCTTTCTTTGAGATTTGTGGTAGGTCTGGTTGCACCAAGAAACACTGGGTGCCAAGGCAGAGATATGCTGCATCCAATACAATGCAGAACTTCGGTCACCCCCAACCACCCCCACTTCCAACAGGCCGCAAGAATAGTACATATAGAATAATAATTTTAACTGATATGTCTGCCATCCAGGAGGCCAAATCTCACATTCTGTTTAGTACCAATGACTAAATTTTGAGCTAAATTATTTGTTTTAATATAATTTTATAGAAGAGTAGTATTTTGTTATTTGAAATATGTATTCAATAAAGTTACATATACAATACTGTATTTCTAATGGTGTTTATTTCTAAGAGTATACTAAAATGTGACAATCCATCTGGTGGTGATGATTACATGACTGTACAACGTGTATTTAAATGTGGCTTATTCTCTAGGACTTGGTCATACATTCCTATACCACCAGTGTGTGTACACCCTTAAATGTAATATATGGATTTTAATACTAATACTCTGTAATAATTAAAAGTGTACGTTTGATTTGTACATTTATTATTCAGTCATATATATGTTATATGCTTATATATGCATATGCACATGCTTTATGAACTTTACTACATTGTAAACAATCGTTTATTACTCTTTCTTCCTCCTTTCTGCACCATTACCAGTGCCCTCAATTCTTAATTGTGAAGTTGATTTATTACATATGATTGGTAATGCAGTTGTACCGTTTCTTGCTGGGAATGACACCAATCTGCTCACTCTCCCCATGAGATGTAACCAGCCGTGCCTGCCACCACTCATCATCAGAGGCGTTGATTACATGTAGGATGTCTCCATATGAGAAGCTCAGGCCCTGGCTGGGCAAGCAGCTGTCCCTGGTCCGGTCATAATCAAACAGAGCCCTGTACGGGGAAGAAATGTGTTTCTTTACATTTCAGGTCGTCACAGATATTCATTAAACATAAACCAACTGGTTCATATAACTATTTTACTCCATTACATTTACATTTTCAGCATTTTGCAGACGCTTTTATCCAAAGCGACTTACACAATGAGCTGAACACGATGAGCAATTGAGGGTTAAGGGCCTTGCTCAGGGACCCAACAGTGGCAACTTGGTGGTGGCGGGGCTTGAACCGGCAACCTTCTGTTTATTAAACCACATTAAACCACAGCTGTGAGCGTTTTTCCCAATGCAAGAAGTATTTGCTAAAGCGGGGTAGATGTGGTTGTTTAGTAAGTCTGAATGTGTCCAAGTTGCATCTTTGGAATTTATGGTCATAATAAAAATTTTATTGACTTAAATGGTTCTAAAATTTAAGCCAGTTTCAATTTGATGTCTTTTTCTTATGTATTACTCATTCAGTCAAATCCATTTTAAGCTTTTGATGACGTATCAGAACCTCTGATTACTATGGTCATATGATGAACTTGTAAATGCCCTAGCAGCCTGAAAATAGTGACAGCAGCTAATTATCAAGTTATTAAAGGTTTGTATAATTTTGTTTATCTTCTGTATATCATTTAACATTCTAACAAAATACACTGTTTAGTATCTAGGGCCCTAAAGCAATTAGTATCTAGGGCCCTGATTTTCGCTCGGCGACTGGTCGGCGCTAGATTTGCCGACTCGGGAGCAACTCGGCGTTTGCTCGGCGATCAAAACTCATACCTTGTCAGACAGGTAAGACCCTAAAGAAAGAAGAAAGACCGGCTCAACCGGTTCTCATGTTCATACACTTTTAGGGCTGTAGTTAAACATAAAGAGTACTGTTTCCTATGTGTGACTACGCTTACTCTGTTAAACTGATCACTGTGGTCACCAATAACTGAAATAAAACACCAGTTGATTCATTTATTTGATTAACCTGTTTAGTTGTGATATATTTCTGTTCATGAAACTGTTTGACATTAATAAAACATTAAACAGCTACTTATTTAATTAGAAAGGGGGTGATTACTGTTTCACAGCACTGTACATTCAATGCTCATGTGGGGTCGTTTTAAAGTCTGAATTTAAAACCTTTTTTGTAGTGTGATCCACTTTAGTGACTAGCAGTATTAGGTGTCGGGTCACTGTCTGACAAGTTCTTGACAAAACATTGGCATTACACTAACCCAGTCGCCACAAAGACTCGCCTGGTTGGGTGCTCTCGACATACATTTAGATGTGTCTGACAAAAAGGAGGCTAAATTAAGGATCATCTCCACCTTTCACATGATGGGTGGCAAAACAGCTTTGTGCTCGCTGTGCCACTAAGCAGCAAGCTTAAAATAATAAATGTTAAAAAATAATGCTAAAAAATATTGACAGCCGGTACCGCCAGTTTATTCAGATGGAGTTCTGTATAAAATGTATTTTAGTTTACATAAGGAAGCATAAGCAAAAATCCTCATTTGGAGAAAAAGAATAAAAACCCACCTAGAATAGAGTGGATTTTGAGACACTTTGTTTCATTAATACAAGAATAAATTAAATCAACTGAAAAGCTACAAAGCCACAACTAGCGGTGCTAGGACAAGGAAACTTGATATTTAAAATGCAAACCCAATCTCCCAGTATCACATGCTGTATTGCTTTCTTACAAGGCTGTGGCTCTAATTTATGGTGGAAAGAAACAGTTCAGGGTTTTTATAAAACAATAAGAATCGATTTCTGTCTGCCATGTATGTGCCGCTGACGGTCTGAACGTAAAGCTACAAGCCAGAATTAAGCTACTTCACAGAGAAAATTACAGTTACAGCATTCCAAATTATCCAACCGCAATTAAATTTACAAACATTTACAAAACATTCAACTGTTTAAAATAAACCAATAAACAACTAATGTATCAAGTGGGCCTACCAGTTAACATAAAATGTCACTTCTGCAGTCTCAGCATTATTTAACCCACTGAATAGAATCACTCATAAAATTACTTTCTGGACAGCGGCTTTAGTGGCTGTGTCGTAAACATCTGGAAGCAAACATCTCTAACATACATGATTAAAGGATTATACATTTATTATAAATAACTACAATGTGATCTTTTAAGCCTGCAATAAATTAAAGAGACTTACAAATGAACACAAACATACCATTAAACAATTTCTAGTTTAGTTGTATAATTTATTAACATTAGAAGATATAATGTGTCTAAAATATGTGTATGTCAAACTCTTTAACAAGTAAGAATTTACCCCTGAACAGTTCCAAAATGCTCACATATTGCCACATTATGTAAACCTAAATTGCGTTACACTTAAAGTATAATACTTTGCTTCACTATTTCCCCCTCACATTTTATTTATGAAAGTGGCATGAGAAATGAATTCCTAGGTACAGAGAGAATAGTTTCAATCAGTCCTTTCCCAGGTCTCATAAACAGAGAACAGTTTAAGAATGCCTATGCCTAACAGAGAAGAACGCAAAAAGAAAACTGCTATTAGGTGTTTGTGAATAGTTGTAACCTTTGCACCACGTAAGGCGGATTGCATGAATAGTTGTAAGCTTAGTCACCAACTTCATTTCAGGCATGAAGTTTCACACTTCCATTAGTGGAGTTTCAAGTACTTTAGCTTTTAATCAGGTTTGACAGATCAATGTCCAATGTGCACTTTCGTTGTACTTAGTCATCAGTCTAAATAATCCATTTTACCCTCCTAGTGTTTCTCTCCTATGTTTTATAAACTTCTCAATCTGTGACATCAAATAAACTGATGACATTTGAACAATAATTTTTACTATAAGCCAAATGTGACCTTTAATAGTACATGTTTTGCCAACATATGTCCACTAGTCACTGCTTGGTAACATTAATGTTACATACAGCAGACCATGGACTGGTTAATGGTCCAGCTTTGAAGATAAACCATGTTAGTTTTGTCAAATTAAAAGGAGACATTTGCAAACATAAGTTTTGTATCAGTACGTATAATTAATTATAATACTTTAAGTTTATTGTACAGTAGTTGTTTAACTAGTGCCTTTAATCTGATTTAAAACAGATTTTGCACTGGTACAATTAGTAGCACTTATTTTCCTTTATGTTTTTAAGGTAGGTTTACACTGGAGTCCTTTTCAACAAAAGGCTGCACCTAATATGCATACAATACTACAGAAAACCGGCTGCACTGAGGTCAGAAACCTGTTGCTTTTTAAAAGCACTGTGTATGGTGCTTTAAAAGTTCAGACAAGTGCCTTTTCATCACCTGACTAATCAGGACAAAGTTCACAAGGTCATGATGGCTGCCAGTTTAGTGTCTGTGTAGAAATCGATGTTGTTATTCAGTGGATACAAGGAAATTCATCACATGATGTATCGTAAAAATAACAGGTGCAGTGGCTACCTGTTACTTTTTACCTGCCAGTAATGATTCCAACAGAGGGCCGGATTGCATGGAGCGTCACGCTACGCCCTCTATAAATCATCCACTACTTGTATTCAACATCTAGAAGGCGGCACAGTGTCTCAGTGGGTAGCACTGTCGCCTTACAGCAAGGTGGTCCTGGGCTCCAGGTGAGGCGATCCAGGTCTTTTCTGTGTGGAGTTTGCACGTTCTCCCTTTGTCTGTGTGGGTTTCCTCCGGAAGCTCCGGTTTCCTCCCACAGTCCAGAGACATGCAAGTGAGGTGAATCGAGATACAGAATTGTCCATGACTGTGTTTGACATTAAAGACTTGAGCTGATAAGCCAGTGATTACCTGTCCTGTCATGAATGTTACCAAAGTGTGTAAAACATGACATTAAAATCCTAATAAATAAATAAATCAACATCTAGACCAGACCTCGAGTCAGGAAGTTACATTTCCACAGCAGCAAGGAAACTCTATTAACCTCTCTGCCATTAACAAAGCAGTATTTATTTATCTACGCAGACACAGGGAGAACATGCAAACTCCACACAGAAAGAACCCAGACCGCTTCACCTGGGAATTGAACCCAGGACCTAGCAAAGCAGTACACACCTTTAAAATATTGTTATTACATAGTGATTATCTACATTGCTACCATAATTACAAAAAATCAAAACCATAACCACCCTACAAAACAGATACATCTATCCTAATAAAACAGAGGGTTTACTTAATATATATATTCTTGTTTGCAGCTCGCAACATTGTTTAAATCTATCTACCACTGCTTAAAGGAGCTAAAACTGCCATCCATCAAATTTCTTTAAAAGAGTAATTGTGGCCACACTGGTAGAAGACATTGTGGATTAGCAGTCAAACACAGACTATCAATCACAGCAAACAGTACAAAGGTTAAATAAATGATCAACCACAAAGAGCCATTCAGCAAGTCAAGTGGATCAAATAATTACAATTAATCCTATGCTAACCTAGCAGGCAAAGTGAAGTGAATATGATGCACAGCTTGTACCTGACATAGAGGGAGCGTTTCTCACTGGTGCGCAGGGAGCCTGATCCAGAGCTCATGCTGCTGTTCATCATCTGCTCCCTCAGGTCGTGAATCTTGGATTCAAAACGGCTGTACTCTGTAAAAACAAAAGAGAAAAGTTGTCTATAACAATAAAAAATAGCATCCGATACTTCATCCAAAAGATAAGAGTTTAAAGCATTTTGATAAGTGTCTGCTATATGCCATAAATGTAAATCCACATGTGCAGAGTTAGAGATGTAGTCAGATTTTATTCTAATGCAAAACAGCTTTCCGGTATGTAGCTGAAATTACTTTTTTTTCCCTGTTTAAGATTATAAATGTATAGTTCCATTATTTATTGTTTGAATAATAAATGCATTACTGTTTCTCTGTTTGAGATGAAACTGAAACTCTGTGTTGATACCAGCTGTAAGCAGGGTACTGTGAGACCTGCAGCTCAGATCTCGAATCAAGTGTAAATACACATAAACCTAATGTTAAACAGACTAGGCTATAAAGTATTTTATTTTTAATTCCTGGTTTATTTAGGTAATGATAATCGCCCCATTCACTTAATCCCTATTTAATCATTTGTTTACCAAGCAAGTATGAATAAAACATCAATAGCCAGGACACACAATCTGTCACAGGTAAATGTGCTCATTATTTATCCACATCTCTGTCCTCTAATACATTTACTAACATCTAGTTCTGCCGGTAGCCTAGTGGGTAGAGCTTTGGGTTATCAATCAAAAGGTTAAGAGCTCGAATCCAGGCTCTGCCACTATTGGGCCCTTGAGCAAGGCCCTTAACCCTGTCTGCTCCAGGGGCGCCGTACAATGGCTGACCCTGCGCTCTGACCTAAGCTTCCAAACAAGCTGGGATATGCAAAGAAAGAATTTTGTACTGAACACCTGTATATGACAAAGGCGTTCTTCTATTCTTCTTCTTAATGATATTGACAATGTAAGCGGCACCACCTCACGCTACAGGAAACAATGGCACATCCAGCATCGAAGTGGTTTTGCTCATTTGCCCATCACGTGAATGCGGCCTAACACCAGTCAATTAATTATGCATTTCAATTAGCTACAACAGTCAAACACACATCTGAGCATAATCAGTATTTTACGATAAAAAGATATTATTTTTAAAGCCATACAGAAGTATGATGTGACTGTTTAAAAGGCTCTAGGTTAAACCATGAGCTACACCTCTGTGGCAATGTGACCTGGTTGCAGTCTCTCGATTAGCAACCGACTAACACACCCATTCAGAGGGCACAAAAGGGAACAGTGGCACTGAAGTACAAAACCCAAGAGTCACAAAGAAAAGAGTAACAAACGAGAGAGTTGGGACATCAATATCCGATTTGACTAGATTATATCTTAATGAAAACTTGTACCGTCTCTGTTTAAATAACTCAGACATTTGACATTTTCTCAAAGGGCCCACACAAGTAATTGCAATAAACCCTAAGCTTCCACCAAAAAAAAACTGAAGTAAACTAAAACAAACCACATCATATAGTACCCACACTGTCTATCACACAGCTGTTAACACCACAAAGAAATAACAGCACAGGTAGATTAACCTGATACCACTTAACTGTAGCCAAGGAAACACACTGGCACTATTAGAAGAATGCAGAAGCAAATAGTCAGATGCTCAGGCAACCGGAAAAAACAAGGTTGTGATTACGCCCGTCACAATTACTCAACAACCACAAGGACCACAAATATAGCTTAATTATTTTAAAACCACATTTACTATACAGAGTATAGTAGCCTATACATAGTTTACAATATCAGAAATAGATAGAGAAACTAGCATCTGTGCTCTGGTTTCCAGCCACTTATGACCAGCAAACATTCCAATACAGTAATGTTCTTAAACAAAGTAAACAAAAGTACTTTTGTTTTTAATTATTTGCCTATTGAATGAAAAAAAAAAAAAACACTTAAAAAACTAATTTCCCAGCAAATTAGTGTACTGCAATGATTAGGACTGGGCATGGATATTTTGGTCATGTTTTAAATATTCAGAAGTTAAAACAAATAACTTATTAAATACTTAGAACTGCCAGGTTGCAATATTAAAGGTGCATGGACTAGGGTTCAACTTTAACAGTAAACACAAGAGGCCTAAACTAAAAAAGAAAATGCAATTTATCTTTTAGCAGCAGAAACAATACAAACATTCTAGGAACTGGCATATGTATTGAACCTTAAATCAAGTCTTAAGCAAACAATAGTGGATGTATTTGTGTCTGTTCTTAATCAGAATCATGTCATGCACCTATTTATTAAAATAAAGCACGCACTGCTCCCGATTTAAATGTACACCACAATGACAGATTACCGGTCCTACTACAGAATGTTTAATTTTAACCCTTATATTGCAGTGTAACCGAAGCTTAACACAGTGGTCGTCAACCATGGTATCGGGTCCCCATGTAGGGCTGTCTGAGATGCAGATGGGGTCACAGGAGTTTTTACAAACCTTTAAAAGTTTAAATATGTTACTAGCATATTTTAATTATAATAATTAACTTAGCAAACATTCTATGGGATATTCCCTAATTTACAGTATGAAAGTGAAAATATAGTGACTGGCCACAAAGTGTTAAGAACATCTGGCTTAAGAACAATGCAACAAATCTTTTATCAGGTGAAATATATAGCTTGTTCAAACTGATATAATGGATGATCAGCTGTTTTATACATGTAAATGTAAGACTACATCCTGATAGTTACACAGTTCTTTTGTTGTTCTTATTTAAATGATGATGACAAACAGACCCCCTGCTCTATTAAGTGTAGATGGGCCAATTAAGCAATAGAACACGAGAGGGAGTGTGTTATCGCGAATAACATCACGGCTGTGGCCGTAGATCATCACAGCCGTGATGTTATTCGCGATAACACACGACCTCGAGTGTTCGATTGCTTTTATACAACAGTTTTTACAAAATAAAGAAAGAAAATAAATCAAAGAAGCCCTGAATTTCATATTAAATATGCTTTAATATTGACAATACCTTCCGCCAAAAAGTAGTTCCACAACAAATATAAAGTTTAACACTACAAAGCAAACATCCCAAGTTGAAAAAACTCATTTCAGGGAGGTAAGAACAAGAAGAAGAAAGCAAGAACCTCCGAAGGGAAAAAAAGAAATAAAAAAAACCTCTCGCACACACCAAAGGCTATGGATGAAAACAGAACTTCTAGATGCTGCTAACAGGTTCGCGTTACAAACACATTAATGTTCCCTACATAGTGCACTAGATTGTGTATCAGATCATGGATATATGTTCCCTACATAGTGCACTAGATAGTGAATTAGACAATTGGTTATGTTCCCTACACAGTGCGCTAGATTGTATATCAGATAACGGATTTAAAACGCGACCGGGAAAAAAAGTCTGTGTTGCCTGCGTGCGCGTTTGTGTGCATGAAGCTTGTCGTTAATGGCAATGCGTCAGCGGAGTAATACCATTGTGGTGTGAAAAGACCGTGCTGTTATCACGAATATCAGCACGGCTAGAACGCTTCTCAACCAATCAGATTGTAAGGTCGGAACTACCTGTTATATAAACTGAATTAAATGTCAGAAATGGTGTTTATTCAGAAACTCTGGAACAGTGGAAATGTGTTCTGTGAAGTGACTAATCACTCTTCTTTATCTGGCAGTCCGATAGGCGAGTCTGGGTTTGGTAAATGCCAGGAGGTCATTAACTGCCTAACTGCATTGTGCCAACTGGATAATGCTATGAGCTGTTTTTTTTCAGGGGTTGGTCTAGGTCCCTTAGTTACAGTGAATATATACTATATATAACTTTCACGTGCTGCCCCCGGCTACAGCACACAGCGACTACAACAACATGCAATACAGTGCCCATAATGCAATGTGTTTTCAAAACATTAACCCCTTACTTTCCCAACACTGACCAGGGGGTGTGGCGGCATTGCGAGATTTTTTTTACTTCTAAAACTAAAGCAATTCATTTTTCACCCACGGGAGACATATCTCATTAGTCTAACTGACCACGCACACACACACACGCAGTTCAGTCTGAAAAAAACTTAAAAATAGGACGAACAGTGAAGATAAACCGGTGACAGAAGCATTGACGTGTGTGCCTTTAAGAGAGACGCTCTGTTCACAGATTCGATATAAGTGATTCATGAATCGATTCATTTTATGCGAAGCGTAAGTTTCTCTTCTCAGTTATCTCTCCGTGTTTACTGTTATTAATTAATGTCGTGGTTTTAAATAAACACCAGCTACTACAGAACATTCTGTGTGACTCTCTTACATTAAAAAGCTCAATTAAAAAGCTTAATTAAACTGCTATTACCACAGATCTGTAACCGAGTCAGACTCGTTCCGTCTGTGGAGCTAAAAGTTTTCTGTCAGTCAGAGAGCAGATGATCCTGAACTATGTATGATGCACAACGTTAATTATGTTATTTTAGGTCGTGAAGAGCTTTCACGATGGTTTCTGTACGATGGTCGATGAATGGTGATGTGATGGTTGGTGCTTTGTAGCTCAAAGTCTGGATCAATCCACTGAGCTGTTAAGCTTAACATGGTCTTTATATATCACGCGATCGGATCGGCTACATTTGGGAAATATCGCCGATAGCATATTTTGATTAAAAATCGGCCGATATAGATTTATAGCCGATCGATCGTTCCATCTCTAATATATATATATATATATATATATATATATATATATATATATATATATATATATATATCACAGAGTTAAATGCCTGGAAATAAAAGCAAATCAGCTAAACATGTCATAGGCTGAACACCAGACCCTTGTTAATCAAAGATGAGTACCCCAAATGGTCCAGGATAAAAGTGTGAAATCACCCTGTCTCAACACATGTATGTAAAACTAACTAATGGATAGCTGTGTCAATGGGTCATATCACCAGGATGCTTAACTGCCCTGCTCACAGTTATTACTGTGGTTACTTTGTGTCCACATTTAGCCATGCAGTGTTGCTGTTACTGTAATAGAAAAAGTGGTGGCATCTTAGCATATTAGTGACCCCCTTATAAAAGCATAAAAGCAACTGATTAAAATAAATGATGAATGAATGGGTGAATACAACAACTAAGTTCTCAGTTGTGGGCTTTGATAAATAATGTGTGTGCCATTCACATGCCGTGTCCTCATAGAAGCAGTAGACACAATTTCCAAGAGACATCCGAGAACCCACTAACAAAACACCACTGCAGCTCCAATTACCCCACTTCCTTTTTAAGCCAGTGACACTGACCACTACAACATAGGATCAGGTTTAAAATAGGAGTACTGGTTTAAGTAAGAAGACAGGGTATTAAATAAACATACTTGCCAAAAGAGTGCTTTAAAACAGCTGTAAAGATGCCCAAAATATATAAATATAATAATGATGACAAAGACTACAGTAAAATTATATAAAAAGAGCATTCAGACTGCCCACCTGACACAAACTGAATGTGGAGGCATCAGCTTTGGTCATTATCTTACATGCAAGATGTCCCGCAGCAGAGTCCTACATTAGCTCAATAATATATTCTGGCCCAAATTAGTATGTAAGTTCTGTTTCTAAATAGGCATATAAACCCCTGGGAGGAGGGAGTGGTTCAATTATATTCCAGATCAGAAGGGTGAGCATGCTACGACAGATAACTTACTGCCACATTCCTTTCATATTTTACAGTGAGAAAACACACTACAAACTCTAAATCACACATACTGCTCACTCCTCACGCCAAGTGAGGTTCCGATAATGTACATGCTGCATGACGTCAAAGCTTACCGGATCAACTGACAGAAAGAACTGACTTATTTTATGATTATTGGCACAACACACAGTAATGAAATATGCAACAAATAACCAATAGTGTTCGAAATGGGTTTTGAAATAGGAAGCAAAGTGCTTATTTATTTGTATCCTTTTATAATTACTCAAACAAACTAATTAAAGTGGTAATATGGATAATCATTTTCACAATGCATTTATATAAAGATACATTAGATGTACTTACAAGTCGAGAATAAATGTTTTACTAATCTGTAGTCTACATTTAACAATTTCATACACATGGCCCAGTTTTAATTAGTTTAGCACACTTAGTTTACCTGATATAGAAACTGAACCAAACTAGTTCTTTTTTAATATTTGAGGAAGGGCTACTGACTTTTTCACTGCACCACAAACATGGCTTGTGGTCTTCTTTATGACATGATGTTATAAAACATATGTTACAAGATGCTTCCATCCAGCATACACTGGAATATTTAGCTGAACCTGTATATGCAGTCTCAATGTTAACTTTTTTTAATAACAATATTAAAATAATGCTATTGTGCCACACTTAATGGCCAAAAAACACAGACAGTGACCATGAGCTTGCTGCACATGCCATTCTAATACCTTGGCCATAAATATGGAGCTGATTTCCCAGGAGCATCCCAACATTTCTAAATACTTATAGGGGACATGAACAACCTAACTTTGTTGCTTCAGTCACATTATGTCAGAAGACAAAACTAAACCTGAGAATACAAAACTGAATCTGAGAAGATTTGACCCATTGACTTATACATTCAAACCAGTAACTGTTCAAACCCAGGTTTCTGCAGAGGAACAGCTATCGGTTCCCAGAGGTGTTAAGAGGGTGGGCAACACCAGCTGGTGCAAGTGTGGTAACTGCACTGAAATGCCGACCCCAAGCGAGACACTCTGCTGTCAAGAGGCTAATGTGGCTAACTTACCATATGCTCTGCTGTTAGAGGAACACATTGGAAGTGTCCATGCTCTCCCTACGCAAAGTCTCTGTGGAAACCCTGGAGCGGCTATGCAGTTTAGAATGTGAAAGGGCACAGTGTAACGTTTAAAATGTCAGTGTGAATTAAACTTTCGTCTGTGTTCGCCAAGTCACTAAGTTAAGTTGACATTCATATTCGCAGTCACTGTCTAGCTAATAAAAGCAGTTCATACGTTTGAAAGCTAGCAGGCCTGCTAGTTAGTAAAACAGCTTGTTTTATCACCTGTTTGCTAGCTGTAATGGGTGGATTACATGGTGGGGCAAAATACCAAGGCTATAAAGAATAAAACGTTAGTGAAATGTCTAGTTTGATCCACACATCCTTAAAGTATGAGAATGGGATGTTTTAGTTTAATATGACATTACATTACAGACTTTGCTTTACAAAAAACAGATGTGAATTAACTACCTTGTTTGTGGTGTGTATATTTTGTTGTGGCTACTTTTTAGGTAGACCGAATGCAGCCAGTTAGTATATACTGCACATGGTCCTTGTGTACAAAGTGCTTGCTACCCTAGCATCACAGCTAACTGGATGATTATTTTGTTTTAACACAGCTAGCCATTGATGAAAAACTGCTTGTTGCTTAGGAGGCAAGTGGACAATTTAACGAGCAATACAAAAGTGAACCCCCAGGCATCATTGTGTTTTGGCTTTCCTTATTTTTCTACTGAGTAAACTAATGTAAAGTAATGTAGGTTTTCCAGACAGCCCACCTTATGTCACATGCTATTCTATGACAAGATGGCATAATTTAAATAGCTTTCATTTTAATCTAATTTCACTGAAATGTTAAGCCTGTAAGAATATTTAATAATGAAAGCTACAGAGATTTAAGTGGAAGTCACATTCTAACTAAAAGTCTATTTAATGCTTAAAAAGTTAAAAAATAACATAAAATCATAAAAACAAAACCAATGACATCACTGTGCCTGTAGCAAAAAGGGGAATTGACTCATAAGAATCAATCTAGCAGCATACACTAAAATGTCAATGATTTATCAGTAAAAAGGCAGTCCTGGAAACAGGAATGCAAATGTTCCCAAAACTACTAACCGACAGTCATTAGTAAACCGTTATATAACAAAACATAAAACACATCAAGCTTATTGTTATTAACAAATCTTCATACTTAATGAATAAGAAAATAGCATAATGTCTTGAACACAGCAGTGTTATAGAACAGTAAGATAAACAAACACCAAGTATAACTACTGCAATATTCTGAAAGATTTCAAAAAGTTCATTACGGTGCACTATCCCACCACCACTGAGATTAAGCATCCAACAGACAATTGGCAGTGTCTGAGGGAGGCAGGTTGACAGGATTTCATTGCTGTTACGCAAACACAAGGCAGGTAAACCAAAAAAAAAAGGCTGTTAGCGACCACATGCATGTCAGAGACAGTGTGGTAGTCTGTGTCCCCCTTTAGAACTCTTTGATATCTTTGAAAGTCAAATATCACAGTTTTCTTTCGATGAAAGAGCTTATGTTTTAAGGACTACATTTCACAGACTTCCTTGTGTCACATTGTTTATCCTTTACAAGATGGCGGAGTCTTATCCTTCACAAAATGTCTAAGCCAAATCTATAATGGAGTGTTCAAAGAATTTGTAAAAAGAATTTTTCTAGATCATATATCTACGCATCAGATGAAAAAACAAGATATTTGCAGCAGCTTTTTGTCAGGCTTGTCACCTCCTGTACTTCCGGCTTTAACGAAAACAGGTCAGCCCACCAACTGTTGAAAGGGCTGGTATTTTGTCTCACCTATGCTTTACTTGTAAATAATAATATTTTGGCAATAATCACATTTTCCACTACTAAACCATAATGGCTCCTGTTTATTTGATCAAATACCAACGTACCTGTGTTTATCATCTAGAAACCTGTAAATATCAGAATGCTATTACTATTCACATTAATGAGATTTTTTTATGTCTATGCCATGTGACAAAAATCAACATACCTGGTAGATGCTTTTTAATGACAAAATGTTTTTAAAGCTGCCATTATATATGCACAGCTTGAAATATTTTACTTATGACTGTGTTATGATAAATTCCTTTTAATAATCTATTTGCACAATCAAATTAACTGACATTATTCGATTGTGTAATACAAAAATTATTAGTGTTTATGTACTAGGAACGTGTTGATTGTGTAATACAAAAAGTATTCGTTTTTTAATGTACTAGGAACGTGTTAACATCATGTCAAGTGATTATCTTAATTTGAAATAACTTAAATTTAGGAGTAAGTAATGACACAACCCGAATCGCACTAAAGTTTGTAATGAATGAATAATTGATTTGTTTAGCCCGCACCTGTTCTTATTGAATTAAAGCTTATTGAATATGTACGTTTAATACTAAAACTGTACTAGTTTGTTATTTACAAACTAAAAATACATTTTAAAACGTCCAACGAATTAGAAGGTTGTCATATACAGTATATGCCGTGTGTATGTGTGTACAAAGTTCAGTGCATAGCAACTGGCTAACAATCACCACAGCTAAATTAGCTTACTGTCACAGTGTTCCGCACAATACAGTGAACCATAATTTGAAGATTTTTTTACTGAGTTTTGTATCGTCTAAATATTATTCAGTAAACCAAATAATAAGCATTAGAAGTTTTTCATAACACAAACATTCAGTTTCATCGAATACAGAGGAAATTCCACATAACCTGCAATGTGCGGAACACCGTGACATTACTGTACCTCAGAAGTTTGGTTGTTAGCTTTTTCTAGTTTCTAGCTAAATTAACGCAATAAACAACTCGTTCGCGTTGGGAAAAAACTTAACCGTTTAAATCCGTTTTAAAGCCAAAACTAAACTAGATATGTTAACCTACTGTATAACCTAATGCACGCGTTAATTTGAGAGAAATTTCAACTTACCTCAGTTCATTCAAAAGTACCGAAACAAACCAGCACCATTTTAGTCGAGCTTTAATTGTTATTCGCGGTATCTTTGTGTACGTTTAAATGTACGGTAACTTAAACAAACCGATACTGTATTCGGTATCAAGTCTGAATGAAAGAAGTTGTGGTTTTGTTACGCGCCCGGCTGAAGCCTGTTTGGCGCAGCCAAGTTACCGCCTGCTCGAGTCAATCCACCCGGGAAATCATAAAGCAGCTCTAGAGCACAGAATGGAAAAGCAACCCGCAGCTCAGCGTGCTGCTGTACACCCGCATAAACACTCACTGTTTTCTTCTCCGAAAATTGTAAAACGAATAATTTTTCAAATAATTCGAACCGTTTCGCTTTTCCCAGGTTTGCTCCTCCCTTTAGCACACACACACACATACACATGCACGCATAGAAACATAAAGAGCACCTCGTCCGGACAGGGTCACAACCGGTTGATTCGCGGGATTTTCCTCGTTCACCCCGATCCACTGCTAGAAATCCATTTTCAATACCGTACATACAGCCATCGATTGTTTTTAAACCCCAAACATCCACGACCGGTTCCAATTCCAGTTCTTCTCTCGCTCCCTGCGCTTGTAGTCCTGCAGGATTGGTAGGTGATCCCTCCCCTTTAGTAATGCTCGACTCAGGCAGAGAGGAAGCAGCACTAGGCCGCCAGTCCACCAGCCCAGTGTGCACACAGTGCAGTTCCACCAGTACACAATAACCAGCTAAACGTAATGCTACATCTACAGCCAATCAGTCGCTACCTACCATGCCCTCTTTCTCTGAACTAGGCGAGGCACTGAAATCTACCTACCTGCCTTAAAGCCATAGAACGCTCGAATTTACTAACTACTGACTGTAATACAAACTTCATTCAAACCAACCAACAGAATGCACCAGTACAGACTGGAACCAGAGTCAGTAACTCTAACTGACACCATATCAGGGTGGCATACCTTCTTGGAGCAAATGTGTCCGAGTTTAAAATCAATCCAGACTATTAAAATGCATACACCTGGCAACCCATATGATTCTATACTGTTTACTGTTTTCTAACTTGATGCAATGTATGCTGCCTTCAAACCCTGTCAGAATTATTGTACTTACAAGATCAGATCACATAGACGCACCACAATCTAGTCCTTTTTTTTTTTTTTTTTACAATTTAAAGTAACCAGTCTACCTACCAGCATGTTTCCATGCAGACAGGACATACCCAACATACACAGAAAGCAACTGAAGGCTGGGATGAAAAGTAGCTTGCTAATGCTATCCAATACCTGATGTGTATTTAAACCCCACACAAAATAAATATATATATATTTAAAAAAATCTCCTAGATTGAATTAATTAATTCATTTTTTGTAAGTGTTTTACCTTGGTCAGGGCCACAATGGGTCCAGAGCCTATTATGTTTACACAAGGTGGGAAAACTAAGTAGTGTGCCAATTCTTCACAATGTACAGTATAACACACCTGGTATGTTACTAAAGGACTAGAGCAGTGGTCCCCAACCCCTGGGTCATTTATTACTGGGCCGCACAGAAAGAATAAATGATTAGCGATCGCTATAAGAGCAATGAAATCTCTGATACGCTTTGGGTGTTATTGTCCCCAATCACCACTAGGTGGGAGCAGCGTCTTGTTGCAACGAAAAAAGCTCAGGATTCACACTGATTTTCCATTCTATAGTTATTCTGATTTAACCCCCCCTCCCCCCCCACTGGTCCGTGAAATTATATCTTATATGAGATAAGGGGATGGGGACCGCTGGACTACGTTACTAGAGCAAAACTGGAGTACCCAAAAGAAAACTAATACAGATACTTCAAAAAACAGGCCAAATTCCACATACACACACTATAACCACTGGTAAGTACTGGAAGTGGACGAAACCACCTGGGCTACCACAGCAAGTGCTTAGCAACACCTTAACAAACACCATAAAAAACACATACACTATGTGGCCTATGCGCTTGTTGGACATCCCATTTCAAAAACAAACAGTATTAAAGTATTAGAGTGGCTTCTATGTGATCTTTTCAGCTATAACAACAGCCACTCTTATGAAAAGACTTCTGACAAGATGTTGTAGTCTGTCTGTGGGAATTTGTACACATTCAGTCAAAAGAGCATTTGGCACTGATGGTGGTCAAGAAAGTTTTAAATAATGTTCCAGTTATTTCCTGTTTAAAGTGGCTGAGGTCAGCTTTTCTTCATGTCTTTTTAGACCTTGCATAGGGGCACAGTCATTCTTGAACAGAAATAGCCTCCCATAAACAGTTGCTGCAAAATTGGAAGCATATAATTGCTTTCTACACCTTTTAGCAATTGTTATGGCTGAAACGGAAGGGGTGTGCCTTTGTCCATATAGTGTTGCAACACTCTTGGCAACCACCTGAATACCATAGCAAACACCCCCACAGTAAATGGTTATTAAACCTTGGGGTACCAGAACAACCACTACCCACTATACGTTAATGATTTGCATTTTTAATCTAGATCTATATTAAATTAAACCATTACAAAGGCAAAATATTATTTGGTTTTAACTAAATAATACAATAGTTTTTTTTTGTACATAGCAACTGCTTAGCAACATTGTAGCCACCACCAACAAAATAGCAACTACCTAGTAAAAAAAACCACCAACCATTTACTATCACACTAAATATACCAGGAAATTATTCAAGCTGCACAATTTATCTGCAGCTTTCATAAAGTGCACTTTTTTATTCATAACTGCTAATTTAATCTGTCTTGTCACAGCATCCATACAAATCATTTACATGTATAGCAAAAGATGAGCTTGTTAGCTGGGTCATTAAACTTAAGCCAGTTATGCATAAGCTTTGCATAACTAGTGATAGGAGCAATATTTAAATAATGATATCTATTTTTTGGCTTTTTTGACTTTTACTGCCAATCTACTAATTTCCATTCCCATTTCCCTATTGCAAATTCAAATTGCCATTTGAATCATCTACGTACTGGCCAAGACAATTAAAAGCTTACTGTTTTACCATTGTGGGTTTGGTCCATTTTTTACACAGGAGTAAATTACTATTAAACTACAGTTGTAGTTTTGTATCATTTGTCTTTCATTTGCATCCTGCTTAACTAATTCAGTTTAAAAGAAGAATAAACAGCAGCTGTACCTTCAGGTCTGTACTGAGCAATGATGGTGACTGTCTGACCAGCTCTCTTCAGTGCAGCTGCAGCCTGTTCATGAGTGGCATTTCGAACATTCACACCATTCACCTAATATGATGGATCAGAAAAATCACTTTGATTAAAAAGCTTTATGCAATTTCTTTAACAACATATATTCTAGTTCCTTTATTAGGTGGCACTAGATGGCTACAACATGGTACTGTGTTGTTCTGGTATGAGTGTATCAGGTACAGCAGTGTTGTTGGGATTTTTAAAACTGGCCTCTTCATGAAGAACACATACCTTGTATAGTTACTCTATGCTGTTTATTTAGATTATTCATTAACTGTTCATGCACAGTGTGGGTTAATCTTCACTCAGTGGACACCTTCTGATCACAAGACGCTGATGGACTGACATTGAGGTGTTTAAAAATCCCAACACTGCTGCACCTGATGCACTCTTGCCAGTACAACATAGTGTCATTGCAGTGTTGAGAATGGTCCACCACCCAAATAACATCTAGTCACTGAGGGACCCTTTCGATTGACAAAAAGGGTACAGGGGGATAACAAAGTGTACAGAGCATCAGATGTGCTACAGTCTGCAATCGCATACCTACAAAGTTCATCTGTATTGTAGCTGTATCCTTTAAAATAATCAATCCATGCACTTACCAGATAATAGGCGTAACTAATAAAGTGCTCAGTGAGTGTATATAAATAATTATATGTGAATTTGTATATTTGTACATTTGTATAGTGACATTTAAAAACTGGATCAAGTTTCATTGGAAATCCATGCCAGCAAAATTTTTTGTATGCCATTAATCAACCAAAGTAAGACAATCTGGCTTCCAATTAATACTGGCTTCCATTACAGGAACAAAACAGATGAAATTTCACATTGGTGTCAAATATCTAGAAGATCATTTTCACCAAGTGTATAAGCTATGTTTGGGTATTTGTGTGCAATAAAGACACCCTAGTGTTTTAATGTCAATAGTTAAATATTATTAACAATTACTAACCGAAAGGATGCGATCACCCCTTCTCAGCTCTCCACTCAGGTCAGCGGGTCCTCCCGCCAGGATAAAAGATACAAAGATTCCTTCTCCATCTTCTCCACCAACTATGTTGAATCCTAGTCCTGTGGAGCCCTTATGCAGCAGGACCTTTCGCGGTTCCCTGCCAAACAAAGCAACAACTTCAGAACATGGAGTATAGATTAAATCAGCTAACAGTACAGAGAGGGGAACAACAAAGACTGCGGTGCAACACAAAAAGAGAGGAGGAGGTGTACCTAATAGAGAAAGGATTGTTGGACAGTGTGAAGCAGTAGGCCTTACACATGTTTAAAATGAACCTTACTTTCAACATCTCACAGGTTCACAGTCCAGAAGGTGATTTCTATCGAATGTTTTAAGGCACTCATGAAATTGTCATTTTAAACTTTTAAAACTTTTCTGCCATCCACTAACCTCCTGTAATTTCACTAGTTCACATTTATATTTATGGTAATCAGCATAGACAGAAGATTAAAAAATAGCATTCACTACTTTGGCTGCATCTGAACAGAATTACATGCATCAATATATTGGATTAGTAACAATCCCAATAATAATACAATACATATGATAAAAATAGAATTTCAGTTCCATTTATATTATTGATTTGGCAGTTTGTCAATATAAGCCAAACATATTATAATAACTACAGTTTATTCAGGCTAGCATAAATGCTAGCCAGAGCTAACAGGATAGCATGTAAACAACTACTCATTCCATAGTAGTGTAAACAGATATAAATGAGTGGACGTAGCATTAGTCTGTTTACATTGTTTGCATTCTCAGTCCTATGTTCTTTAATGGTAATGTAAAATACTTAGTGTACAATTTGAAATATTTAAAGTTAGCACATAGCACATAGCTAACAGCAAATCGTTAAGAGCTAAAAAGCCTAGTTTGTATTAGTCAGGGACAATCAAAGACCAAGTCAATCTACTAATAATCTGACAACAGAGTGTAATTGGCTTAAAGTTGTAGAGCTGTATGTAAGTGAAACACACTTTTAGATTTTATTTTATTTATTTTAGATATTATTTGTCAAAAGTACTCAATAATTCTTCATTGTAAGGAATGTGTATGTCATAGCAGTTTAAAGACTTCATAATAGATTTCATGTATGTTACACGTACACCGATCAACCATAACATAAAAACCACCTCCTTGTTTCTACACTCACTGTCCTTTTTATCAGCTCCACATACCATATAGAAGCACTTTGTAGTTCTACAATTACTGACTGTAGTCCATCTGTTTCTCTGCATGCTTATTTAACCTGCTTTCACCCTGTTCTTCAATGGTCAGGATCCCCACAGAGCAGGTATTATTTAGGTGGTGGATCATTCTCAGCATTGCAGTGATACTGACATGGTGGTGGTGTGTTATTGTGTGTTGTGCTAGTATGGGTGGATAAGACACAGCAGTGCTGCTGGAGGTTTTAAACACATCTGTTGAATAGTCCACCAACCAAAAATATCCAGCCAACAGCGCCACGTAGGCAGCATCCTGTGACCACTGAAGAAGGTCTAGAAGATGACCAACTCAAACAGCAGCAATAGATGAGGGATCGTCTCTGATTTTACATCTACAAGGTGGACCAACTAGGTGTCTTATCCACTCATACCAGCACAACACACACTAACACACTACCATCATGTCAGTGTCACTGCAGTGCTGAGAATGATCCACCACCTAAATAATACCTGCTCTGTAGTGGTCCTGTGGGGGTCCTGACCATTGTAGAACAGCATGAAAGCGGGTTAAAAATTATGCAGAGAAACAGATGGATTACAGTCAGTAATTGTAGAACTACAAAGTCCTTCTATATGGTAAGTGGAGCTGATAAAATGGACAGTGAGTGTAGAAACAAGGGGTGGTTTTTATGTTATGGCTGTGTATCTGTTACAAGTGTATATGAACTTTTGAATTCAACCATATATTGAATGTGATAAACATGTATTAAATTTGATACAACCAGTAAAACAATACCAGAACTGTATTTTACCCTGAATATACAAAGTCAGCGAAGCAAAAGAAACCATGATCAATTGTGGCGTCACTTAAAACAACGCTCTGGTTGCAACACAATATTTTAGAGATGCATTAATTTTACACTAAGCTCAACATACACAAACTATACACATTATACACAGCTGAAGCCCATTTCTGCCTCATGCTTGACTAACCCTGTTCTAGCTTTGGTTACTCATCTGCATGCAAAAGCATTCCAGATTGCTCAGGCCTGGCCTCCCAAGGACTCCCAGTAAGGATCAAACACAGTGAAAGCATGGCCAGAGGCAGACACAATCATACGCTTACTCAAATATACCAAAGACATGTCAAAACTCTTTGCGTTCTGTCCTCATTGTGGTTTTCATGTTTTCCATTTTAGTGATACCAGTTTGGTACATGGACAGCAATCTAATAAACCATTTACATTCTGTTTGTGCTTTCTACTGCTGATTACAGTAAATCTAATCAATGACAGACTACTTTCCTTTTGAAGATCTGAATGCTTCAAACAAACATTTAGCTTGCAGACAGTGGAGAAACGGCAAACGTTATTTACAAAATATTCCAAGGACAGTGCCTTGGGTAATCAGCTAACAATACTTTTACAGAACAGCATGTGCACAGAGAAATGTGTACTGTATATATTACACAATACATCTAAATAAATTCCTTTTATAGTGCGTATTAAGTCATTACATTGATACAATAAGTAGGTTGTACAGAGCTTATATGAAGTAAGCTTAAAATGCTGGATAATTTAACAATGCCAGCTGCAAGGTATCGCTCAATATTACTAAATAAGGTTCTTAGTAACAGTTTTACTTCTAGCACATCTAGCCAACAAGCCAAACAGTTATAAGGTTCCTTAGCACTCAGATTATGAAAACATATTAGCAAAGCATCTGAAATCCTCAAAACCCCTTCTAAACAAATCTAGACTGCATGGCATACAAAGGGAACTGCACACAATTACCTGAAGATCCTGTCCTGGGTCAGAAAGGAGACCTGCTTCTTTCCTTGTCTCTCCAGATTAAATCGTACCAGTGGCACAGAAGACGAGATGTTCACAGTGAACATGGTTCCAGCCACCAACTACTCCAAACTGGCTGTAAATATGTTACTCTGACTGTCTACATCCCTGTCCCATCTCTGGTATGGTGTGTGTGTGTGTCTGTCTGTAAGTGTGTGGAATTTTCTTGCTGTATGGGTGTGATGGGAAACAGCACCCCTTTAGCACTTTAGCACTCGCTTCGTCAAGAGCATTGAGATTTAACTCTTACACACCCTTACTTACTTTCAGTTCACCCTGATCTAAAACAGAGCATTGTTTATTGGGAGGCATTAGCGCACCTTTGTTATCAAAAGGGATTTAAATCATTTGAATGTCATTTTAAAACATTTTAAGACAGATTTTAAAGAATCTATGCAATTATTTCAATTATTTAAAGATGCTCTGGTCATCCCAAGTCCCCAAACTTCTCTGCTGATGGAACACTAATGCACTTTAAATGGACTGTTAACTTGGGTGGCAGATAAGCCAAAAACTCTAAAATGGATGTCTCTTATAAACAAAGCAAGTTAGAGACTTTGTGGTGCCACCAGCCTGTTTGGACACTCAACACACACAACCAATCATGTCTGTCAGAGGAAAGGCCAAACCTCCGTGCTGCTGCAACAACAAATCCTACTGTCTGAAAAAAATTGTGGAAGTGGCTGTGCTCAATTCTAGCCAATTTTTCCAATGATATTTCACAGATGCCAAATCTTGTTAGGAGAAGAGTGATGGACTTGAGAGACAAGTGTTTCTAGAACCCATGTTGCTATGCAGCAACTGTGCCAGTGGGCTGTCCACTAAAATTATCTGCCCAGATTTTCCTAGTTAAATTAATAGCTATTACTGCTGAATGTTAGACGACAAGCTTTTGGAAAGACAAGGACCTTTTTTCCCAGTAGATCTACAGTATATGACCAACAGTGGATGATCACTTTTAAAACATGGGCATTGATACAAAGATAATACTCATGAACGCTGTCTCTTAAAAGTGTCTGAATACAGTAAGGTGGTTCCTTGTAACTCAACGTCCCCTAAACTTAAAATCTTTGAAATTCAACGCCCTTCATCAAGAAATTTGAAGAAATTTGAACGTTTCCCTTAAACTCAACGTGTTCAATTTGTTTGTTTTTTTAAATGTATTGTTTTTAATTTCAAATAAACAATGAACAGTCGCTTTGTTTAGCGCTCGGCTTGACCGGTGCAGTAAAACGTAATCAAAGTGTGAATATGAGACGAAACTGCGTTTGTGTGGAATAACCATCAGAATCACTCTAAAAACGTCCACATGTATGTATTTGTGTTTAGCTGGATTTTCCTCACTGTTTCACTTTTAAACTTGTGTTATAGCTCGAGATTCTGAAAAATTGTAAGAATCAGCTTTTTATTTCAGTGTTTTTATATTATAATTGTGTTATTTTCAGTGTATAAGTGTCAAAAACAAACCCATTATTTTACATTAGCCTAAAATATATGCAAGTCCACGGGAGCATGGAATGCATTAACAGGTTTCCCATACATACTTATGGTAAAAAAAACTAAAAACGTTGAAACTCAACACCTTTTAAACTCAACGCCACTCCCAGAACCAATTGACGTTGAGTTTCAGGGTACCACTGTAATTAGCACATGCCTTATCTTCATGGTACATGTAGATCATGTCTGTACATCAAGCTTAGCCACATCGTGCTTTAGAACTCATCATGCGAGTACGAAAAATGCAAGATAACAGTAGGGACAAAAAAGAATGGATTAAATTCCAAAGGTTACGTAAACAGCTATCAAGTCCTTGTTCAAATTATGGGCCTGCTCTTCTTCCTCCACTGCCTTTTTATCTGTTCCAAAAATGTAAATGGTTCTGCGGTGTACAGAATTCATTTCATCTCGCTCGTTTCTCACAGACTGTTCCACGTCTTCCATGTTGTGTTTCTTTCTGGTAATGTTCGTGGCAAACACCCTCCCCCAGCTCGATTGTAGTGCGGGCTAAAATTCTCAACCTTACTGCTGAAGATGGGGCCGCAGGGTTTGAGGTTTACTGGGTCACTCTGCCCCCGGTGCACCCAGCGCTCTTTCGCTTTCTCTCTTTCTGTGCTCACAGTAATTGGCTCTGCTTGAGTGATTAATTGTGGACATAGCAGACACGTCTCTACAAACACACAACTCTCTCTGGGAAACTCGGACACACATTGTCTTTGGCGGGCTTACAGGTCCATGTCTTCCATGACTATATAACACCCCGTTCATCTTTTTTGAGACTGTTAAAGGTTTCGGGTTAATACCACTGTTCTCTCTCTTACGGCACACTATTCTCATCTGACTCTGCCGCTACCGCCTGTTGAAGATATTTCAAGCCTTGGAACAGCTAAGAATAAACTAGGTGTGATAAATGATTAACAGTTTAAATTCAGGAGCTTGGTTATAGTTGCCAAAAATTTCCACAGTTTAGAATGAAAATAAGTTAGAAGCTATAGTGACTATTTTTTTTATTACAAGGTATAAAGAACCACTAGTTAAATGTATGTTTTTGTAGTCAGAGTGACATAACACATCGGTGCAGTGGAACTGAACAGTCTGCAGTGTACTGTGTGTGTACTCTGAACAAACAGTCCTGTCCAATCACAGACTTTGTCCACATCACTACTGATAACGACACCGGCTATCTGTTCCCTTGCATATATATACAGTATATATTGTGATGGGCTTTACCCAGAAGCCCTTGCGGCCGTGCTCACCGTGACCGTGTATCCCAGTGTTGAGGATGTGGTGGCTGCGGTGAGGGCTGGATAGGCAGCCTTTATGTTTGTCTGTTGTATGAATGTATGTGTGTGTGAATGAGTGTGTCTCAAATCACTCTCCTTCCTACTCGCCGGTGCCACATTGGTGTCAGAAGTGGGATTGTGGCGTTTGGGTGGCTCTGGTGGTTCGGTGGGCCAATATGCCCGAACTGTGCGATTGCGCTAGCCCAGGTGCTGCTGCGGGGGCATGTGTTGCTGGCGGCTGAGAAGACGTGTTCGTCTTTTTGTGCCCTGCCCACTGATCGGGTCAGTGTGGTGTTCCAGTAAGCCAGGCGCAGCAGTGGGTACAACGACGGCTCGGCAGTGTAATGGGGTGCGGTCCGGCCGAGGAGCCACCCAGTGAACGCTGGTGAGTTGGTCACCGGGTCGGTTGACCATTAGGGAGGGGGCAATGTAGCGTCACCGCTAGGGGGCCGCCACGGGCTTTACCCAGAAGCCCTTGCGGCCATGCTGTCTGTGCTCACCGTGGCCGTGTATCCCAGTGTTGGAGATGTGGTGGCTGCGGTGAGGGCTGGATAGGCAGCTTATATGTTTGTCTGTTGTATGAATGTCTGTGTGTATGAATGAGTGTCTGTCCAAAACCACTGAGTGAACTGCCAAGGGCAGCTCACTCGCGGCCCCGACGCTTTCCTTCCTACTCGCCGGCGCCACAATATATATATACCCATATATACTGTATATACAGTATATATATATATATATATATATATTTATATACATACTATTGCCCCTGGAAATGTCCCTAACAACTTTACATATAGCTAACTGCTAATAACTCCATAACTTTTTCTGAAGATGCAGTTTCATCACAGATGTGTTTTTACGTCATAGCTTGTGCTGATGGAAGAGATCTTATAATCTGTCTCTTAAATTGTATTTATACATAATGAATTTATTAATTACTACATGTATAATTTCCACAGTGATAGTAACGGTAGAATGACAATAGCATAAAAGCCCTAAGACACACAGTGACATTTTCAGAATGTGAGCTATAAAGGAAGACTAATTTCACGCTCATTTTTTCCTCACTGTGACTCATGAATGACTTCAGCACGGTGTAACTGCACAGTATGCCGTGTACTGTATGTGTACTGAGCAAACAGTACAATCCAATAATACAGGTTTCTCCACATAGACCACAACTGATACCGACCCCCACAGGGTGTATTTCCTTTTTTGTGTTCCCTTCATGAACAGACAGTTCTGTTAAACCACACTGTATGGGAGAACAAACACACTCAGCATTGCACATGGACAACAAAACATCTGAGGTGGATGAGGCAAGAACACCAAAGGATGACCTCACATAGCTTGATGTGTTTGTTTGTTTAAATGATGTCAGGTATGATACTGCTTATTCAAGTCTAATTCAAATGGGTCTTTGATTTACTTCATGAGTAAAAGTTTTATGGTGGTGGTTTGAGGTTGGGGATGACTTTGAGTTGCACACACCTTGTACCTGCACAATGAATTTACACCAGTGGTCCCCAACCACCGGGATGCGGACCGGTACCGGGCCGTGTGCTATTTATTACCAGGCTGCACAGAAAGAATGAATATTTAGAGATCGCTAGAAAAGCAGTTTTCACTGCTTCTATTTTGGGTGTTATTGTCTTATTGTCACCCCTAGGTGGGAGCAGCATCCTGTTGCAGCAAAAAAAGCTCATTTTACATTGTTTGTGAGCAATATTATTAAATCCTCCCTTCCCTGCCGGTCCGTGAAATTATATCTTATATGAAACCAGTCCGTGGTGCAAAAAAGGTTGGGAAACGCTGATCTACACCACTCCACTAGACCTACGTTCAGACCAAGAGCGATTTTTCGCCTTTTGTCGCCCAAATCATCTCGCCCTGTTTTCACATCAGCAAAAACAGTCCAGCGTACTTTACTGACTAGTATCTACAGAGTGTATACAATAAACAATCTGACCACAGATCAGATACAAATCCGATTGCTTTCTACCCAGTTTTCATCCAGTTTTCAACCATCCAGTAGGTCAACCATTGCTAACACACTCCACCAATCAGGCCTTTATGGTAGATTGGCCAGATGGCACATGGCAGTTCAAATTAGGGCTGGGCGGTATGACCAAAAATTCACGTGTATCACGATATGTTTTTTTTTTTGTATGACTAGGACTTTTTATATGTCTGTGGCTGATTCTACTGTCATAAGTATATAGAATATAAAAAGTTTTAATTTCACCATGTATATAATAAAGGTTTTTGAGTACTATAAGCTTTGCTTGGCCCCACAAAATAACAATATATGATGGAATCAGTACAATTTCTTTGGCAGGTTCTTCCGGTGCATATTTGGTCTTCCTCTCTTTATCCTCCATCTGTTTTTGTTTATTTTTTCCACCATACTGAGGAAACCTCTCTCATCTGTTAACACTGTCATGCTAACACTACCTGGCTAACTCGGTAGCTGTATCTAATCTGTACGGCGCTCCCTAGCGCTTTTAGTGGCAAACAATATTATATGATTTGCTGAATCCTACAGCGGTTGTATTAGCTATGCTACGGTACAGCTGTATTTGAAAAATCCATACGGTATGAGGAATAATACTAATTCAAATGTAAACATGTCTATTAATTTCATCCCTGTAAATATCCATCACTGTCTGCCATGGTGGCAGAAATAATGTTCAATTCCACATCGCTTCGCTAATAATTTGCATGAAGTTACATTTTGCTCAACTTTTTCATCTCACTGACTCCACCCACTTTGTGTTGCTATTCTTCTTTATGCCTCCTGAATTCGCCAGCTATAATTAAAAATGAATGACGGCCAGTCACTTTGACGCAATGCATGGCTTCTGGTCTGAACGGGTAATGGTCATTATGTGGAGTTTGCTCCAAAATTTTGCTGCACTAACAGTGTTCACTCTTTAAAAAAAGCCAATAAGTTCATCTTAATATGAAGTTGACCCCCTTTTTCATTCTTTTAGTATGGAATAGAATAGAATGCCTTTAGAATGCCTTTATTTGTCATGTATACATATACAGGTGTATTGTACGACACCCCTGGAGTGAGGGTTAAGGGCCTTGCTCAAGGGCCCAACAGTGGCTAAATATCAGAGCTGGGATTATCTAACCTTTTGGTAGATAGCCCAAAGGTCTACTCACTAGGCTACCACTGTCCACAAGCTTTAGTTAAGGTTTCCCATAGATTATTATTCAATCAAAAAAAATATTAGTATGGATGGATTGTGATGTTTGGCTATAAACCCTGCCTTTCGGTGGTTCCTCCAACTTACCCCAAAGTGGTTGGTTGTAGATAAGCTCTGAGATCTGAGCAACCCAGTCAAACTCTTTTAAAACAAAGTCAGCAAACCACTTCCTTATTAACCTCTGTTTGTGTATGAGGTGTGGTCATGCTAAGACAGAAAGAGCCATCCTTAACTGTCTGCATGAGTTCTGTAACAAACACATTCTTAGAATCTTACTGTGTGTGTCCTTGAATGAAACTAAGAGGTCCAACCCAAAACATTAAACAGCCTCAGGCAGGTAATACTTGTCTATCTAATTTTACTTTGTCACTGTAGATACCAACTCTATTGTTCTCCTAAAACATACCAAAACCAGTTGTGTCTATCAGACTACCAGACAGTGAAGAGTAAATGAATTTGAACTGCTTTACAGCCTCTAAGTAACACTTTTTACAATTCTAGCCCAGGTAGTGCATAAAGACTAGCATGTTATACAGTATGTTATAACTAGGGCCCTAATTAATTCACGGGATAATGTGCTTAATTCACGGACCTCATTAAATAACACTCATACTGTACATTGAATGATACAATGAATGTAAGCTACAATGCACAGCACAGCCTACCTTAATAGTTGAATGTAAACCTAGAACATCTCGCGACAGTGTGTGTTTTGACGCACCCTCCTCCACATCTATAGAATCATTTGGGAGTTTTTTTAAACTCAGTTACCTGAGTCGTGTTTTTAGCTGCTTTAGACTTTGACATCTTGAATTTTGAATAACCGATTGCTAACTGAATTGCTGTAGGATTGCTAGGACCACCTCACAGTGCAAACTAACCAGTAAACATAAGGCACTTGAAAATGTTAAATCACTAAACACAAACTTTAAAGCTTGAATTTCATAACAAATTGCATATTACACAGGAAAAGGCTCATTTCACGGTCCGTGACACGATTTTCATGGCCGTGAATTATACACCGACCAGGCATAACGTGACCACTGACAGGTGAAGTGAATAACACTGATTATCTCATCATCACGGCACCTGTTACTGGGTGGGATATATTAGGCAGCAAGTGAACATTTTATCCTCAAAGTTGATGTGTTAGAAGCAGAAAAATGTGTAAGGATTTGAATGAATTTGACAAGGGCCAGATTGTGATGGTTAGACTTGGGGAGTGAAGGCTGGCCCGTGTGGACCGATCCAACAGACGAGCTACTGTATATAGGATAGCATCTTAGTTTCACATAAACTGTGTTGTAATATGCTGTGAAACAGTCATGGTGGCAAGGAAAACCAAATTCTGAAAAACAAGTCTCACAGGCATGTGTATATGATTGACCGAGATGGTTTTAGGCTTTCATTTAATATGGGTCCAACAAACTGTTCTTACTAATGTTAGTTTCAGGGTAGTTTGGAATCTGCTTTGTAGGACTGAGTGTCCTACCACATTGCAGCACATACAAGGCACAAAAGTAGCCGGGCAAAATCAGATGAACTGTCTTGTTCAAGAGGTGGCATCCTATGAAAGTACAGAGTAACACGGGTCTTTAATCTGACCCATTCTAATGCAAATGACTGTCTATGGAGGCTGCATGAATGTGGGCTTGATTTTGTGAACCTTTTTGCAATAAGTGTGTCTGAAATAGCAAAATCCACCAGTGAGAAAGGGCATCTACACACTTTTGGACATTTTAGCAGTTTCACCCTACAGAAACTTAGATATACTTCATATGGTGAGTTTAAATTGATATTGATTATAACATTTTAACAGACAATTAATTTACATCCACAATTATTTGGATTTAATTGTATTTGTTGTTTATTTTCTGCTACATCTAACACAGAAAGGTGGTTCAATTAATCCATGCTGATCCAAGCTTATGGTTCTTACCATTTGCCATAACCAACAACTGTTCGTCTCCCGTATCAGAAAGCACCAGCTGCCACTAAAGACAGCCGCCAAACACGTCTGTATAAAACCGGAGTAATGTGCTGGTGGGGGGATGCAAATGAATAGCAATACACAGGGTGACTGTCAGGTTAGCTAGACTAGTCTAGGGTTGGCTAAGTTCAAAGCAGTAAGTTAATACCTGCCATTCCCCCCTCTGCATGAGTGGGGTGAGGGAGGGCTTGTATCCCCTTTTTGGATGACACTGTAAATGGGCTCGGGCCTAGTAAGTACAGAAATCACACAGTAAATGAGGCTTAGACACATGGAGACAGCAGAAAGAGACAGACAGAGACAGAAACACTGACATGTGTACATGCATCCAAAGACAAACTGGTGTGCACAAACAAGACTTAGAGTAAAGGTGTGGTGTGCCTGGACTGGACGGCGGCAGTGAGGACTGGACTGGCTCTCAGGCTGAACTCCTTCAACAAGCTATGACAGTTTTTCACAGTTAAATCAACTCATAACAGAATCGTCTATCCCGAAGTATTCTCTCTGTGCATTTGTTTCTCACGTGTTTCTGTTTTGAACACAAACACGCCATTAAAATGAGAGCACACAGTACACACTGAGGTACAGAGATCTCACAAATACTTCTCAGTCCTCACCCACGGCATGTGATTTATCTTTGTCTATGTTGTCTATGAATTGAATTGAATCAATATAAACGGTAAATCAGACTTAAACTCATGCACACACTGACACCATCATATCAGACCTACATATAATCCTTTAATATTAAAATTTTTATATATCGGTTGTAGTCTATATTACTATTTCTATTAAATATATTAATTCATATCATATATATATTTTTTTTTTACAGTTTGTGTGTGTGTATGTATATGTATGTATTACTATTTGTTTTCTTTTTCTATTTTATTTATGCATTTTCTCCCATTTTCTCCCAATGTAGCGTAGTCAATTTGTCTTCCGCTGCTGGGGGATCCCTGATTGCAGTCGAAGTGTATATATTGCTGCTCATGCCTCCTCCGACCCGCGCGCAGCCCTTAGCGGACCCCTTTTTCACCTATGCACTCTGCACAGGCGCCTCTCTATCTGTAATCAGGGTCCTTACACAGCATTTGAAGACCCCACCCACATAGTCTGGTCATCCCGCCATAGCAGAAACTTGTCTGCTACAGGCACTGCCAATAATGCCCGCTAGATGGTGCCCAGCCGACCGGTGGCAACACCGAGTTTCAAACCGAGGAGTTCAGAATCTTTTGCTTTTAGTTGAGTATCATATATTGTATATATGCAAATTGTACATGTGTAATAGCTCTTGTTCAGCTACCGGGGCCAATAATTTCCTTCAGGATAAATAAAGCATTTATCTATCTTCTGTCTACCTACCTACCTACCTACCTACCTACCTACCTACCTATCTATCTATCTATCTATCTATCTATCTATCTATCTATCTATCTATCTATCTATCTATCTATCTATCTATCTATCTATCTATCTATCAACACCCACAAATAGTGCTAAAGTAAAATATTGTGGGAAATATTTAACAAACTTAACATGTTGTCTATCTTTTACAACAAAATGAGTATGTTTACATGTACAATCACAGTGATTAACGTTATTATAAAAAAGATAGGCCTGCTTGGTGAACAAATTCACATAGACATTATCCTGCTTAACATCACGCTAGGTCCAGCGTCACCAAAATCACTGGGTGCAATGAGGTAACACACCCAGACAGGACACCAATCCATCGCAGGGCCTAAATGACCAAAAGTATGTTTGGAAGAGAAAATGTGAGACTTTGAACCCAGTAACACCAGACCCACAGCTGTTGGTGGTACATTGGTGGTAGTAATTTGTCGCCAATAAAACCGGTGCATTGCGGAATAATGAGGGAGGAACGTTTTACTCAAACCAAACAGTCAGAAGATTCTTAGACAGTAGAATTTCCAGCAGTACAATGGCCCAAAACACTAAACCAGGCAACAATTAGGCTTTTGGAAAGAGCTTTAAAGCCCTTATTTCCCCTAAATATAAAACATGTAGACTGTAATAAATAAAGGTAATCAAATATTTAACCAGAATAGTGCGAATAGCTTTTTGATGACCATCAACAGCCATAAACACATTTTAATAAGTAGAAGTATCCGCAAATACGCTGATATCTTCAAACTGAGGTTTTTATAAAGCAGTTGATTGAGGTAAAAGGAGTAAAGTGTTATATAATAAATTATTAGCTCTACTGTGTGTATATTTGCGACCAAGCAGATCTGTCATATTAAAAACACACAACACACTTCAGCACTTCAGTCTCCTCACAGCAAAATATTCCTGGGTTCTATTCCCTGGTAGAGTCCTGTCTGTGTGGAGTATGCATGTTCTCCCTGTGTCTGTGTGGGTTTCCTCCGGGTGCTCCGGTTTCCTCCCACAGTCCAATGACAAGCAGTCAGGTGAATTGGGCATACTAAATTGTAGTGAGTGTGTTTGTGTGTGTTTGCCCTGTGATGGACTGGCAACCTGTCCAGGGTGTTTCCTACCTTGTTGTACCCACAAGCAGACAATAATTATATGATGATCATATAATAGTATACATGTAAACATACTCAGTAATAATTGAAACAGTGGCAACATAAGTAAAATAAAAAAGGCAAACATCTCACCTGGTGAAGTCGTCCTCGCCCATCATGTGGCGTGGTACTGGAGAATAACGTGACGGGGTGACCTGGGGAGGCTGATACACCGGCTTGGGCTCCATGGCTCCCATGTACGCCATGCTGGAGTTGTGGCTGACGTGGTTATCCACCATGGTGGGGAAGGCTGGAGGGAGGGCGAGACCAGTAGAGGGTAAAGGGAGATGATTAGTCCTGAAGTGGTTAATGCAGGGTATATGTGTCTGTGAAAACACTTAGTATGTACACCGTATGGACAAAAGTATTTGGACGCCTCCTCTAATTTTTTTATTTAATGTGTTTTAGTCACAACAATTGCTAACAGGCGTGTAACTAAAATCAATTATATTGTAGCGTCAGTGGGAGGAGCCGTGGTATCCAGGCTTACCGTCAGCGTGTATCCCAGTGTGGGAGACTGGGTGGCTGCGGTGAGAGCTGGATAGGTAGCTTATATGTTTGTCTGTTGTATGAATGTATGTGTGAATGAATGAGTGTACGTCCTAAACCACTGAGAGAACTGCCAAGGGCAGCTCACTCGAGGCCCCGACGCCCGCCTTCCTGCTCGCTGGCGCCACAATATAAAGGAAATTATGTGCTTCCAAGTTTGCAGCAACAGTTAAGGGAAGGCCCTTTCCTGCTCCAGTATTACTCTAGTGTGCACAAAGCAAAGGCTATAAAGAAGAAAAGCCTGGTTAAAAGAAACTCTAGTGCCAGCGCTGCGATTCTGAACACCCTGGTTCAAATCTTGGCTCTGATACCGGTCGGCTGGGCGCCATCTAGTGGGCACAATTGGCAGTGCCTGCAGCAGACAAAAATTGGCCACTGTGTCTGCTAGCTGGGAAAATGATCGGACTTAGTGCATAGGGTCTTCAAATGCTGTGCAAGGACCCTGGTTAGCAGACCAAGGTGCCTGTGCAGAAGTGGATGAGCCGCGTGTGCGAATCCACCGAAGCACAGGCGTAAAAGAAGGGGTCTGCAAGAACTGAAGAAGCCTTCTTAGAAGAGGGCTGTTGTCATAGATTAAAAAGGTCACACAATTTTAATATCATTTGCTTTTGAAATAAGATGTCCAAAAAGCTCATGGTCAGGTGTTCATATACTTTTGGCCATATAGTGTATATATGTGATTTTGTGTGTGTGTGTGTGGCCAGTTGGTGCTTGGCAGAGCTTAGGTGAGATTTCACATTTTTAAGCGCCTCCTCACTCAGCAGGAGAGAGAGGAGGAGGAAGCTTGTGTACGGAGCAGTGTGGTAGGCAGCACTGCAGAGTGTGGGAGTCTGGAATCAGAGTAGACACGCTACACCCACCGCTACACCTCTGCAGTGTTATACAACAACACTAAAATACAACAGCCTTAAAGCAAACAGCCTACTTCTCTAATGTTTCTAAATACTTCTTTTGTACTTTTTAAGAACCTACTTTTGGAAACACAAACACCCAAACGTGCCATTTAACTTGGTAGCGAATGGGCAGGAGTTTTAATTGGCTGCTGTCGAGTATGAGTTTAAAAACCCATTTAAACATGAAACACATGAACAAGAAACTAGGGGGGGATGGGGGTTCTTTGACGCATGCTTATCCAATCTTCAGTGGACAGTGGTAGCTTAGTGGATTGTGCTTTGGGCTATCAGTTGGAAGATTGTCGGTTCAAATCCAGGCTCTGCTATGCACCCACTGTTGGACCCTTGAGCAAGGCCCTTAACCCTGTCTGCTCCAGGAGCGCCGTACAATGGCTGACCCTGTGCTCTGACCCCAGCTTCCAAACCAGCTGTGATATGCGGAACAGTAATTCCATTGTACTGCTGTACATGTGTATATATATAGATATATACGAGGGTTCTTCAAAAAGTTTCCGCACTTTTTTTTAAAACTCTATTTATTAAGACTTTTAAAAACAAATTGCATCACTTTTCTACAGTCACCTTCTGATGCATTTTCCCAGCGTCGTCACAACTTTTTAATGTCATCAGCAAAAAATGCTTTTGCTTAAGCGCATAGCCACTGATGTACCACTGCTTTGACATTATCATCACATGAAAATCTTCTTCCCCTTAGAGCTTCTTTGAGCATCCAAAAAGGTGGAAATCAGATGGTGATAAATCCGGACTATAAGCTCTCTCTCAGTCTCTCATACACGACCAATTACTACTCCTCCCACCCTCACCATTTCCAACCAAAATATAAAAGTGCGGAAACTTTTTGAAGATCGCTTGTATATACACTGACCAGGCATAACATTATGACCAATGACAGGTGAAGTGAATAACATTGATTATCTGGTGGGATATATTAGGCAGCGAGTGAACATTTTATCCTCAAAGTTGATGTGTTAGTAGCAGGAAAAATGGGTTTTGAGCGAGTTTGACAGGGGCCAAATTGTGATGGCTAGACAACTGGGTCAGAGCACGTCCAAAACTGCAGCTCTTGTGGGGTGTTCCCGGTCTGCAGTGGTCAGTATCTATCAAAAGTAATCCAAGGAAGAAACAGTGGTAAACCGGCGACAGGGTCATGGGCGACCAAGGCTCATTGATGAACATGGGGAGCGAAGGCTGGCCCGTGTGGTCCGTTCCAACAGAAGAGCTACTGTAGTTCAAATTGCTGAAGAAGTTAATGCTGGTTCTGATAGAAAGGTGTCAGAATACACAGTGCATCACAGTTGCAGGGCTGTTTTGGCAGCAAAAGGGGGACCAACACAATATTGGATAGATAGATGGATGGATGGATGGATGGATGGATGGATGGATAAATGGATGGATGGTAATATGTAAATATGTTTACATTTGGGTTACATATGTTAAAAGTCTAATCTGGCAAAAGTTGGTACGTACTGCTGGAGTAGTCCGGAGGTGCGTACATGTCGTTGAGGTGTACTGGTCCTGGTTTGGCAACTTTCAAATAGACCATGTCTGAAGTGTTCTTCAAAGCAGCGACAGCCTCCTCATGACGTACATCCTGCAGAATGATGTTATTTACCTGCACACAAACAAACACACACACCATGTAAACCGGTGTCTGGACAGTGACCCCAGTCACTGTGTCCGAGTGAATGGGAAGGAAGGCAGCGGGGACCGGATGGCTCATGCAGCGTGAGGAACTTTCACACAATAGGAAGACGATGCCGGGCACAGGCAACATGTTTCCTTTCTGTATTGCGAAACTAGTGTCTATTTATTTATCTTTAGTAACTGCCTCATCCTGATCAGGGTTGTGGTGAGTTTAAAGCCTACTCTGGAAAGCAGGGTGCAGGGCGGGAATATATTTACTTAATTTCTTTCTTTTTTGCCATTTCCCCCCTTTTTCTCTCAATTTAGCATAGCCAATTTGTCTTCCACTGCTGGAGAACCCGATCATGACCAAGGAAGGTATATTTTCCTGACACATGCTCCGCCTGAGGCATGCGCAGTCCACCGACCCCTTCTTATTAGCCCATACTTTGGCAAATTTGAACATGAGGCTGGTTTCGAAAAAGTCATGTTCCCAAGGTTCCTCCACTTCTTTACAGGCGCTTCGGGCTCCTAACCAGGGTCTTTTCCCACCCAGCAGACTTTAGTGGCCAACTTTGTCTGCTGCAGGTCCACTAGGGGCGCCCAGCCGACTGGTAGTAGGGCTGAGATTCAAACTCGGGGAGTTCAGAATCCCAGTGCTGGTGTGCTAGCGGAATATCCACCTGTGCGCTACTTACTTAATTTCTGACTTAGTTACAGGCATGTTTTTTGTGGGTGAATGAACTGTCCAACATACTGACTGCACATGGACACCAAATCCATGTAATTGTGTATACATAGAAGAAATACAAATACAGCAATAAAAAAGATATGATTGCGTCTAATATAGCAGGTATTAATAAGACGGAAAGTATTTTCTTGGTTAATGAGAGTCCTTTTTTGATTTAGGAATGCTATATTCCCAGCAAGTACATGAGCATCTTCAAAAGTCACACTGCCTACAGCTTGGGACGATAACAACATTATTTTAGGATAGTTTTTTACCAAGCCTTCTTTGTTCTAGCCGTCTTGTCTCTTATACACTTACTAGGAATGCTCAGTGCCAGCAAGGTGTCTATTATGCCGCCTTGTGACTGTATAAAAATCTAGGTTTTCTGTATGCAGCGTTCATTAGTAGTGTGGAGTGGGTTGCTTACAGCCAGCAGTCGATCTCCTGTCTGCAGCCTTCCGTCTTTCTGAGCGGCCCCGCCTTCGATGATCTTCGTGATGTAGATACTGTTATCTCCAGGGATGTGCTGGTTGCCAATACCTCCAGCAATACTGAATCCCAGGCCTAGGGTAAAACAACAAATTAATCACTGAAACAGCATCCAAGCGCTTACTATCAGTTTACTGCCTGTGCAACGTAATATCCTATTTGTTACCGATTTTTAAAGATGTTGACATAACAAATAACCCAACACAACTAACCCAACTTTCTGTGTGGAGTATAATTTCGGATTGCACTAGTCATTCAATACCATGGGTTCAAGACAGCACTGGAGGAATGATGCTCCAGTCTTCTTTAGAGCTCAAAGTGATACTGAGGAGTTAGTATACTGATTTGATCTCACATTGGTGTTCTGTGGGGAGGAGTAAAGACCCACTGGGAGTAAATGATGTAAAAACTTGAACTATGGTTCCTGAGGTAAATGTGCCATACACTTTAGCTGTGATGGCATACTACCGTACGACCGTCAGTCACAGTCATAACACAGAGAGATTCTATTTTAAAATATTTGTTACTGTACTTAGGCCCTCAGGTGGCAAAGCGGTCTATTACGCTAGCCCACCACTAAAAAGCCACTAGCAAAGAAGGGATGATGGAAAACAAAGTAACACATGATGCCAACAAAGTAACACATGAAAGACACAAAACCATCCACAGCCTACAAAGGAGAAAGTGGATAGAAAAGGAGTATCAAAGAAACAACTGTCACAATATGCCAGGCTATCCAGCCATCTGCGACAACCCAGTTCTCGAAAAAAAGAGGATAGCATATCCTCAGGACAGCTGGAGATGGCAGCCACGCCCAGAAAAGGGACATTAAAATTCGCTCTACCAGGGCAGTTCCGTCATGAGGCCTGAATCTGCAACAACCTCACCCAGGTTCTAAGAAAATAAAGAAAATCTGGCATTCCATGCTAGAAGATAACAGGACTTGACCAGCATCACAGTTCTAGAGAATGAGCAGGTTGCCAACACAGTGAAGGAGAATCCGTGATATATAAAAACAATCCCACCTGAAGCGATTTAAACAAATTGTGGATCATCTGCTTAAAATGGTTCGGCAACTGAACGATTTTAAGAATCGTGTCCTTCTGTGTTGCCATTGTTTGCCAGCAAATGGGGCACGAGGGCACAGATGATCGATTGCGCCTTGTAAGCGTTAATTTGCTTGAGGTGTTTCTCCCTTTCACACTTGCCAGCTCCTATGTTGGTACACTTGCTTTTTTTCTGAAGTCGTGACACTGGGCCGCTCGATCCGGTTTGGTCTTCTGCCAGGAACTCACCCCGGTATCGCAACATTTTGGGCCTCACAATTTCACCACTCTTGAAGAGCAGATTGCCCAGAAGGCGGCAATGAGCCCCATTTCTGGAGCATACCCTACCTGTAAATCCATATTATGTGCGGGGTGCGCTAGGTGGTGTAGTAGGGGTTCTGCTCATTTTTTCTGAGAGCTGGCTTGTCACAGATGGCCAGAGCAGCCTGTCATAATGTGAAGTCCAGTTCTCAGTTCTGCACTATCCCAGTTCTATCCACATTTTCCATTGCAGGTAGCAGATCTTTTGTGTCTTCCATTTGTTACTTTTAAAAATTTATTTGGCCACCTTATTTATTTGTGATTATCCCCCTTTATCCCCTGTTAGTGACTTTTTAGCTACAGTGTTATTCTACCTTGGTTAACGCATTTCCATCTGGGTTCTATTTCTATTCTTGCAGGTGTGTGGATTCGCCTCACGATTCAATAGCAAAGTGCATCCAGCCTTGTTACACTGACACTTCAATCATCTGGCCATTCATGTCCATCTGCTGGCCAAATTTGGTAGGGCAGGAGAACGTGTTCGTAACGAGCCATGCTGCCTATGTCCATGGCATGTTCGCTCATTACAGGAATCTATAGTTTATGATCATGATTCAGCCGTATTAGACTTGCTTGTTGCTTCAATAAAATGTTGTGGACTTTTAGTGGACTAACCTCTCCAGAATGTAAGTATTTGTTTGTGACAACAGTGTGATTGTAAATCGATACTTGCACTGACCTTTAGGCCCTTTTAGAAGGTTCACCTCTAGGATGGTTTCGGGTGGAGCCTGTCTCCTGCGCACCAGCAAGCGAACCACAGGTCCGGCCTCCTTCAAAGCCTCCACGGCCCGGCTGTGCACCACCTCGGAAACATCCACCTCGTTCACTCGCAGCACGCAGTCGTTCACCCTTACAAATAGAGACTAAGGTCACACGACTTCACTTGTTTACTAATTTGTAGTGCATGACATAGCTGTCTTATTTTTAGTCCTGAGGCTAGTACAAATGGGGTGCAACGTAACAAGGTTCTTTCAAGGTGTATATTGTGTCAGACAGGCTAGAGTTTACCCAACAGATTAAAACATCTACTGTAACAGTATATGCAAATTAAATGCACAATAAAAAAAGAAAAAAGGGAAATATTACAGAGAAAAGAGAAACAACAATTTGCCAGTGGCCCAGAACCCAACCCCAACACCTGAAATTAATTTTGAGAAGGTGCCAATCATTTATCCAGTTCTTTTTTTTAGTTCTGTCTGGACTGGAATCAGTTTGAATTTTTTTGTTTTATGTTGTTCTAATGCAAACACAAGAAATAAACATGAATATCAAGGCATTTTTAATTGCAATAATTTACTGGAAGATGTGGTGCATTTAAAAAAAACAACAACGTGATGCCAGTATTTTTGGCCATGACTGTACTTATTTTCCTCTACTAATTTTCCTCTACTTATTTTCCTCTACTTGACATTCTCCAGAATGCTGGTATATAATGGGGTCATTCCTGGGATTGGGTGCCTTTTGGACCTTAAAACCTTTTGAAAATGAAACAGTTTTAATTTGTTTTTCATGTTGTATTATAAAAAGGACATGTTATACTTTTCCAAACTAATATTGGTCAAGCTAAATTACTCATGCACCTCATATACACTGTGACGTCCACCCTGTTATGTATAAGGTTGTAACAGGGTGGACATTTTGACATAAAATTAGCCATTAGCTAGCGAGTGAGTGAGCAAAACCATGCTGGCATAAAAGTGAATTCAGACAAAGAATTCTGTGCTTTTTAGTATGATTGTTTTTAAAATGATCAAATCATCTTTTTCTCATATATCCCAGGGTGGACATGTTATGGTTGACCATATAAGACTTTTAGGATAAAATGTGGAAAAAACAACAGTAAAATGAGGAGTTTAATAAGCCACCCATCTTCCACAGTTGTTTTCCCTCCAAAAAAGATCATGTGAGTTCCAGGAAATGATGGAAAACATCAAAACAGCTCTTCATTTTTAAGAGACAGTAGTAAGAAATAACAGCAACTTGAGGGACGTGTGAAAAACCCTTATAATCAGCAATAAAATGAAACTCGTCAAAAAGAAAAAACAATCCAAGGTTTAGAGAAACTTAAACAGTATTGAAAGACTGAGATGTTTTCATGATTAAACCTCATATATCCATCACTAAATCAGAATGTACAGTACTGGTAACATGGGAAAACCTCTGGTGTCTAAGAGATAAAAACAGTATGTATACAGTAATTTTATAGGGGGGGGCGGGGGTAGAAAACATTGTGTTTAGTATTTGAAAGTGTCAATTATTTCATTGTTTAGAATTTACTTAATAAATACAATGATCAGGACTGGGGACACAAAAGGCACCTAATTGTAGGAATGACCCAATGATAAGATAAACAAATAATTTTGGACCCAAGTAGAATCATCAGACTTCGACTGATTGATTAGGTGAGTAGGTAAAAATAAAACAGAAATACACTGACGAGGCATAACATTATGACCACTGACAGGTGAAGTGAATAACACTGATTATCTCTTCATCACGGCACCTGTTAGTGGGGGGATATATTAGGCACCAAGTGAACATTTTATCCTCAAAGTTGATGTTAGAAGCAGGAAAAATGGACAAACGTAAGGATTTAAGCGAGTTTGACAAGGGTCAAATTGTGATGGCTAGACAACTGGGTCAGAGCATCTCCAAAACTGCAGCTCTTGTGGGGTGTTCCCGGTCTGCAGTGGTCAGTATCTATCAAAAGTGGTCCAAGGAATGAACAGTGGTAAACCGGTGACAGGCTCATTGATGCACGTGGGGAGCAAAGGCTGGCCTGTGTGGTCCGATCCAAGAGACGAGCTACTGTAGCTCAGATTGCTGAAGAAGTTAATGCTGGTTCTAATAGAAAGGTGTCAGAATACACAGTGCATCACAGTTTGTAGTGTATGGGGCAGCAAAAAGGGGACCAACATAATATTAGGAAGGTGGTCATAATGTTATGCCTGATCGGTGTATGTTCCTCAACCATTTGAAATACAGCAGCATTTCTGTATCTCATGTAAGCAACATCTTAAAATGATGTAAAATATAATTAGTAATTGGGTGTCAACTGTAAGAAGCAAAAATTATAACATGTCACAATATACAGCTGCTTTCAAAATCCTACTGACTATGGAAGTGACAGTGGCTGAAAGGAAATGCAGGAATAGACACACACATACTAAAAATACTAAAAAATGCTCACCCAATCAAATCAGACCACCCTGACTCAGCCTGAACAAAAACTGTACATTACTAGCTTTAGACAGCTAAAATTAATGATAGGCCAAAATCCACATACCCTGATATTACAGTCCTGCAGGAAAGTTATACAGCCTCATGAATCATCATTAGCTCATTTTTATTTATTTAAGGAAGCCAAGCCTTTGACCCACTTTGTTAGCTCCCAGCTGGGAAACTTGACAATGTGCATATATTAACCCATCGTCACAATTTACCACAACACGTTCTCCCCAAAAGGCAGGCAGATACTGGGATTTGACACAGAAACACACTGGTATAATAAAGAATTAGAGCAGCGTCTCTAAGGCAGTGGATTACTAGGACAGCATCCTAGATAGTGATGTGAGAAAGAAATAACAGAGAAAAAGAGCGTGTAGACTTACCCCAGTCTTCCATCCATGGCTGCTGCACCTCCAGGTATAATCTTGGTGATGAAGATTCCTGGATCATCAGGGATGTGTGGATTATCAATTCCTCCAGCAATACTGAAGCCCAGGCCAGAGTTTCCCTGTACAATGCAGGACGGGTGTTAATAGACATATTTAATAAACCTATTGACTACCTATTTAATTTGATATTAAAGGTAAATGATTTCATATTTATCATTGCTGTGCTTAGTACAGACATTGAGGTGCTCGGGTGGCGCAGAGGTAAATTACGCTAACCCAGTACTTCTGTGATTCAGGGTTCGAATGCCCAGCAGGGCTATCTTCCAGCCAGGCGTCTACATACAGACATGATCAGCCGAGGCCCCTGATGGACTGGTGTCCTGCCTGAGGTGTGTTATTGCACTGCACCCAATGATTTCAGAAAGCAGGCCCACCACAATCCTGACCAGGATAAAGCGGTGGTTAAAAAGATAAAAATTTAATGGAATACAGACAGCAGAAATGATATAGAGTTTTCTCACAACCACAAAACAAGTGTGATTATAAAATAATTTATGCTTTCCAGGCTTCAACATCTGTAGTCAGAAGAATTGACCATGTACTCAGTTGTCTAACAGACATTCTGTAAGAAAATCTACACTTTATTATTTTCTATAATTAATGAGCTGTGGTTAGAACAACTCTAACATCCCAGCTCAGCATTTATTCCGTTAGAGCTGGCGAACTAGGATCAACTGACAATGTTCCACACCCACAGACCCTTTAACATATGTTCCTAAACAGTTTATTTAGGCCGCAGCATGCACAAATTCCACTTAGTGGAGGAGCAGCCCTGCAATTATCTTGAAAGCCCAGAGATGCATGCAGACCTGTAGGAGGATAGAGGCCCATAGAGCTCTGCCAATGCTCCGACCATTTTCTACCAGCTACTGCTGTTTTATTCTGTACACTGTCTGATTAAAATGACTACAGGTCTTTGCTTTATACAAAATGGAGTCATTTAGAAACAGGCCTGGGAATTTTAATGCTGTTTATTAACTCATTTCATGCTGTTTAGCACCTATTTAAAATATTCTTTGAGTACATCTCAGTAATGAAATACAGTATTTCTTCCCCCTCCTTAATTTAGACAAGGGCAGGTTCCCACTACACTCACACTCTTCGGCTGACACGTGGGCAGCATGCCGTATGCATCTTATCACCTACACTTTGACAAGTGCAGCGCAGCTCAGCGTTGTGTACGGAGAGACACACCCTGAGAGCACTCTTTTCTCATCTCTGTGCAGGCGCCATCAATCAGTCAGCAGAGGTCGTAATTGCACCAGTCATGAGAGAGACATATCTGAACAACTGGCCAATCGTTGTTCATGTGGCCGCTCAGCCTTAGCCGGCAGGCAGAGCTGAGATTCGATGCGATGTATTCGAGATCCCAGCTCTGGTTCCAGCGTCCACCTGAGCGGCCTATGCTCTTTGTATTCCTTAACCAGCCTTGCTGGTGACTCGACCAGACAGCGGGCATCATTGTTGCAGTGCTTGGCTTTCCCTCTCTTAGACATGGCTATTTGTGTCTGTAGAGCATACATCTGAGACTCAATGTCTGGTCTCTGAGGTGAATGGATGGCACTTAAGATCGCAGTGCCACACTGAACACGTGTGAGCACTGATATACAAATTTTTATGAATCATAACTACAGAAGGTCTGTGTTAAGTTGTACTTATTAACAAAGTTTGGCCTTAATGGAAAACAAGAATTGTAAATGTGTATGCAAAATACAAAAAACGCATTGTTATTCTATATTCAATCCAAAATAAAGTTTTAAATATTTAAATTACACTTACTACTCTATTTTAGACACATTTGTGGAACCAAACAAAATACCAATTAATTTTAAATAATGCACATCCACACGTTCTACTTTCCTGCAACGTTCCACACAGGGTTTGCAAGATTTTTTTATTCTAATTTTTTCTTTTTCAAATAGTATTATTCAGTAGTATTATAGTATTATTTTGTGTTCCAGTGAAATACACAACTCACTACCACAGCTATTACCTACCTATTCTATATAATTATGATTTGCTGCAGATGTTGTGTTTACTTTTCTCACTTACAAATTCAACAAAGTATGCCATTTGGGTGGGTCAGTCTTAGTCATAGTAATTAAACATGCACATAATATACGAGGGATCCACAGAAAGTTTCCACAGAAGTTTCCACAGTTTCCACGAGGGATCTTCGAAAAGTTTCCACGTTTGGTTGGAAACAGTGAGGGCGGGAGAAGTAGTAATCGGTTGTGTCTGAGAGACTGAGAGAGAGCTTATAGTCTGGATTTAGCGCCATCTGATTTCCAACTTTTTGGACGCCCAAAGAAGCTTTAAAGGAAAGAAGATTTTCATATGATGATGTGAAAGCAGCGGTGCATCAGTGCTAATGGCATTAAAATGGTACGACGCTGGGAAAAATTTATCGCAAATGAAGGTGACTATGTAGAAAAGTGATGGCATTTGTTTTTAAAATTCTAAATAAATAGAGTTAAAGAAAAGTGTGGAAACCTTTTTGAAGAACCCTCATAAATATTGTTTAATTACTATGTGTTTAAAAACTCCACTATATAGTTTTAATAAACAGTAATTACTATACTATATCTGACCCACCTAAATTACATATTTTGTTGAACTTTTAAGTAAAACAGTAAGAAAATAATAATAGTAAACAAGATGACCACAGATGTTAATTCAGTTACTTGATATTTCATAAACATATATAAACAAATTAGGATAATTACTAATCGTGACATATGTAGAAGTTTAGACTCCCTTACAATTCTAAAGTCTTACAACTATCATTGATTGCTAGGGCTAATTAGGGAGGTCAAAACTGCCAGTAGAAATAGTCAGCTAATGATAGTCAGTTCTTTAAAACCTTGTGCTTCTCGGCAACCATGAGCTTATCAAATCAGCTGACTGATGATCTGTAAATGAGTTACAAAGCTAGAAATTGCTATAAAAAATATGAAAGATATCTAAGTGCATCCAGCTCACTTGTGTAAAAACAGTTCCACTGTCCAAAACGTCTAGAAACTGTGAAAGTTAAGGCAAGGGCTGAAACACCATGAACAGTCTTAGTCAAAACTGCTTATACAGTCTGCATGCTTCAGCATATGCCATATTTGATAAACTTTACTATAATATTGTGAATATACACCGATCAGGCATAACATTATAACCACCACTCACTGTCCATTTTATCAGCTCCACTTACCATATAGGAGCACTTTGTAGTTCTAAAATTACTGACTGTAGTCCATCTGTTTCTCTACATACTTTTTAAGCCTGCTTTCACCACGTTCTTCAATGGTCAGGACCCCCACAGGACCACTCCAGGGCAGGTATTATTTGGGTGGCGGGTCATTCTCAGCACTGCAGTGACACTGACACGGTGGCGGTGTGTTAGTGTGTGTTGTGCTGGTATGGGTGGATAACACACAGCAGCACTGGTCCTGACCATTGAAGAACAGGGTTAAAGCAGGCTAAAAAAGTATGTAAAGAAATAGATGGACTACAGTCAGTAATTGTAGAACTACAAAGTGCTCCTGTATAAAAGTGGAGCTGATAAAATGGATACTGAGTGTAGAAACAAGGAGATGGTCATAATGCTATGCCTAGTCGGTATATATATATATATATATATATATATATTAGGGCTGTCAAACGATTAAAAATTTTTATCGCGATTAATCTCAGAATTTCATATAGTTAATCGCGATTAATCGCATTAAAAAAAATCTGTGTAAATGTTATAGAAAACAAGGATTTTTATGTGAAATGTTACAATTAAAATGGTGAACACATTTTATGCTAAATGTACTGATGTTAAAAACTGCTGGGACAAGAGAAAACTGTAAGGGAGTTTATTCACTCACATACTAGGCAGTAAATGTCAGATTGTAGTTTAGAATTTCTCCATCAGCAAACATTGTAGATCAGCGGTGCTTTATGTGGGATAAGGCGTAGTTATTGTAACAGACTTTTCTGTGGTTGTATTGTGACAATGGTTTGATGGCCGTTTCTACACGAAGTGAGTGTGTTTTGACCCTTTGGGGCTTCCATAGTGCATGGACTAACGTGCTTGACTCAGCTTTCCGGTATTTGGTACCTTAACAGAATAAGTTAATAAAAGTGTTCTGCTCCCGACAACTTGTGAATATAGCGTGTATTTATTTCTTTATAAGTGCATCACTACAACGCTCGGTTACATTATGTTAACAAACCGCAAATGAAAAACAGTGGCAAGTTTTAATGTCGGACTTGCCACCGTTTTTCATTTGCGGTTTGTTAACATAATGTAACCGAGCGTTGTAGTTCTACCAGTCAAGTCTCAACATTAACTAGAATTTGCGTTAACGGCACTATTATTTTTAATCGCGTTAAATTGAAATCGCGTTAATGCGTTATTATCGCATTAACTTCGACAGCCCTAATATATATATATATATATATATATATATATATATATACTGTATATATATATATATATATATACTGTATATATATATATATATATATATATATATATATATATATATACAGTGTATCACAAAAGTGAGTACACCCCTGACATTTCTGCAGATATTTAAGTATATCTTTTCATGGGACAACACTGACAAAATGACACTTTGACACAATGAAAAGTAGTCTGTGTGCAGCTTATATAACAGTGTAAATTTATTCTTCCCTCAAAATAACTCAATATACAGCCATTAATGTCTAAACCACCGGCAACAAAAGTGAGTACACCCCTAAGAGACTACACCCCTAAATGTCCAAATTGAGCACTGCTTGTCATTTTCCCTCCAAAATGTCATGTGATTTGTTAGTGTTACTAGGTCTCAGGTGTGCATAGGGAGCAGGTGTGTTCAATTTAGTAGTACAGCTCTCACACTCTCTCATACTGGTCACTGAAAGTTCCAACATGGCACCTCATGGCAAAGAACTCTCTGAGGATCCTAAAAGACGAATTGTTGCGCTACATGAAGATGGCCAAGGCTACAAGAAGATTGCCAACACCCTGAAACTGGGCTGCAGCACAGTGGCCAAGATCATCCAGCGTTTTAAAAGAGCAGGGTCCACTCAGAACAGACCTCGCGTTGGTCGTCCAAAGAAGCTGAGTGCACGTGCTCAGCGTCACATCCAACTGCTGTCTTTGAAAGATAGGCACAGGAGTGCTGTCAGCATTGCTGCAGAGATTGAAAAGGTGGGGGGTCAGCCTGTCAGTGCTCAGACCATACGCCGCACACTACATCAAATTGGTCTGCATGGCTGTCACCTCAGAAGGAAGCCTCTTCTGAAGTCTCTACACAAGAAAGCCTGCAAACAGTTTGCTGAAGACATGTCAACAAAGGACATGGATTACTGGAACCATGTCCTATGGTCTGATGAGACCAAGATTAATTTGTTTGGTTCAGATGGTCTCAAGCATGTGTGGCGGCAATCAGGTGAGGAGTACAAAGATAAGTGTGTCATGCCTACAGTCAAGCATGGTGGTGGGAATGCCATGGTCTGGGGCTGCATGAGTGCAGCAGGTGTTGGGGAGTTACATTTCATTGAGGGACACATGAACTCCAATATGTACTGTGAAATACTGAAGCAGAGCATGATCCCCTCCCTCCGGAAACTGGGTCGCAGGGCAGTGTTCCAGCATGATAATGACCCCAAACACACCTCTAAGACGACCACTGCTTTATTGAAGAGGCTGAGGGTAAAGGTGATGGACTGGCCAAGCATGTCTCCAGACCTAAACCCAATAGAAAATCTTTGGGGCATCCTCAAGCGGAAGGTGGAGGAGCGCAAAGTCTCGAATATCCGCCAGCTCCGTGATGTCGTCATGGAGGAGTGGAAAAGCATTCCAGTGGCAACCTGTGAAGCTCTGGTAAACTCCATGCCCAGGAGAGTTAAGGCAGTTCTGGGAAATAATGATGGCCACACAAAATATTGACACTTCAGGAACTTTCACTAAGGGGTGTACTCACTTTTGTTGCCGGTGGTTTAGACATTAATGGCTGTATATTGAGTTATTTTGAGGGAAGAATAAATTTACACTGTTATATAAGCTGCACACAGACTACTTTTCATTGTGTCAAAGTGTCATTTTGTCAGTGTTGTCCCATGAAAAGATATACTTAAATATCTGCAGAAATGTGAGGGGTGTACTCACTTTTGTGATACACTGTATATACTGTATATATATACACACCCTGGACATGGCGACAATCCATCTTACAACTTTTGACACCCAGATATAGCCAATCATGTCTGTGTAGCCGGTCGATAGCATGACTGTGTTGGGCTAGCGTACTAAAAGAATTACGCTAGCTGTTTAAGCACCATATATATATATATATATATATATATATATATAGTGCGAATATGTTTATTTAATTTTTCTCTTTTAACAGTACACCTAACTCAATTATTTTAGTATAATAAATTAAGTTTGTAGCCATTATTATGTTGTTTAATGGATAATAATCAGTCCTGTTTATTAAGAAGCAATTTTAGTCGTCTTTTTCAGTTTAAAATCACTATTTACTGCCATCTAGTGGCCAGATTTGCACAAACAACAGAAAATGAATTGAAATTTAAATTGACTGGTAAAAAAAAAAAGCATGCAAGTAAATAATTACCCTTTCCAGTATAATTTCTTCATATTTGTACATGCCGTCACTTCCATTCACCTGCAATAAACAATAGAAGGATTAAATCATACTCATATGTCCATGCATTTAAATACACTGAACCATGTACTTTATTTGGATGACAATATAAACAGTAAAATTTAGATAAATTTTAATGCTTGCGTGACCTAAATAGCTTGTTGATACTGATAAGCTTTTTTATGTTATATTTATGGGCATGGCTATGAGATGTTTAACTGAAAATAGGCCACAATGCCACAACACTAAAGTATCTTACAAAATAGAAATGATCAAATACATATTAAATACATCAAATGTATCTTCCTATTCTACATACAGAAATGGCTATGTAAGTCTAAGGAAGAATTATTCTATGTTGATAGATACAGAGACTAATGGAGATGAGCTTAGCGAAACGGCAGATACTTACATAAGGGCCTGCATCTAGTGAGTCTGCATTCACAATGATGGGAGGAGGGTTTGCCTGCAAGATGGAGAGATGCACATTACCTCAATGTCTAATATTTTCAACACACACACGCGCGCGCACACACGGCAATAAGAAAATAAGTGTATGCGTTGAAACAGCCAGTGTGACTCAGTGGAACGTGGTACATCATCGCTGAGGTGTGATAATGTAGGGAGAAGAGCGGAATGGAGGTGTTAAAATGACAATGGCCTCTATTTCTAAAATATATGCTTTTATATTTCCAAATGTCCCCTGAGAAACACACATAATGTCATTCTACCGTAGCTTTTTTTTAATCAAGTGTAACTACAAGGTGTAAGCATATGCTGGCAACAGACCCGAGCATTCAGAAGTGTTAGGTGACCAGTAGCCCTTCTTTTAAACTTTATAGCAAAGTGTTCGTTTACTTAAAATTATATCCATATACAAATGTACAAAGTCTCTAAAGTAATACAACACTTTACTATTAATCTCAAATAAGAACCTGCATAGATTTCTTTTACCAGACACCTAAGGGTGATTTCTATCACTGATACGGTATAACATCAGTGTGTTGCTAATTTGGTTGAGAGTGAGACATTTTCTGGTTTGCTATCAGTTTTATTTTTGGGAAATGAAGACTCATGCCCATAAATAATACATTTAGCTGAAATTGCATTCCAAATAATATTACTGATATAACAACAATTGTTCTATGTGTCTATTTTTCAAATATCAATGATTGCAGAACAGTTTACAATTTTAAAGACATTTAATCCAGATCTACAGCACCATGCATTATACACTGCCTGGCCAAAAAAAAGGTCACACACTAATATTTCGTTGGACCGGCTTTAGCTTTGATTACGGCACGCATTCGCTGTGGCATCGTTTCCACAAGCTTCTGCAATGTCACAACATTTATTTCTGTCCAGAGTTGCATTAATTTTTGCCCAAGATCTTGTATTGATGATGGGAGATTTGGACCACTGAGCAAAGTCTTCTCCAGCACATCCCAAAGATTCTCAATGGGGTTCAGGTCTGGACTCTGTGGTGGCCAATCCATGTGTGAAAATGATGTCTCATGCTCCCTGAACCACTCTTTCACAATTTGAGCCTGATGAATGCTGGCATTGTCATCTTGAATTTGACCTTATTCTTTGGGCACATAATGTTGCTGAACCTAGACCTGACCAACTGCAGCAACCCCAGATCATAGCACTGCCCCCACAGGCTTGTACGGTAGGCACTAGGCATGATGGGTGCATCACTTCAGCCGCCTCTCTTCTTACCCCGATGCGCCCATCACTCTGGAACAGGGTAAATCTGGACACATCAGACCACATGACCTTCTTCCATTGAGTCCAATCTTTATGCTCCCTAGCAAATTGAAGCCGTTTTTGTCGGTTAGCCTCACTGACAAGTGGTTTTCTTAAGGCTACACAGCTGTTTAGTCCCTTGAGTTCCCTTCTAATTTTCCGACCACATTCCTTCCTCGAAGATGATGTTTCCCCACTGTCCTTCTACTTTTTAATAATGCGTTGGACAGTTCTTAACACGATTTTAGTAGTTTCAGCTTCTCCTTAGATGTTTTCTCTGTTTGATGCATGCCAATAATTTGACCCTTCTGAAACAGATTAACATCTTTTCCACGACCACAGGATGTGTCTTTCGATATGGTTGTTTAACAAATGAGAAGCTACTCACTGCATCAGTTAAGGTTAAATAACTTGTTGCCAGCTGAATCATAATCAACCATGCAGTAATTATCCAATGGGAGGCTCTTACCTATTTGCTTAGTTAAATACAGGTAGTGACCTTTTTTTTTTTGGCCAGGCAGTGTATATATTACATCTATAACATCCAGAAAATTCTGATCCATACAATAAGCACCATATCACTACAGGATTACGTAAGGCACAAAAACAGACCACTGACTTTCACCTTTCAGAGTCTCTTTCATTGGCAATGCAGTTTGTGCTTCATTGTCAAACACTTTAAATTATTTCTTTACCTAACTCAACCAGACCACTCAGTGTACCACTCAGAGTACAAGAACACATTCTAAGAGCTTTTCCTAAGTCACAGGTTCAATTTTCTCCTAACATATCCTGCTTCCTGACAGATCCTTACAGGTACAACATGATGGCACTCTAAACAAAATAACATTAGAACATGTCTCCGATGATGCCATGATTACAGCATCATTTCATTCAATCATTCGTAATTCATCATCCATGATTATTCGTTTAATGTACAGTACCTTAAATGCACTGTGTGTATGTGAGCTGGTTGGACATTCTGTTAAAACATCATGGGGACTGCTATGGAGACGTACCCCTGCTTTGCAGATATTTAAAAGACATGACTTTCCACCTGATTTTGGTATGTGTCTGTGTGAATTTGTGTCCAATCACAAGTCAAAAAAACATTTGTGCGGGAAACACTGGCTGCAGCAGGAATAACCCAGAAAGGGCACCAATCAAACATAGGGCTTCGGCCAATCACGGTCAGTTAATCATGTGAAAATATTAAAATATTGAAAAATTGCGCTCAGATGGCGCAGCGGTAAAGCACACGCTGTTCACCAGAGCTGAGATCTCGAATACATCGTATTGAATCTCGGCCCTGTTTTGCCGGCTGAGGCTGAGTGGCTACATGAACAACGATTGGCCTGTTGTTCAGATAAGGGGCGGGACTAAAGCCAGATGGGGACTCTCTCTCAGACTAGGGCGATTACGATCTTTGCTGGCTGGTTGGTGGCGCCTGCATGGAGATGGGGAAGGAGTGCGGTAGGCGGTAGGGGGTGTGGCCCTTTGTGCACAGCGCTGTACCGCACTGTGCTCGTCAAAGTGTGGGTGATAAGATGTTCGATTGCTTCAGAGGGGGTGTGGAGCAGCCTCGTCCTCCCCAATCAGGAGCAGGGACCAGCATTAGTGAGAGTATGATTGAAGTGGTAAAAATATATATACAGTGTATCACAAAAGTGAGTACACCCCTCACATTTCTGCAAATATTTTATTATATCTTTTCATGGGACAACACTATAGAAATAAAACTTGGATATAACTTACAGTAGTCAGTGTACAACTTGTATAGCAGTGTAGATTTACAGTCTTCTGAAAATAACTCAACACACAGCCATTAATGTCTAAATGGCTGGAAACATAAGTGAGTACACCCCACAGTGAACATGTCCAAATTGTGCCCAAAGTGTCAATATTTTGTGTGACCACCATTATTATCCAGCACTGCCTTAACCCTCCTGGGCATGGAATTCACCAGAGCTGCACAGGTTGCTACTGGAATCCTCTTCCACTCCTCCATGATGACATCACGGAGCTGGTGGATGTTAGACACCTTGAACTCCTCCACCTTCCACTTGAGGATGTGCCACAGGTGCTCAATTGGGTTTAGTCCATCACTTTTACCTTCAGCTTCCTCAGCAAGGCAGTTGTCATCTTGGAGGTTGTGTTTGGGGTCGTTATCCTGTTGGAAAACAGCCATGAGGCCCAGTTTTCGAAGGGAGGGGATCATGCTCTGTTTCAGAATGTCACAGTACATGTTGGAATTCATGTTTCCCTCAATGAACTGCAGCTCCCCAGTGCCAGCAACACTCATGCAGCCCAAGACCATGATGCTACCACCACCATGCTTGACTGTAGGCAAGATACAGTTGTCTTGGTACTTCTCACCAGGGCGCCGCCACACATGCTGGACACCATCTGAGCCAAACAAGTTTATCTTGGTCTCGTCAGACCACAGGGCATTCCAGTAATCCATGTTCTTGGACTGCTTGTCTTCAGCAAACTGTTTGCGGGCTTTCTTGTGCGTCAGCTTCCTTCTGGGATGACGACCATGCAGACCGAGTTGATGCAGTGTGCGGCGTATGGTCTGAGCACTGACAGGCTGACCTCCCACGTCTTCAACCTCTGCAGCAATGCTGGCAGCACTCATGTGTCTATTTTTTAAAGCCAACCTCTGGATATGACGCCGAACACGTGGACTCAACTTCTTTGGTCGACCCTGGCGAAGCCTGTTCCGAGTGGAACCTGTCCTGGAAAACCGCTGTATGACCTTGGCCACCATGCTGTAGCTCAGTTTCAGGGTGTTAGCAATCTTCTTATAGCCCAGGCCATCTTTGTGGAGAGCAACAATTCTATTTCTCACATCCTCAGAGAGTTCTTTGCCATGAGGTGCCATGTTGAATATCCAGTGGCCAGTATGAGAGAATTGTACCCAAAACACCAAATTTAACAGCCCTGCTCCCCATTTACACCTGGGACCTTGACACATGACACCAGGGAGGGACAACGACACATTTGGGCACAATTTGGACATGTTCACTGTGGGGTGTACTCACTTATGTTGCCAGATATTTAGACATTAATGGCTGTGTTTTGAGTTATTTTCAGAAGACAGTAAATCTACACTGCTATACAAGCTGTACACTGACTACTCTAAGTTATATCCAAGTTTCATGTCTATAGTGTTGTCCCATGAAAAGATATAATGAAATATTTGCAGAAATGTGAGGGGTGTACTCACTTTTGTGATACACTGAAAAATGGTTTTGGCACCCCGGTGGCACAACGGGATGTTCCGCTAGCACACCAGCGCTGAGATTCTGAACTCCTCGGTTCGAAACTCGGCGTTGCCACCGGTCAGCTGGGCGCCATCTGGCGGGCATAATTGGCAGTGCCTGCAGGAGATACTAATTGGCCACCATATCTGCTAGGGTGAGACGACCCGACTATGTGTGGGTGGGTCCTCATATGCTGTGCAAGGACCCTGATTGACAGAAGAGACACCTGTGCAGAATGCAGGGGCAAGAAGAGGAGGGCTGTTCACGTGTCAGAAGAGGCGTGTACAGCAACGTGCTCTCCTTGGATGCAATCGGGTACTGCCAGTAATGTACAGTCAGAGAAGTGCTATCTGCAGTATTTGTAAACATGAGCTCAAAGATGCCCACAATTAACTACTGCATCTCTTATTGACAGGGACGAGAGAAATGCCATCCCTCGAGCGGGGCCCATTATGTACTCCTGGATTCCTGGCCACTGCTTTCGACGGCTTTCCTATCGAAATCATTTGAAATCACAATCGACATCACACAACATCAAACAAAGAAAGGAAAAACAGATTTGATTTATTTTTGTGATGTAGGACATGGAATGGGGAAATGGGGAATAGGGTATGTTTTAATCTGATGCAGGACAGAGTGGGTGGTCAGAAATAAAATTCAAGGAAAAAGTTCCAATTAAAAATAAGTAAAACTGTAAAATCGAAGTCTGTTTTTGTTATGGGTTTAGTATATACTTAACCTTTAACACCTGTTTCACACCTGCTGTAGAGTGAACATGCCAGTGGGTGGACAAGCCAGTGGAGCAAATTTGCACAGTGCACATATTCAAATAGGATGAGACAATTTGTCAAACAAATTTGACAGTTTTTGATGCAAAGAACGGTTCCTGCACTAACAGACAGCTATTTGTCAACAGAATTAGCCAAATTCTTTAGACTGACAACCAACCATCATTAGTTGATGGTTAACCAATATCTGTAAACATTCTACTAAACATATATAGTATATATACATCAGCCATAACATTAAAACCACCTCCTTGTTTCTACACTCACTGTCCATTTTATCAGCTCCACTTACCATATAGAAGCACTTTGTAGTTCTACAATTACTGACTGTAGTCCATCTCTTTCTTTGCATGCTTTATTAGCCCCCTTTCATGCTGTTATTATGGTCAGGACATTCCCAGGACCACTACAGAGTAGGTATTATTTGGGTGGTGGATCATTCTTAGCACTGCAGTGACACTGACATGGTGGTGGTGTGTTAGTGTGTGTTGTGCTGGTATGAGTGGATCAGACACAGCAGCACTGATGGAGTTTTTAAACACCTCACTGTCACTGCTGGACTGAGAATAGTCCACCAACCAAAAATATCCAGCCAACAGCTCCTGTGGGCAGCGTCCTGTGACCACTGATGAAGGTCTAGAACATGACCAACTCAAACAGCAGCAATAGATCAGCGATCGTCTCTGATTTTACATCTACAAGGTGGACCAAAACTCCAGCAGCACTGCTGTGTCTGATCCACTCATACCAGCACAACACACACTAACACACCACCACCATGTCATTGTTACTGCAGTGCTGAGAATCATCCACCACCCAAATAATACCTGCTCTGTGGTGTTCCTCTGGGCGTCCTGACCATTGAAGAACAGGGTGAAAGCAGGCTAAAAAAGGATGTAGAGAAATAAATGGACTACAGTCGGTAATTGTAGAACTACAAAAAGTTTCTATATGATAAGTGGAGCTGAAAAAATGGACAGTGAGTGTAGAAACAAGGAGGTGGTTTTAATGTTATGGCTGATCAGTGTGAATGACTTAAAAGACTCCCGATTACAAGAGATCAAGTTGTGTAGTGTGATCTGTACAGTGATCTGAATAACTTGAAAGCTGTGTAGTGTGAATTTAGCATTAGAGATAACAACATATCATATACTGGGATAAATCAAGGCAAGTTATTCATAAAGCCCCATAAAATATAGTGTACTGTCCAGCCTGCTAATTTAATACAAATAAATATGTGTGTTATTAGTCAACAGACCTACGCCTATAACAGCCATCATCTTAGTCTGGGATTTTGTATCTAATCCCACATCTTATTATACTACACAAGTAAACACGACAAAAGAGGACGATAATCCCAACGTGTGCTGAATCTGTCTCTGAGGATTGTGAATGAGCAGTGATACAACGTCACCACAGTGTGTTACAGCAATAATGTGACCTGGATAGGTCGTGTCCTGAGAGAGGCTTACACAGCTTGAACCCTGCTGTATGTCACTCTTAAATCACTATTTTAAATCAAAATCATGAGAGGGCTTATGCAGAGAGGACGGATATAAAGTGACAAACAGAGGCCTCTGTCTCCCAGTCTAGTCAGTTCCAGCTCTGACGTCTGCACCACCCTCACGCTGGCAGAGAAGAGTCTGAGACTAGTGCCCATCCTCTACGACATGTGTAGTCGCCAGCTGCTTTTTTATACCAGGTCAAGGTGTACTTGTGTGTTACTCCACTATTCATGGCAGTGTCTTGACCAAACAGCAGAGCTCACTTTTTGCAGGACCTTCCCTTCCTCAGGCATGGCCAGTGACACCACTGAAATTCAAACTTAAGCTCTCCAGCTATAACATTAAAACCACCTCCTGGTTTCTACACTCACTGTCCATTTTATCAGCTCCACTTACCATATAGAAGCACTTTGTAGTTCTACAATTACTGACTGTAGTCCATCTATTTCTCTACATACCTTTTTAGCCTGCTTTCATGCTGTTCTTTAATGTCAGGACCCCAACAGGACCACCACAGAGCAGTTATTATTTAGGTGGTGGATGATGGTGTGTTAGTGTGTGTTGTGCTGGTATGAGTGGATCAGACACAGCAGCGCTGCTGGAGTTTTTAAATACCGTGTCCACGCACTGTCCACTCTATTAGACACTCCTACCTAGTTGGTCCACCTTGTAGATGTAAAGTCAGAGACGATCGCTCATCTATTGTTGCTGTTTGAGTTGGTCATCTTCGAGACCTTCATCACTGGTCACAGGACGATGCCCGTGGGGCACTAATGGCTGGATAATTTTGGTTGGTGGACTATTCTCAGTCCAGCAGTGACAGTGAGGTGTTTAAAAACTCCAGCAGCTCTGCTGTGTCTTATCCACTCATACCAGCACAACACACACTAACACATCACCACCATGTCAGTGTCACTGCAGTGCTGAGAATGATCCACCACTCAAATAATACCTACTCTGTAGTGGTCCTGACCATTAAAGAACAGGGTGAAAGGGGGCTAACAAAAGCATGTAGAGAAACAGATGGACTACAGTCAGTAATTGTAGAACTACAAAGTGCTTCTATATGGTAAGTGGAGCTGATAAAATGGACAGTGAGTGTAGACACAAGGAGGTGGTTTTAATATTATGGCTGATGTTTCTATTCTTTTTTTATGGGTGCACGGGCGCTCTACTACACTAGCCCACCACTATTATGCTATCAGCTGGATGGGCATCTACCCAGACACGACTGACTATGTCTGAGGATGAGGGGAAGGTGACTTTAACCCTGTAATGGACTGGCACCTTGTCTTGAGCCCACTGTTTTCCAGTGGAACCAGACCTGCAGCAACCCTGACCAGGATAAAGCGGTGGATAAAAATTAAATAAAAGTGAAAGTTAGTAACTTTTACTTGATTTCATTGATTAATATGCATGTACGTAGTTTAAGACCTGAAATGGCAGCTTCCTGAAGTGAGCAGTAAATTGGCACAGCTGGTAGAATGGATGTGGTACAGTAACATGGCCTCTTCTCTGTGAGAAGTTTCCAGATGGGTTTCCTCTGAGTACTCTGCTTTTCTCCCACCCCTGCTTTAATCCCCCCCACTGTGTGTAAATGAGAAAGTGAATGGCTGATTGTCCATGATGGGTTTCAGAAAATTAATATACCATTCACGTTAAACGACTGGAGGTTGTCCAGATAAGGCTGAAGGGTGGGAAAAAAGGCCAGTGGTGGAATTAACTAAATCTGGATTAGATTATTAGAAATCTGTTAATTTACTTTTAATTTAAAGACTAATCCTTACAGTTTCCTGTTTTATAACCAGCTGTTACTGTTCACATCCCTCTGGCTGCACTTCTGGCATGATGTCCACACACACACACTACATTGTTGGAAAGCATATTAATTGCAGATGTTGCTCAAGCATGAGTTTCCCTAATAAAGAAGTAAATTTAAAACTTGCTTCCAGCATTACCAGTTGTACTTAATTACAAATCCTTGGGACTAAATAGTTCCAAAAGCTCTCAATGAACAGTGGTGAGTGCTGGGACAGCACCTCCTTCAAAGTGTTAAATAATCAATGTGTTTCTATGGTGACAACTACCCAGGCTACAATGCTGGATTGGGGTAGCATATGGTTTCCCTCAGGAAAGAATTCAGCTAATGGTGAAACTGAATAATGTAGTGTAGACAAATTTTGTAGTACCAGGGCTTTCAGAAACACTTTTTATATTTGATGTCCATTACATGGGCAGCTGACCATGACACTCTAACATCCATACCCAAAACCAAGAAAAAAAAAAAAAATTTTGATTAGAAAGTTGCTGGTTCATGCCGCACCAATGCCAAGTTGCCACTATTGGGACCCTGAGTATGGCCCTTAACCCTCAATTGCTTGCATTGTATACAGTCACAGTTCTAAGTCGTTTTGGATGTAATTGGCTGCTAAACGTCAATGTAAACATATTTCTAACTACCTTTCCCAAGCTCCCTGCTGCTTTGTTCATTTTTTAATTACAGTAAAATTCTATTTTATTTATGCATTTATTCCCATTTTCTGGGGGATCCCTGATTGCAGTCTAGGTGGGTATATTGCTGCTCACGTCTCCTGCGTGCAGCCCTTAACGGAACCATTTTCACCCATGAATTCTGCACAGGCGCCTCTCTATCTGCTAATCAGGGTCCTTACACAGCGTTTGAAGACCCCACCCAAATAGTCCGGTCATCCCGCCCTGCAGGCACTGCCTATTATGCCCGCTAGATGCCACCTAGTACCGGTGGCAATGCCGAGTTTCGAACCGATGAGTTCAGAATTTCGGCCCTAATGTGCTAGCGGAATATCCCGCTGCATCACCTAGGTGCCTTACAGTAAAATACCTGTCAGCATTTCTTAATACATTAAAAGCAAATTAATAATATTACAAATGATGTGATACCATTAAAAGATTTAAAAAAGTAAGAAATGTTTTGCTGCATTGATGAGCCAAACTGCCAAGAAACATGACAGAACATTTGCATGTGTTCAAACCACATCATACCTAAATATTTTAAACCACTTTTTTCTTAACTGTTATTGGAGATACTTTAAAAAAATATTAAAAAGCTAAAATAAATGACTTGTTTAATATTAATGTATCACAACTAGTGTTTAGCTAGACAACAGAGTTAACACAGCAACTACTCAAGTGTTTTACTGGCCTATAGCTGACTTGGGTCATCATATTCATTTTATACTACGACTGCTAATAAAGCTCTCTATAATGACCATGTGTAGCTAAGCAGAAAAACTGTAATACTCCACATCAGGCTTGATGTTAGTAGCGGCCTTAAAATAGATACCAAGACATTTAGATTTGGGCTTGGGCATTATAACATTTTCCTCTGTGGTAGCTTTAGCAGTGTAGAAATGTGACAACCTGACTTGTTGAAAACTTGGTAACATCTTATCTCAGCCATGTTATGTAAAAATGGCTCTTTAGTATGTGTCTATTTAAATTGTAAATTGTATGGATTAGCTTTGGTGATGTAGTGTATGTCTGCAAATACTGCACTTTCTATAAAAAACACTCGTCTAACATTAATGAGTAGAAAACCAAACAAGGATTTGTAGCATTATTGTAAAAAGTGCATATTTATGAGCCGCCCGCTACACGAACGACGATTGTCTGTTGTTCATACAAGGTGGGAGCCGGAATTGGGACCTCATAACTGATGCAATTACGACCTCTGCTGGCTGGTTGATGACGCCTGCACAGAGTCAAGGAATAATGCGTTGATTAGGGTGTGGCTCTCTGTACACAAAGCTGATCCGCATATGAACTCGCCTCATGCAGGTGAAAAGATGCAGTCGGCTACTGCGCACGTGTCGAAGGGGGCGTGTGTCAGTCTCGCTCTCCTCAATCAGGAGTGGAGATCAGCATCAGTAGAGACGAAGCGTAATGAGTGATATACCATATGTTCAATTCATTATATACGTCAGCAGTTCTCTCACTACACTGGCAAAACGGTAAGGCATAGATAACCCACTGTGAGGTATGCTTAGTATATTGAACAGCATAAATATAATGTGAAGTTTACTTGGATGTAGCCTTTTGCCTCTCTTCACTGCATTTTCATATAAGCCAAGCTGCAGTCCAATCAATAAAGCCTAATTACCATGCACCAAAAATCTCATTCATACTGACTGAGGCATTGTTGCTGAGAGGGGGCAGCAGAAATGGAAGAAGAGAATGAAAAGAAATGTGATGGTTTTATAAATAGAATATCTAATGAGTTGTCTCTTCAGCGACAGTCTGGTACAGCAGCTTCCGAAAGTTTCAGAACCCTTGACTTATCGTCCACTTCACTGTGTAGTAGATTTGAATCAGAATGGACATAACTGCCATTTTTACCCATCAATCTACACGTAATCATTCATAGTGACGAAGTTTAAACCCTGAGATATTGAGACTCTTTGCCATGGCATTCCAAATTGTGGTCAGGTGCATCGTGTTGGCTTTAACTATCCCTGAGATATCCATGTAGAACTCAACTGGAGTCCACTTGTTGCAATTTGAGCTGGACATAGTGGTACCTTGTAACTCGACGTCCCCTGAACTCAAAATCTTTGAAACTCGACACCCTTTGTCAGGAAATTTGTACCCTTAAACTCAACGTTTACCTTACACTTAACATGTTCAGCTTTAAAAAATGTTTTTATTTATTTAATTTCAAATTAACAATAAACAGCCACTTTGTTCAGCGCTTGGCTTCAGCGGTGCAGTAAAACATCATCAAAGTGTGAATATGAGACGAATCTGCATTTATTTTTATATTGATTTTAAATGTTTTCAATTGTATTTCAATGTATTTATATTATATTTGTGTTATTTTCAGTGTATATGTGTCAAAAACAACCTCATTATTTTACATTAGCCATGACCATTAAACACATGAACAGGTTTCCCATACATCCTTATGGGAAAAAAACATCTTGAAACTCAACGCCTTTTAAACTTAATGCCACTCCCAGAACCAACTGACGTTGAGTTTCAAGGTACCACTGTACTTTGAAAAGGCACACACAATTTACACTGCACTGTCAGGCCAAAAACCAAACCATGAGTACCAAGTCCAAGGAACTGTCTCTGGATCTTTGCAATCAAATTGTGGCAAAGCATAGATCAGGGCAAAAATATATAAAACAACTCTCTCAGTCTCTAAGACACAACCAATTACCACTCATCCCGCCCCCACTGTTTCCAAGATCCACTTTTTTTATATATATATATTTTCTATATTGCATCCAATTGCCCGATTGCGTTGTGCTTCCTCTCCACCAATGCCGATCCCTGCTCTGATTGAGGAGAACGAAGCTAACCCACTCCCCCTCCGACACGTGGGCAGCATGCCGTATGCATCTTATCACCTACACTTTGACGAGAAACACACCCTGAGAGCACTCTTTTCTCATCTCTGTGCAGGCGGCATCAATCAGCCAGCAGAGGTCGTAATTGCACCAGTCATGGGAGAGAGAGAGACCCCATCCGGCTTAGTCCCGCCGATATCTGAACAACAGGCTAATCGTTGTTCATGTGGCCGCTCAGCCTTAGCCGGCAGGCAGAGCTGAAATTCGAAACGATGTATTAGAGATCCCAGCTCTGGTTCCAGCGTGTGTTTTTACCGCTGCACCACCTGAGCGGCCCCCAAGATCCACTTTTTGAAGATCCCTCATACTTGCCACTTAAATGAAATTTAAATGACTGGCAACATAAGGAAAACTATTCTTTTGTCGGATGTGATGAATGTAAACACATTTTTGTCACTTTGTCATGTAAAAACACACCATGCACATCACCTGGCTAATACCAGTGCCCAGCCATCAATGCTCTTTTGACTAAATGGGCACAGATTGTCACAGACATACTTCAAAGTCTTATGACAAGAAGAGTGACTGGTGTTATAGCTGAGAAGATGACACAGAGATCACTTGATTTTAATACAATTTGTTTTTGAAATATGATGTTCAGCAAGCTCATGATCAGTTGGCCATAAAGTGTATATTTTAGACAGCCCTAACAAACACAAATGCTAAATAAAAACATGTGTTATACTGGTTAAACACAATCAGAAAATATTACAGACAGTAGAATGAGGTGTAAGTCTTCAATAGCAGTTCCTCCTCTTATATAATGCTACTAAAGTGCACCACGGCTTAGTGTCTGTTTGGTTACGGTGAATAGCTTTAAATGAGCTTCCGACAGGTCACTGATCTGACCTTCAGCTCATCACGCATAAAGACCATAAAAATAATAAAGCTGAGCATTACAGCCGCAGCAGCATATACACAATACGAGCCTGATTCTGAATGTGTGGGTTTACTTGATCTGCTACCACTATAGCAGGGTCACCTAAAAACAATGTACATGAAGATATTCACACTATAGTTATATAGATGTATAATTTCATATTGGGCATTAATTCATAATAATGCAGTTCTTTACATTAACAGCATCTAGCAAAGACGTTTTATTCAAAGCCACTGGCAGTCCATCACAGTGTTAAACATATCAGGAAATTAAATTAAAAGCTAATGAATGAATAATGTTACATATTCCTGCTGAATCATTCATTTATATGCAGTAATTAGCAATGCATTTATATATAAGACGTGATCTTTATACTAATGTGCTACTTTAGTAGATGTAGAAGTTTAGCATGGAGCACATCAGCACTGTCTGGGATATTAACTAAATCTGATACACCCTGTCTAATCACACATCTTCCATGTAATATTAACCCCAGCAAAAGCAGCTCTATAATCAGATCCATCATCGTTTTACTTGTTGGAACTGTCACACAGAGCAGAATCTAAATAAGATGTTTTTTTTTTTGTTTTTAAACTTTTCATTTAAATAAAGTATTTTTGGCACCCAGGTGGCACAGAGGAATAATCCGCTAGCACACCAGTGCTGGGATTCTGAACTCACCAGAGTTTGAATTTGAGCTCTGCTACCGGTTGGCTGGGCGCCCCCTAGTGAGCAAAATTGGCGGTGCCTGCAGCAGACGAAATTGGCCATTAAAGACTATTGGGTGGGAAAAGACCAGGCTGAAAGTGGGTGGGGTCTTTGACGCTGTACAAGGACCCTGGTTAGTAGCCCGAGGCACCTGTACAGAAAGTGGACGAGCGTGCGGATACTGGTCTCACAAAATCTGATATCATTCCACACAGAATGTCAAAATGCTTAATATATAATAATATAATAATAATAAACCTGTAATTATATGTGTTATTTATATTATACAAATATAGCGCAAACATGTCATATAATAAAATTTAAAATACTATATATATGTATATTAGGGCTGTCGAAGTTAACGCGATAATAACGCATTAACGCAATCTCAATTTAACGCGATTTTAAAAAATAGTGCCGTTAACGCAAATTCTATACAGGAAAAATTTACCTATACAGGCAGTGAGTGCCATGTAGAATTACATCACGAAGACCCGCATTGTTATGTTTTGTACTTAACCACGAAATACAAATGACACTAGTTATGTGGAGAACGTGTTTGTCTTTATTGCTTAATCCACAACTTGGAGCATCACACTTAAACATAACACGCCGTTACCCGCTGGTCACCTGATACACATATCAGCTCAGTGACGTACAACACACAGTGGTAACGTGATACGCAGATCACGTAAATGATATATATCACACGCATGATAATAATAAGCTTTTTTCTCTCTTAATTTTCCATGACAAGTGAAAAACCAAAATATAGCAACCTTAACATTATGAGGAAGAATTTCAAAGATATTCCTTTGCAATATTTTATCATTTCAAGAATATGATACAGACTGACCAACACTATTAAGCCAAATCAGCATTGAAATTTGACTTTACTTTTAATAACCTTCTACAATGCTGGTGCTTCTTAAAACTGAATATTCTCTTTTAAACAGAAGTGTTATTTAAATGCTATTAAATTGTTTTCCAACAAAATCCGCCCAATTTGGCGGATAACCGCCCAATCTGGCAACACTGGAACGCGTTATTATTATCGCGTTAACTTCGACAGCCCTAATAAAAACGTATTCTGATATCCAGTTAGCAGCGTAGGGTTTATATAGCAGCAGGTAGAATAAGGTGAGAATAAGGTGCAAAAACAATGCAATACTGTGCAAAGATGCAAGTAATATAGTCACTAGTATGAGTTGTCAGAACTCAGGGAACAAGACTGTGTTGATAGTGAATGAGTTTTTGTGTATGTTAGTGTATGTACACCGATCAGCCATAACATTAAAACCACCTTTAAAAAAAAAAAAAAAAAGTGATTAATCGCGATTAACTATATGAAATTCTGAGATTAATCGCGATTAAAAATTTTAATCGTTTGACAGCCCTAATATATATATATATATATATATATATGTATCTTTATTATGCATTTTACCCCTTTTCCTACCGATTTAGCATAGCCAATCCGCTGCTGGGGACCCTAACGGCATCCAAGGAGGGTGTATAGTCGCCTGACACACTCTCCCTTCGACGTGTGCGCAGTCCACCAATCCCTTCACAGTCTTTCCCACCCAACAGAATAGAAGCCAACTGGAAGCCAAACAGACTGGAACCCTGTTCATGGTGTGTTCTTGTTCTACGCCCTGTGTTTCAATTTGTTACTAAATCCACCACAACCGGGACCGGGATAAAGCAGCTAGTTAATTGAAATTATTAAATATTATTATTATTATTATCATTATTACTGATGACATGTTAGTGCAGCACAGTTCCAGTGACTTAGGTTTAATTCCCATGTTCTTTCTCTGTCTACTTGGGTTTCCTCCAGGTACTGTGGCTGCCTCGAACATTACAAAAACGTGAATAGGTCCGAATCTCGGCTCTGCTACCGATTGGCTGGGCGCCATATAGCGGGCACAATTGGCAGTGTCTGCAGCAGACAAAAATTGCCCACCGTGGGTGGGGAAATGACTGGACTAAGTGGGTGGGGTCTTCAAATGCTGTGCAAGAAACCTGGTTAGCAGACCCAGGCGCCTGTGCAGAAAGTGGATGAGCGAATGTGCGAATCCACCGAAGCACGGGCGTAAAGACGGGGTCGCTAGGACTGTGAACACATCGGAAGGTACCCTCCTCGAATGCAATTGGGGATCCACAGCAGCTGAAGACAAATTGACCATGCTAAATCGGGAGAAAATGCATAAATAAATAGAAAAAAATGTGAATAGGTGAGTGAGTGATGTCTTGCATTACTTGACACTCTGTTCTGATCAGGATTAAGTGTTTATCAAAGGTGAATGGATTAAAAAATAAATAGATAATACTAATAATCTAATCATTCATGTCTAAATAATCTAAATAATCTTACATTTTTGCTGGAGAAGGACGTTTCCTAAGAGGTTAAACGTCGCTCATTAATCATTGAACGAACGTCTTTTCGTAGCATTAACAAATAATGATGTATTCACTAATCTTCATGTTCATAAATGTTTATTGTACATCGAAGTTTTATTTACCAACCCCATTTTTCTCCTTTCCCACACTATCCAGCTTACACATGCCTGCATAGTTACCATAGCAACAAATCTGGATAACCGAGCACATACAGACCACCATACAGATAGACGAATCAGATTTGCAGTGCGGACACTGATTTGGGAGATATAAGATTTGTCCTGCTGTATGAATCTAGCCTAATTTTTCATCCCATGTAAGTGAAAGGGTTTGTTCTGAAGTGTACTACTGAATCTGGCTGTATGGTTGTTGTACTACAGCAGGAGAATTAAAAGTGACAGTATTTGATGGAGCTGCCTAAACAAAGTTGACATTTTAATTGTACCTTTATCAAACAACTCACTCCTAAAATTCTTTATCATATAAAAAACTACACCTGACTGGATTTGTTCTGCTTGTAATAATGTATAAGAGTCTTTAAGTGTCAGTGTTAACAGAATTAACAGCACTTTTATTTAGTATGTGTTATAATTCAATTCATGGATGATGAATAGGGATGTATTTTTTAAACAAAATTAAGGTGCGCTCAGGTGGCGCAGTGGTAAAAAACACACGCTGGAACCAGAGCTGGGATCTCGAATACATCGTATCGAATCTCAGCTCTGCCTGCCAGCTGAGGCTGAGCGGACACATGAACAACGACTGGCCTGTTGTTCAGATTTGGGCAGGACTACGCCGGATGGGGTCTCTCTCCCATGACTGGTGCAATTACGACCTCTGCTGGTTGATTAGAGGCACCTACACAGAGATGAGAAAAGAGTGTTCTCAGGGTGTGTCTCACCGTACACAACGCTGAGCTGCACTGCACTCATCAAAGTGCGGGTGCATACGGCATAAGATGCATACGGCATGCTGCCCACGTGTCGGAGGGGGTGTGGGTTAGCTTTGATTTCCTCAATCAGAGCAGGGATCGGCATTGGTGGAGAGGAAGCATGACGCAATCGGGCAATTGGACGCGCTAAAAAGAGAGAAAAAGGGGAGAAAATGCATAAACAATATATAAAATAAAAAAATAAAATATTGTATCTTTTATTTATCTAAATAATGAATGTCCTTTTATTTTTGAGGTAGGTACAAACTATGCAAAACAATGCTGCACATTTCCTTTTTTGTGTAAAAAAACAAAAACTGATATGAAATACAACCCCAAATCAGAAAAAGTTGGGACAGTATGGAAAATGCAAATAAAATAAAAATGCAGTGTTCTTTACATTTACTTTGACTTTTATTTGATTGCAGACAGGATGAACCTAAGATATTCCATGTTTTATCTGCTCAACTTCATTTACTTTATTGATAAACATCCATTCCTGCATTTCAGGCCTGCAACACATTCCAAAAAAAGTTGGGACGGTAAAGCATTTACCAGTTTGTAATGTTGCCATTCCTTTTCACCACACTTAAAAGACGTTTTGGCAACGAGGATACCAAGTCATGGTGATGGTGGACGCTGGCGCATTTGGCTGCCGCTACCGTTACCGTATTTTACCGTATTTTATTGTATTTTTATCGTTTTTCGTTTTCATCTTTTTACACACCTTGTGGATCTATTTCTTTTATGTTACTTTTGATACTTTTATTTGTGCTTTTGATACTTTTTGTTCTTTCTACTGTACATCGCGTCTGCGGCCGGTGGTGAACGGTGGATGAGTTTTCCTGGGATCGGCACGATGTTGAACTATTCCGTTGACCAGCTGAGGAAGTTCAACAACTGCACTACTCCATCGTGTATTTCAGTCATCAAACAGCTTGGACTCCTTCGCCGGCCTCGTTATATTCACAGGGGCTCCCGGAGAAAGCTTGTTTATCTTCGAAACGGTAACGCTATTCCATCCTTCTGGTCAGCCGTGCGCACTGTCGCTGCGCAAACACGTCATCAGAGCGCTGCTGCCTTGCACACCAGTAGCGGTGTAGTCTCCATGACAACGCTGTCCACGGAGTGGGATGGGAAACGCGGAGTGGACTTAGCAAATCTCCGTTCTCTTCCTCGTTCCTCACAGCCAACTACACAACAATACCACTTGAAAATGGCATTGCTTAATGTTCGTTCACTCAACACAAAAAGTACTGTACTCAGTGAATTTATATCTGACAGTGAACTAGACTTTTTCTGTCTCACTGAAACTTGGCATAAACCCTTGGATTATTTTACGTTAAATCAGACCACGCCAATGGGATACTCGTATATTGATGAACCTCGTATGGAAGGGCGAGGTGGTGGTGTTGCTGCAGTCTATAGGGATGATATTAAAATAACCACTTTGTCTTTTCCTGCTGCTCTTTCTTTTGAACACCTGGCTTTCAAGTTGTCAGGGCCTACTCCTCTGGTCACTGCTGTAGTTTATCGTCCGCCAAAGCCAAACGCTTCCTTTCTCTCTGATTTTTCAGATTTTTTAACCCAGCTTAGTGCCCTCTCATCCTCTGTACTGCTTATGGGTGATTTTAACATCCATATTGATGACAACAACTGTAAATTTGCCAGGGAATTTTTGGAATTGTTACAGTGTTTTAATTTCACACAACATATACATTTTCCAACTCATAAAAAAGGTCATACTCTTGACCTTGTCTGCTCTACTGGTGTCCTAGTTCATCAGCCGTCCAGCCATGACCTTACTGTCTCTGATCATTTGACAATCATCATGGACATTGAGGTCACTAGGCCCATCACTAGAGCTAAACGTAAAATATCCTTCAGGAATCTTCAATATATCTCTCCCTCTGCTTTCTCAGATTCTCTTGTTAAAAAGATGTCTGTCTGTCCTGTACTGTCTAGTAATTCATCTGACCTTGTCGATTACTATAATGACATACTCGCCTCATGTCTTGATGAGCTGGCTCCTTTGAGAACCAAATTTGTTTCATTTAGTCATTCCGCACCATGGTACACAATTGAGCTTCACCAAATGAAATCCCGTAAACGCCAGCTTGAAAGACTTTATAAGAAAACCGGTCTAACAGTACATTATCAGATTTATTCTGATTATCTTCAACATTACAAAGACGCTCTTACGGCAGCCCGATCCACTTACTATTCCGAACTCATACATGCTGGATCAACAAATCCTAAGACTCTCTTTTCCACAATAAATAAACTTCTCAAACCAGTTGACAATACTACCAATTCCTTTACAGTTGACAAGTGTAACTCTTACCTCTCATTTTTTCAAACAAAAGTTGAGAATATCCACAATTTTCTGACAGTTTCCCCTGTCATCTCTGTTTCTCCGCCTATCTCATCTCAATTTATTACTCAGCCTCTGTCTCAGTTCTCACCTGTGTCTCTTTTGGACCTATCTGAGATCTTAACAGGGATGCGAAGCTCCACTTGTGTTTTGGATCCTGCTCCATCAAAACTTGTTAAGGGTTGTTTTCCAGTTATCTCATCACTTATCACAGAGATAATCAATTCCTCTCTTAGTTCTGGCTCAGTCCCTCAATCACTCAAATTGGCTGCTGTTACTCCCATACTTAAAAAACCTGGACTTGACTCTAACATTATGAGTAACTTTCGGCCCATTTCCAATCTTCCATTTCTGTCGAAAATACTGGAACGTGTTGTTGCCTCACAGCTCAAAGATCACCTAAATTCCAATAATCTATTTGAATCATTTCAGTCTGGTTTCCGCCCCCAGCACAGCACTGAGTCAGCCCTCCTCAAAGTCACAAATGACCTTCTTCTTTCCTCAGACTCTGGACAAATTAATATTCTCGTCCTCCTTGATCTTACTGCAGCTTTTGACACCATTAATCACTCCATTCTTCTGTCCCGCCTTGAATCCTCTGTCAACATCACTGGTACTGCCCTTTTGTGGTTAAGGTCATATCTCATAAACAGACAACAGTTTGTTAATATCAACAATTGTAGTTCTGCCATTGCTCCACTGTCCCAAGGCGTTCCCCAAGGCTCAGTGTTAGGTCCCCTTTTGTTTATTCTTTATATGCTCCCCCTTGGTGACATCATACGTCGGCATGGTTTACATTTCCACTGCTATGCTGATGATATTCAGCTTTACATCTCCTCCAAATCCATTAATACTGAACTTCACTCCACTCTGACAAATTGCATCACTGAAATGAAATTGTGGATGAAAGCTAATTTCCTCAAATTAAACTGTGAAAAATCAGATATGATCATCGTAGGTCCTACAACCCTGGCAAAAACCACAAAAAATTTTCAAATTACCATTGATAATGACACTTTGTCTCCGTCTTCTAACATCCGAAATCTTGGTGTAATTTTTGATAGCAACCTCTCTTTTGACCGCCATGTAAATCACATCACCAAAACTGCTTTCTTTCATCTAAAAAACATAGCACGTCTACGTCCATCACTCTCCTTTTCTGCCGCCGAAACCTTGATTCATGCTTTTATTACATCCAGAATTGATTATTGCAATAGCATCCTTTATGGTACATCTAACAAAATCCTAAAAAAACTTCAGTATATCCAGAATTCAGCTGCTCGCCTCCTTACTCATACTCGCTCCCGTGATCATATTACACCTGTTCTACAAAAACTTCATTGGCTTCCCGTTGCTCAACGCATTCAATTCAAAATTCTTCTATTCACTCACAAAGCTCTCCATAATCAGGCCCCATCCTACCTCACCGACCTGCTCCATCAGCACATTCCCTCCCGTAGCCTTCGCTCTTCTGAGGCTAACCTACTGTCCATACCCTCTAGGACCAAGCACCGGACCTGGGGTGACAGGGCCTTTTCCATAGCTGCTCCATCTTTATGGAATGCTCTCCCCAAACACCTACGAGATTGTCCTGACCTGTCCAAATTCAAATCACTTCTCAAAACTCATCTATTCAGAGTGGCATTTAACTTGTAACAACACAAAATAAATGCTTTTATTTTTGCTATTCTTTTTAATAGTTTTTATACTTAGATCACGACAGAAATGTGAAGTCCTAGATCCTAAAACTTGTAAAGTTTTCAGTTTCCTGATTGCATGTAAATCTGTCCTGTTTCTGTCTAATTTTAAGAAATTGTTCTATATTTGTTGTTCTCTCTCATAATTTAGCTAATTTTTAATGAACTGTCTTATGCTGCTCTCTTTGTTTTTATCTTAATTATTCTTGATGTTGATGTACTATTTTGATTTTGTACTATGATTTGTATGGTGTATGTACGTATTTGTTTTGATTATTTGTCTTATGTAAAGCGTCTTTGAGTATCTTGAAAAGCGCTATATAAATAAAATGTATTATTATTATTATTATTATTATTAAGTGATTTAGTGTTTCAGCTTTTATTTTGTCCCGTTTTTCCTGCCAACACGTCTTAAGATGTGCAACAGTACTGGGTCGTTGTTGTCGCATTTTTCCTTTCAAAATTCTCTATCGAGGACAGGTCAGGACTGCAGGCAGGCCAGTCCAGTACCTGTACCCTCTTCTTCCGCAGCCATGCCTTGAAGGCAGCACATGTTGCTCTAAGATCTCAATGTACTTTTCTGCATTAATGCTGCTATCACAGAAGTGTTAATGACCTTTGCCAAGGGCACTGACACCGCCCCATACCATGACAGACCCTGGCTTTTGCACTTGTTGCTGATAACAGTCTGGATGGTCCTTTTCATCTTTGGTCCGGAACACACTGTGTCCATTTTTTCCAAAAAAGACTTGGAATGCTAATTCCTCTGACCACAATACACTTTTTCCATGCCGTCCCAACTTTTTCTGATTTGGGGTTGTAAATCCCACATTAAATAAATAAATAAATAATAATAATAAAGAAAGTATCCTCAGATAAATAAATTTGGCAGAAAAATTCCGAACCTGGCGACCCTGTAGTGACGTGAACCAGGCGAGGTGAATAGAGCCAGTGCCCTCTGCTGTTTAAAGTGAATATCGATTCATTATACATGTGAACCGATTTGAATCGTTACACATGTGAATCGATTTTTAACTGTCATGTGGTGCATCGTTACATCCCTAATGATGAATATTCGTATTTTTATTAACTGCTTCATCCTGGTCAGGGTAGCGGTGGATCCGGTATGACTGGAAAGCACTGGCGCAAGACAGGGCGCCAATCCTTCGCAGGGCATCAGCCATCCCCACAGAAATGTGTGTGTAAAAAGCATGGGCTAAATGCCAAAAGTGTAAATAGATAGAAGCATCATCTTGTATGCAAGGAAGTCGGTGCTGGAGGGCATTTCAATGTTAAAATGATTTGTCTCTTGCTTTGTATGGTCTCTAAAATTACCTCTTTAGTGATGAAATGTAGCCTGACCTCAGACGCTCTGACATTACACCCTGGCTCAGGTTCAGGGTGTAAGATGGTTGAGGCCCCCTAAAGGCACTGTGTGCGCAGTGATGGAAAGAAATTTGGCGGGCGAGTACACAGGAGCAGCTTGCGGGTCATTAAAACGCAGAGGACTTGTACGCCATTAAAACAAACAAGCACAGATGATAGGGGTATATCTTGCTCTTAGCATGGAAGAAAGCCTCCCCCTTCTGACTTCCAGACTCCCTGACATGCCTGAGGGATCGGGTCTCCATCGTTCCACTGTAATGCACCCACACAGATCCATTCCATCAGTGTAAATGTGTTCAGTTCGCCTGATATATCTGTGTAGGTGTAGATAGTGATGCAGAATTACAGTAAGTAGGACAGTGGCAACAAATGAAGTGCAGAAAACAAGAGTGCCACTATTATCTACACTTATTATTATAGGTATTGTGTATGCTGATCCATATGTAGGCATATTTATTGCCAAAAGGCTTTTGTTAAATATTATATTAGCTTAGGCATTGCCAAGGCAATCTGCCTCCCATGAAGGGGTCAGATTTGTACATCTTATGATGAAAAAGCAGCATTAAATCAAAAGCATGTATGTTTAGTAGTCATTAAAGAACAATCTCACCGAACGTTAAATCTGGGGGCTTAAATCTTTGCATGTTCCTGTGCTGTCTGTGTGAGTTTCCTCCCAAAAACATGCAGTATCGACACTGATCAGCCATAACATTAAAACCACCTCGCTGTCCATTATATCAGCTCCACTTACCATATAGAAGCACTTTGTAGTTCTACAACTACTGGCTGTAGTCTATCTATTTCTCTACATACCTTTTTAGCCTGCTTTCACCCTGTTCTTCAATGGTCAGGACCCCCACAGGACAACCACAGAGTAGGTATTATTCAGGTGGTGGATCATTTTTAGCACTGCAGTGACAATGACATGGTGGTGGTGTGTTAGTGTGTGTTGTGCTGGTATGAGTGGATCAGACACAGCAGCGCTGCTGGAGTTTTTAAATACAGTGCCCACTCACTGTCCATTCTATTAGACACTCCTACCTAGTTGGTCCACCTTGTAGATGTAAAGTCAGAGACGATCGCTCATCTATTGCTGCTGTGTGAGTTGGTCATCTTTGAGATCTTCATCAGTGGTCACAGGACGCTTCCTACGGGGCGCGTTTGGTTGGTGGACTATTCTCAGTCCAGCAGGGACAGTGAGGTGTTTAAAACCCCATCAGCATTGCTGTGTCTGATCCACTCATACCAGTACAACACACACTAACACACCACCACCATGTCAGTGTCACTGCAGTGCTGAGAATTATCCACTACCCAAATAATACCTACTCTGTAGTGGTCCTGGGAGAGTCCTGACCATTGAAGAACAGCATGAAAGGGGGCTAACAAAGCACGCAGAGAAACAGATGGACTACAGTCAGTAATTGTAGAACTACAAAGTGCTTCTCTATGGTAAGTGGAACTGATAAAATGACAGTGAGTGTAGAAACAAGGGAGTGGTTTTAATGTTATGGCTGATCGGTGTAGGTTTCCAGTACTGCACTGGTGCTGTGTGAATGTTAATAGCTAAGCTTATAGTGTATTTTCATAAAGCAGTGCACCAGCCAGTCAATGAAGACACTCCTGTCCATCCTGTTATTTAATAAAACAAATCTATAAAGACGTCTGACATGTTTGGTGTGGGAAAAACCCTAAAGACCAGCGCAGAGCCCTGATGAATTGGAACATCCAATATCAATATCAATGCCTGTTCTCACACATGCTCTTTTGATTGAATGGGAACAAACTCCCACAAAACATTCCACAGGGGGTCTGTTATAGCTTCAAAAGAGGCCTACTATATATTAATGCCTATGGTTTTAAAAATAAGACTGTTGGAAAGTCCAACAAACTCATGGATTTTATGCTTATCCATACATTTTTGGTCATAACCAAATTTCCTATTGATTAGAACTGCCCTTGTAATCTGGGTGGGTGTATTTCCTGTCTTTCCTAACAATCAAAGCAACACTAACCAATCTTGGGCATTTGTAAGCTCATGTAATGTGACCCACTAGTGGGTGGATTGTGCTTTACCCCACATAAAGAGGTGATAGCTGGATGCAGGTGTCTCGTAAATGCACATCATAGCTTTCACCACTCCCCTCCCCGACCAAAGACAGCACTCTCTCTTCCTATAGTCTGGATCTTATTGGTCTGAGTCCTGAATATGCCACAAGATGTTCATAGACATGAGCTAAACATGAGCTGACTCTGCTCTCTGGTCTGGTCCTCCTCACTTTCTTGCCAATCACATGATGCCAACTAATCCTGGGTGTCTCTTAGCTTCAGAGGTTTGGAAGTGGATGGGAAGAGCCTACCTACAAGCACGTTGACCTACATAAGCTGCAGGTTCTAGCAGGTGTATGAAAGCAATTATATAAAGGAAACTATATGATTCCAACTTTCCAGCAAGGTTCAGGGAAGTTTAGGGAAGGTCCTTTTCTGTTTCAGGAAAGAAAAGCATTATTCTGCCCCTGTGCACAAAACAATATTTATAAAGATATAAAAAAAGCTTAAAGATACTTCAGTGGCCTGCACAGAGCCCTGATCTCAATCCCACTGAACAGCTTTGGAATAAACTGTAAAATCAATTGAGGTTTTCTTGACCAACATCAGTCATCAGTGCTCAGCCAGACTGAATGGGCACAAATTCCCACAAACATACTTCAAACGTTTTGTGTCAAGCCTTCTCAGAAGAGTGGCTGGTGCTATAGCTAAGAAGATCACATAAAGACCATTCTATTTTTATACCATTTATTTTTGAAACTGGATGTCCAACAAGCTCATGGTCAGGTGTCCAAATACCTTTGGTCATATAGTGTATAAGGATGGCGGTCTAAGAGAAAGCACATGTAAGTCCTCACACTAATCTAAATAAAAAGCTTGATTGAAAAGTGTCCTAGCAACACTATGTGCAAGATAGGGGCATAAATCCAGTTCCAAAAAAGTTGGGACACTAGTTAAATTGCAAATCAAAATAAAAGGAAGTGGTTTATAAACTGCCTTTACAAGTATTTAATTAAAAACAGCAATTGTCTGCGCAGCGCACGGACGAATATATTAAGCAGCTTAAGTGTTATAAAAAGCAAGAACCCACACGGACACGGGGAAAACATGCAAACTCCACACAGAGAGGACCCGGACCTGAACCCAGGACCTTCTTGCTGTGAGGCGACAGTGCTATCCACTTAGCCACCGTGCCGCCCCAAGAACGCTGGTAAAAGTAAAGGCGATGTGATGCCTCTGTCCCAAATTTCAGCCATCGAAAAAATTTAATAAAAATAATAAAACCGTTCAGTAGACAGGCTGACAGCATGGTGGCTCAGTGTGTAGCACTGTCGCCTCACAGCAAGAAGGTTCTGGGTTCGATCCCCAGGCGGGGCGGTCTGGGTGCTTTCTGTGTGGAGTTTGCATGTTCTCCCCGTGTCTGCGTAGGTTCCCTCCGGGAGCTCCGGTTTCCTCCCACAGTCCAAAAACATGCAGTCAGGGTACTTTGAGACACTGGATTGCCCTATAGGTGAATGGGTGTGTGTGTGTGTGTGTGTGTGTGTGTGTGTGTGTATATGTCTGCCCTGCGATGGACTGGCACCCCGTCCAGGTTGTTACTGTGTGTCTTGCACCCATTGAAATGCTGGGATAGGCTCCAGCACCCTCGACCCTGATTGGATAAGCAGTTAAGAAAGTGAGTGAGTGTTCAGTAGATTTTAATCAAATACAAAAAGAAAGCCAGAACATCTGAGTAAAACACACGCAGGCACAGAGAGAACATACCAAAATGCACACAGATAATACACAGAAACAAAGATTGAACCTAGTTCTCTGTACCTGTGCAGGACAAACATTACATGCTACATGCTAAAGACGTTATCCGATTTCAGTACAAATGTTTATACTTTACAATGCCAGATAAAAGATCTAGTCAAATGTGCATACACTACAGCCTGAAAAAAGGACTAACAGTATTTATACATGTAGTCTGATTTGTAATTCTAATTACCGTGCCTGACAAAGAAGTTTGCTACTAGCCTAGCGTTAGCCCCTTTACGGTATAAGAGCTTGATTTTTTTTTTATTTAATAATTCAAATAAGACAATGTACAGTAATTACACAAATGACTCTTGCTCATTAATCCATATTCTCTGAGGACAGTTTGAGAAAGGGAGACTCAGCAGATGTAAAAAAGCAATCACCTAGAAGAAAGTGGAAGTTCACAAATATCGAGCAATTATTTAACTACATTACAGCTACGGTTACAAATACCGCTATATAAGCTACCTGTAAACTCAGTTTGCTCTGAGAAAAAGGATCAGTTTGCTTAAGTTTAATCTTCTCATATAAGACCTTTGGGATGAACTGGAACACCTAACCTGGCCTCACAAATGGCTTTTTAATTAAATGAGCAAAAAATCTTTTTTTAGACACACTCTAAACTCTTGTAAAAAGACTTCGCAAAGTGTACGATTATTACAGCCATGATGGGAAATAGGATCATATATAAATAATCGTATATAAATAATTGTATATAAATTTACATACACTGATCAGCCATAACATTAAAACCACCTCCCTGTTTCTACACTCACAGTCCATTTTATCAGCTCCACTTACCATATAGAAGCATTTTGTAGTTCTTCAATTACTGACTGTAGTCCATCTATTTCTCTACATACCTTTTTATCCTGCTTTCACCCTGTTCTTCAATGGTCAGGACCCCCACAGGACCACCACAGAGCAGGTATTATTTAGGTGGTGGATCATTCTCCGCACTGCAGTGACACTGACACGGTGGTGGTGTGTTAGTGTGTGTTGTGCTGGTATAAGTGAATCAGACACAGCAGAAGCTGCTAGAGTTTTTAAATACAGTGTCCACTCAATTAGACACTCATACCTAGTTGGACCACCTTGTAGATGTAAAGTCAGAGACAATCGCTCATCTATTGCTGCTGTTTGAGTTTGTCATCTTCTAGACCTTCATCAGTGGTCACAGGACGCTGCCCACAGGGCGCTGTTGGCTGGATGTTTTTGGTTGGTGGACTATTCTCAGTCCAGCAGTGACAGTGAGGTGTTTAAAAACTCCATCAGCACTGCTGTGTCTGATCCACTCATACCAGCACAACACATACTAACACACCACCACCATGCCAGTGTCACTGTAATGCTGAGAATGATCCAACACCCAAATAATACCTACTCTGTAGTGGTCCTGGGAGAGTCCTGACCATTGAAGAACAGCATGAAAGGGGGCTAACAAAGCAGTATATACAGTATATACAGTAAATATATATATATATCAGCAGTGCCCATTTCCTCCAACAGTCCAAAGACATGCAAGTGAGGTGAATTGGAGATATAAAATTGTCCATGACTGTGTTTGACATTAAATACTTAAACTGATGCATCTTGTGTAACCAGTAATTACATGTCTTGCCATGAATGTAACCAAAGTGTGTAAAAGATGACTTTAAAATCCCAATAAATAATTGCTTCTTCACTTGATGCAATTTCAGCCTCTGAAAGCTTTCATATGAATGCTCTAGCATTTTAGGTTTTGTTTTAGTAAGTATGCAGCTGTATGTAATATCTAGAAAGATGTAAATCTAAATCGGGTTAGTACCAGTATCATCAGATCATTTAAATGAAAGTGATCAGATTAGGTTTGGAAGAAACAAAATGGGTATGGACATCCCTAATGATGATAACATCCAAGTAAAATGAGTAAAGTGATAATTTTTACTCATTGATTGGTACAGGCAGCATCATCAGTGGCCTTGCGTTGATTCTTATGAGCACAAGAAGAATCAGATTTGGCTGATTATATAATTAGAATTTTAATAGAGCATATTAATCCAGACAGGACCTACAGCTGGTTCTTTTAAGCTGGTTTTAGTAACCTGTTCTTAACGTCACTTTATGCTGATTCTCAGCAGGTAGAGTAAACATTCAGCTGAAGCTCACTTAGCAGGCAAATCTAGAAGCCACTCCTCAAGCCAGAAGTAAAATGTTGATATTTATGCAGATTGCTGTGTACTTGATTCCTAATCTGCATGTCTGTTTATTCCTGTGCATAAATAACGGTCAGTATACGACAGCCTATACGTGCTCGGCTACACATGCAGTGTGCAGTCCTGCAGTCTCCTTCTATTAAGCAGAGCACAACTAATACAGAGCTCGGTACAGACTGCACCATGGCAACAACAGCACGATGATTCTGGCAAAGCTCCCCTCCTACCCGCTCCTACCCTCTCTTACCAAGCAGCACAGTGGCCGCAGCATGTGTGACAGGATGCGTGTGTTATGTCTCTGTTGTGTGATGCTTTTTTGTAATATTTAACATGTCCTTTTCATGACAGCAATTCAAACAATTGCACACTCGCACAAAAGGTTGTAAAAGATGCAAAGACATTCATAAAGCATGTGGTTAATGAGCTGCAGCACTAACACCAGTCCCTCATGCTGTAACAAAGCCTTAATGAGGGTCTTTTTTCTGCTTTCTGTTTTTAGGCAGTCACGAAGTCATGATGACTAATGTCACGTCAACAACTTTCCTCTAAATGCAAAACATAACGTAAATCCTACGCATCTTCATGTTTCACTCACTGTTCCTGAGTCTGCTTTTATTTAAAGAGTCCGCTTTTTTAAAAATGGTTGATAATATTTTAACCTACTGAAAACAGCACAAACATGAACAGAATTCCCTCTGATTTGACAGGAAATAATTGTCTTTTGGCTGCCCTGTATTTAGGGGTTTGCTACCTTGGATCGGGTCCTCACACCAGACAGGGTTTTTACTTGGAATGCCCTTTCTGGCGCAACCCTCCTATTTTTATCCAGCATTGGGACCAGCACTGAGAGCAAACTGACAGGTGCACCTCCCAGTGGCTAGGCTATTTTGGCCATCTCCAACCTGAACATTAGCCAATCATCTCCCTGCAGAACTGGATCTGGATCCCCTATACTTTGCCGCAAACAATTATAAAGTTGCATAAGCATAACATTATGACCACTGACAGGTAAAGTGAATAACACTGATTATCTCTTCATCACCGCACCTGTTAGTGGGTGAGAAATATTAGGCACCAAATGGGCAAGTGTAAGGATTTGAGCGAGTTTGACAAGGGTCAAATTGTGTTGGCTAGATGACTGGGTCAGAGCATCTCCAAAACTGCAGCTCTTGTGGGGTGTTCCCTGTCTGCAGTGGTCAGTATCTATTAAAAGTGGTCCAAGGAAGAAACAGTGGTAAACCGGCGACAGGGTCATGGGCAACCAAGGCTCATTGATGCACGTGGGGAGCGGAGGCTGGCCCGTGTGGTCCGATCCAACAGACGAGCTACTGTAGCACAAACTGCTGCAGAAGTTAATGCTGGTTCTGATAGAAAGGTGTCAGAATACACAGAGCATCACAGTTGCAGGGCTGTTTTGGCAGCAAAAGGGGGACCAACACAAAATTAGGAAGGTGGTGATAATGTTAAGCCTCATCAGTGTAATTATAAAGTTCACGTTTTAAGTGTACATATAAAATTGCATATGCTTTTAGTTTCAACATTAAAAACACATGCTTCCTGAGTACTGAGTGGTCAGCTACTGCAGACGTGTGTTAGCCACAACCCTCCTTGGTCAAGAGTGGAAGTCAGCAGCATCGAGTAACTGGATATGATTAGATTGGGAGTACAAATTGGGAGAAATACATTAAAAATAACGTAAAAATGTCTGCCCTTGTTGTTAACGATGATTAGATAACACGTGTAGTTTATTCACTGTTAGAGATCTTTGCATCAACATACAATTCTTTGAGAACTGTTGGTCATGTCTACATACCTAAGGTACTATCTTAAAGCTTATCCTATTTCCATTAACAAACAATAATCATCTTTACTTAATTTTATTATTACACAGTCTAGTCACATTATTATGACCACCAGTTAATACCCAGAGTAACCGCCGTGTGCAGCACGGACAGCAGCTAGACTGACTGGGAGTGACTCAGTGAGGTCCTGGTAGGTTGTCACAGGTATGTGGAGCCATGCTGACTGCAGTGCATCCCACAGCTGCTGGAGGGGGTGCGTGGGGAGGATCCACAGAGTGAACACGACGATCTAGGTGGTCCCACAGATGCTCAATTGAGTTCAAGTCTGAAGAATTAGGTGGCCAGGGTAGTACGTGGAAGTCTTGGTCATGCTCTTCCAACCAATGTTGAACATTTCTAGCCGTGTGACATGTCGCATTGTCTTGTTGGAAGATCTCATCCGCCCCAGGGAGGACAATTTTACGCATGGTACTTGAAGGGATATATGTGCACACCTTATGTGCCAGCTCACAAGACGTGATTTTCTTCATGAGCTACGAGTTTGTTACTAATAATAATAATAATAATAATAATACATTTTATTTATATAGCGCTTTTCAAGATACTCAAAGACGCTTAAAACTTTACGTTACTAACACAATACAAAGCCTATAAAGGCAATATAGAATGTCTATTAAATCTGAGACTTAATAAAATGTTATTACTACACACCGATCAGCCATAACATTAAAACCACCTCCTTGTTTCTACACTCATTGTCCATTTTATCAGCTCCACTTACCATATAGAAGCACTCTGTAGTTCTACAATTACTGACTGTAGTCCATCTGTTTCTCTGCATGCTTTGTTAGCCTGCTTTCATGCTGTTCTTCAATGTTCAGGACTCTCCCAGGACCACTACAGAGTAGGTATTATTTGGGTGGTGACCCACTCATACCAGCACAACACACACTGACACACCACCACCATGTCAGTGTCACTGCAGGGCTGAGAATGATCCAACACTTAAATAATACCTGCTCTGTAGTGGTCCTGGGAGAGTCCTGACCATTGAAGAACATGGTGAAAGCAGGTTAAAAAGTATGCAGAGAAACAGATGGACTACAGTCAGTAATTGTAGAACTACAAAGTGTTTCTATATGGTAAGTGGAGCTGATAAATTGGACAGTGAGTGCATTTGGTTTTACTTAGATAAACACATGTCCACTTAAAACCTGTACTGCTAACATTGTTAAAAATAATATACTATATATCCCCCGACAGCAAGCTGCATAAACAGTGGGAAAGTAAGTGTAAAATTAAATACTATTAAGAAAAGCTAAGTAAATAACCATGAAAAGTCACTAATGAAAGGGACTGCGTCCAGACCAAATGGCTGAAAGGCTGTTTGGATAACGCATCAGTGAGAAATGGCACTCAGTGCACCTCCACATGGGTAAAATGCTCTGCATTGCCAGCGCTGTCATCACAGATAAAAAAATCACTCTTCTTAAAGTGAGAAAACTAAGTGTACGTGTCAACTCTTAAGCATTTCACCTAGAAACAAGTTGTTATATAGACACTACTTTAAACAGTGCAAACAAACTCCCTCTCTTAAATAAATGAGGATTAATATAGATCATAGATCTTTGTTGGAATGGGATAAGGATGGTGTAGAGATTTATTACAGGTTCGAATCTCAGCGGTGCTATCAGCTGCTGGGTATCTACACAGACATGACTGGCTACATCTGAAGGGGGACAGCCAAAGCCTTGTGATGGATAGGCACTGTGTACAGGCTGTTCCTGCTTTGTGTCCCGTGTTTCCCGGTAAAACCAAACCCACCACAAACCTGACCAGGATATAGTGGTTGATGAAAATGAAATCCTTTTTTTTTTTTTAGATCTATAGAAGCCCAATGTGAAAACTGTGCCTAATTATGTAACCACACGTATGAGAACACGTCAGTTTTAGGGTCAGGTGTTTCAGCCACATCCGTTGCCAACAGGTTTAAAAAATCAATTGCTTGAAATAAATTATGTGCTTACAAATGTGTGGATACAAAATAGAGAAGGCCTTGCCGGCTGAGGCTGAGCGGCCACATGAACAACGATTGGCCTGTTGTTCAGACAGGGGCGGGATTAAGCCGGATGGGGACTCTCTCTCAGACTAGTGTGATTACAACCTCTGCTGGCTGGTTGGTGGCGCCTGCACAGAGATGGGAAAGGAGTGCGGTAGAGGGTGTGGCTCTCCGTACACAGCGCTGTACTGCACTGCACTCGTCAAGTGTAGGCAGGGGCGGAGCCAGGGGGTGGCCAGTGGTGGCCATGGCCACCATAAATGAATCTTCGGCCACCCCTCCGGCCCCCCCATCACCGCTTTGCCGGCAACTTTTTTTGCGGATGCATTTCTGCACGCAGGTACTCAATTCAACAGCGCACCTCAAAGTAGTTCTCCCCCAAAACCGTGCAGTAATACACGACATAAATGTCAACCACCAACACAATTACAGAAGCAGTACTACATAGTTCTACTAGTACTATTTAGTAGTATTTGTGGCGAGCTACGAATAAAGGCGCAACCAGGCTCTGCGCGTTCCAGTGTTGCCAGATTGGGCGGTTATCCGCCTAATTGGGCGGATTTTGTTGGAAAACAATTTAATAGCAGGTAAATAACACTTCTATTTAAAAGAATATATTCCGTTTTAAGAAGCTCCAGCATTGTAGAAGGCTGTTAAATGTAAAGTCTATTTTCAATGCTGATTTGGCTTAATAGTGTTGGTCAGTCTGTATCATATTGTTGAAAGAAAATTTAAATTTGTTTTCCATGCATTCACACTAGCATGTTCTCGGGTTCAATTGAGTCTCATCATTACACACAAGTTGGCAGCCAAATGATAATGTATTGCAAAGGAATAGCTTTGAAATTCTTCCTCATAATGTTAAGGTTATAGGCTATATTTTGGTTTTTCACTTGTCAGGGAAAATGAAGAGAGAAAAAAAGCTTATTATTCTTCGTGATGTAATTCTACATGGCACTTACTGCCTGTATAGGTAAATGAGTGATTGACCACATAAAAAAAGGTATCAGTTTCTGTGCCACCCCTGTGTGAGCAATGGTCTCAGTCTGGCCACCCCTATGAAAATTGTCTGGCTCCGCAACTGAGTGTAGGTGATAAGATGTTTTATTGATGTGCACAAGTCGGAGGGGGCGTGGAGCAGCCTCGTCCTCCCCAATCAGGAGCAGGGACCAGCATTAGTGAGAGGATGATTGACGGGCAGAAATTGGATGCGCTAACGTGGGAGAAAAAGGGGGAAAAAAAATAGGGAAGGCCCTTTATGGTCCAGCATGACTTCCTGTGGGGTGTGTGGTATGGTGGAACTTTATTGACCTGCAAAGAGCCCCAATGTCATGTGACCGTTGATTGAAAGCAATGCATCCTCTTACAACATTAGTAACAGACCCCATAAATGCTTTTTTTAAAACAAAATAGCCACAAATTCCAACAGCTATTAGAAAGTCTTCCTAGAAGGGCTAAGGGCATGGGTATGGGACTAGAATGCACCAACCATAATGCCTCCTAGTAGTAATATTGCTACATATTTTGATACTCTGAAAATGTTTATTCTTCCATAATGTTATATGCATTACCAAACCAAAAGTATCTAAACACCACTTTCAACTAGTAGGTTATTTTGCTACACCACATACAATTGTTATAAACGAAACATGCCGGTTAAATGTGTTGGGCCACAAAGCTCAAAGCCACTAGATGCCATTTTTCCAACAAGTTGATAAAACTAAAACTGTCACAACTGTAAACAACAGTACAATATCTGTTTGTTTGGAGCCTCAAGGATTGTGATTCAATAGTCAAGCATCTGCACAAATGCCTAAGATCTCCACATTCAGCATCGGTTGGGTAAATGGAAAGGAATTTGTGCAGTTATGTTTCAAAAGTCAATAGAATCCATCCTAGATAAGTAGCAAATGGAGACAGGTCCATGTTAATTGGCTCATGGTTTTGGAAGTAATGTTGGGGTATACACAGAATTCTCCATGTACTGGTGTTTTTTAGCTGTTCGGGAGACTTGTTTGCATGAAAGAAGCAAAAAGTTATGCTGCCCAAAGTTTTAACACCTACAAGCGGTCCTATAATATACATATTGTACACCGATCAGCCATAACATTAAAACCACCTCCTTGCTTCTACACACACTGTCCATTTTATCAGCTACACTTATCATATAGAAGCACTTTGTAGTTCTACAATTAGTTACTGACTGTAGTCCATCTGTTTCTCAGCATGCTTTGTTAGCCCCCTTTCATGCTGTTCTTCAATGGTCAGGACCCCCACAGGACCACTACAGAGCAGGTATTATTTAAGTGGTGGATCATTCTCAGCACTGCAGTGACACTGACATGGTGGTGGTGTGTTAGTGTGTGTTGTGCTGGTATGAGTGGATAAGACAAAGCAATGATGGAGTTTTTAAACACCTCACTGTCACTGCTGGACTGAGAATATTCCACCAACCAAAGATATTTTGGTCCTAGATGAAGGACCAAAATGAAGGTCTAGAAGATGACCAACTCAAACAGCAGCAATAGATGAGCGATCGTCTCTGACTTTACATCTACAAGGTGCACTCTAAAAAGTAATTCAGATGGCCTTTAGCCAATACTTAAATATATGCACTGCTGTATGATAAAAAATCAAGTTACATTATATTACACAATTTTTTACTTGCAGTTGTTATTTTATTGATAGTTGTTAATTATAAGTGTTGTTTCAACACACTATAATGAATCACCTGAACTTAAGATATTTGGTTAAACAATAAAGAACAAAATTTAGCTTCTAGCAACTTAAAATACTTACACTGTACGACTTAATTTTCTCAGTAGTTTTAATTCGCCCCGCCCACACGGACAGAAACGGTCTGTGTTCTCAAGGCGCGCTTTCTTCATTGTGGAGTGAGTTTTTTACAAGTAAGGTGAGCGTTCTAACCGTTACAAACATTTTTAAACCTATATATCTAGAGATTTCACTTTTGTGATTTGAATAATTTGCCCGCTTTGCAGGTGAAGGTCGGTAGGCACAGACTACAAGAGCGAGAGAGCGGGAAAGAGAGAGTTTGAGTGCTATGCAAATTAGCTAGCTAGCTGGCCAGCTTTTCTTCAGCCTGGCATAGACAGACACCCCTTGGTGTTATAAACTGAGTAAAACTTGACTTTTTCATTGATTAAAATATTTCCATTGACATAAAATTTCCCTGGTGAGCTATTAAAAACGTATTTTTTGTCTAGTCTATTTTGTGATGTTTGTGTAGCAAAAGTAGCCAACAACTATGCTAAGGTTAGCTAGCTAATTATTACGTGTTTGCGTTCTAGGTAAAAAATAAACTAAACAATAAACATTACTCATTTGTTTAATGCATATCATTTTTCAAATACTGATATGTGGAATTTGTTTTTTATAGTCATAGTTTTTATTGTTGTCCACTAATGGGATTTGTTAAAAGTAGATGTGTTCTGTAATAAAAGATTTTTGGTAATAATTCATGTTTCCATGTTCTTGTATCTTGTATTTAAATTGTTTTACATTCAGCAGATTCAGTGCAATGCTAACAAACATTCAAATTAATGTTTAGAGATATTAGGCTACAGGATGTTGGATCAACGTAATTCTACGAGCAGTTGGCATAACTCAAAAAGACTAATGCAAAATGTTGATTTAATTTTTTTTGTTGACCCAATGTTTTATTTAATATTAACAACTTTTAAGTTAAATGAATATTAAATAAAACATTGGGTCAACAAAAAAAATCAAGGCAACATTTTGCATTAGTCTTTTTGAGTTATGCCAACTGCTCGTAGAATTACGGTAATCCAACACAATATTATAGGTTTGGTGGATTAGCTTTTCATAATTCAGTAAAAAGCATTTTTAAATAACATCAACTTAAAAATATCTGTTCATGTTGACAGTTATTAAGTTTGTGTAATTTAAAATATTGTGTTGGATCAGCGTAATTCTACGAGCAATTGGCATAACTCAAAAAGACTAATGCAAAACGTTGCCTTAATTTTTTTTGTTGACCCAATGTTTTATTTTTTAGAGTGTGGACCAACTAGGTAGGAGTGTCTAATAGAGTGGACAGTGAGTTTACACGGTATTTAAAAACTCCATCAGCATTTCTGTGTCTGATCCACTCATACCAGCACAACACACACTAACACACCACCACCATGTCAGTGTCACTGCAGTGCTGAGAATGATCCACCACCTAAATAATACGTACTCTGTGGTGGTCCTGTGGGGGTTCTGACCATTGAAGAACAGAGTAAAAGCAGATTTAAAAAGTATGTAAAGAATTAGATGGAATACAGTCAGTAATTGTAGAACTACAAAGTGCTCCTATGAGGTAAGTGGAGCTGATAAAATGGACAGAGAGTGAGATAGATAGATAGATAGATAGATAGATAGATAGATAGATAGATAGATAGATAGATAGATAGATAGATAGATAGATAGATAGATAGATAGATAGATAGATAGAATTATTGTTGATCTAGTTCCAGAAAACAGAACAATCAGGTTAAGAGTAACTAAATCTGATACTGTGAAAGAGCTGAGGGGTTTTCTAAGAACAGCTTGTATGATGCAGCTATGTCAAAACATTGTGGACAAATTGAGAATTCTAAGCTGCTAAAACAAAATCATGGGAAGCTGGAAATTATGAATCATAGAAAGCTGGAAATATTGTAGATGGAAGTAGATACTACACAAAAAGGATTAGAACCTATACAATTATCAACTTATGTATCAATTCATGTAAAAACTATTAGTATTAGTCTCTAGGTTTTATGCACTAACTACATACACAAGCAAGAAATCTACAAGTTTTTTATTGTAAAGCTCCTAAAGTAACTGCCAAGATACACTACATGGCCAAAAGTATGTGGACACATATGTATCTGAACAACCAATTCCAAAAATCATGGTCCTTAATATGGAGTTGCAAAGCCCTCTTCCACAGTAAGTAGACGTTTGTGCACATTTAGTCTAATAACGTTGAACGGGACAGTGGTGGCCTAGTGGTAGAACTTTGGGCCATTAATAGGAAAGTTGTGGGTCTGAATACTGGATCTGCCATGCAGCCACTGTTGGGCCCTTGAGCAAGGCCATTAACCCACTCAGCTCCATTACATTTACATTTCTGGCATTTAGCATCATGTTTTAGACTTACAGTACTGTGACAGTATCATGTCTAAGCAATTGAGGGTTAAGCGCCTTGCTCAAGAGTAACCTGGCAGTGGTGGGGGTTGAACCAGTGATCTATTGGTTACTAGTCCAGTACCTTAACCACTAGGCCACAACTGCACTAGGCTACAACAGCTTCATGTACTCCATACAATGGCTTACAACCAATGTCCCAACAAATCCAAAAGGCTTTAATTGGTTTAAGAACAAGATCAAGATTCCTCCACACCAAACTTACTCACAGCCATGCTGGCACAGAAAACGGCCTTTCTCAAAATGCTGCAACAACAGTTTTATAGAATTAATGTTATTTACGATACCTGGTAGTCATGGGTGTGGTCTACACATACTTTGGCCACATAATATATACTAATAATGATTGCAGACTGGAAAGCCAATGTCAGGAACAAGAAAAAAGAGTACAGTTGGACCACACAGCCTGTAGCAGAAGAACAACAAATCAACTTCTGTGAATACAGTGAGTTCTCATTACTAAGACATTCGTCAAGCAACCAAAACAACATATGTTTTTCTAGATATAACCAAAGGGAGTTTACTGAAATCAAACAGACTACATTCTTTGCACCAAGAGATGTAAATCCGTGAAACATATAAAATGTGCAAGCTTTGTACAAGTGAAAATCAAACACTATGACCTTGAGAACACCTTGTCGGTTTTTAAATAAAATCCTTTGGAAACAGATTTTGAATGTTAGAAATATGTAACAAGAGAACCAGAGTTACTATGAGGAAAATGAAATGAAAATATAAATAAATAAAATAGGGTGGCGCAGTGGGATATTCCGCTAGCACACCAGGGCCGAGATTCTGAATTCCTCTGAATTCTGAATTGAAAAAATTCAAACTTCTAGGGCGCTCGGGTGGCAGTGAAATGCAACAGATCACCACAACTGAGCTCTCAAGTTTGAATATCAAAGGTGCTATCAACCTAGCCCAACGTCTAACAGGCACAAATGGTGGTGCCTGAGGGAGGGAAGTCTAGCCAAGTCTGCATGTGTGTCGGTGGGGCCATGTGATACTCTGCGACTCGCCTCAATCAAAGCAAGTGTGGTGCAAGCGGCAGAGGTGATGCAATTAAGACTTCTTCTGCTTCTTGATTACGTTCACAGGAGGAGAACTGTGCTCCAACCAAATATTATGAGCCAGCAGTACGCTTTATTCAGAAACTGTCCACTATCAAAGGCTAGAAGTGCTGAGAATGATTTATCATCCAAATAATGTCTGGTCATTGGAGCTCCTATAGAGGGTTATTTCAACCAATGGATGGCATAGAGTTGGATGACAGTGCAACAGGGCAACAGACTTTTACAATTAGGCACTATATATATATAATCTGTTCTGTTGCTTTTGTATAAAGTGACCACCAATGAACCAATCTGTTAGCACACTACTAGGTCAGGGTTCTTGTTGTGACCATTTGTTTCTCCTGTTGTTGGACGGCACATTTATGATGTTTTTTGTGTTCCCAAAACATCTAACAGATCGTTTCATTAGTTTAAATATTCTGGTTTAAATCTTATCTTAGCGTGTCATACCATTCAAGAAGAGTGAAAACACATGACACACATGCTTTGAATTAATGTCACAAGGCAGCTAAAGGCACTTGAATATGAGTTGTGATGCCTTGTTTAACATACGTTGGCATTTAATCTCTTGGCACATGCTTTTATCTAAAGTAACCAACAGCTAAGCATTTAAGCGGAAAGGCTAAACCCTCAACCTTCTTATATACTGTATAGTTCTTTATCTGAACAGCTAAGCCATCACTGTTTACATGGGCTTTTTAGATGCTCCAAATTTTCCATCCCACACAGGTAGCAGGGCTACCAATAGGAAAGATATAGGGATTCTAGAATGCAATCTCCAGACAATTGAGTCAATTAGTGTTCCACAAAGCAAATGAGCAAAATAAGCCTGGCTTCATTTAAATGGCCTTCAAATTTCCTTCAAATAACATTACTATAAAGCAGGACTTTTTAACTGTTTTTTTTCAAGCGAGCCACATTTTGTCCACGATTTTTACCGCAACCAAGGCACACAAACAGTTCATCAAAATGAAGCACAAAACAAATATACTTAATTAATGAAAATGGTAGCAATCTGGTCCCATTGTGGTTTACAAGATGTAACGTAAAGCCTCCACATGGGGGCGTTCGTGGACAAGTTTATGTGCCAGTTAGTATTTGTTATTTAATTAAATTTAAAAACCCTGCTCTAAAGAAGCTAATCATAATAAATAGGTATATACTCTAATAAGTATATATCCTTATGTAACATATTTTCTAGCATGTTAGGTTTGTAATCTTCTGCCCTGGATACATATTAATTTCATATTATTCCTCATAGCGTTTAGACATTTCACATTAAGAGTATAATATTAAACAATCAATGATTTATATAGCAATATAACTAACCATTGCTTAGCTTATAGATTGTGGGGGATTCAAACAACCATACTTCTCACCTTGCACAGATTAAAGAAAAAGTAATTGCATTTTTTCAAGGAAACTATAATATGTTTGCATTTCGCTATTTGGTTAGTCGCGTTAGCACATGTCTTAGCTGACTGACTACATTTAAGGTAGGTGGAGAATAGTAAATCTCCAAATGTACAGTAAGTCCTCCGTGTACATTTTGATGGTGTTTATTATAGCACCCGACCAATATTTAATACTACTAAGAAACACAACTGACTGTCAATAATAATAGTGCAAAACATCAAAATTATGACAATAATGGTAAGGTAAAAGATCTGTACCGTATCACTCAACATCATAATAATCAGCTAATTATACTGTCAAATACATTATTCCAAAAAAGAAACCGCATTTACATCACAAGTGTCAGTGAATCATACTTTAAAACACATATCCAAACATATACAGACAGACTTTACAATCATAAAGAAATTGTACTGTAAAATATGTTCATTCTAAATAGACTTGGTGCAACAGAGCAATAATACTGGGACCTTATGCCTGTGATGGACTGGAACCCAGACCAGGATGTATTTATACCTTGTACCAAGGGTTTCTGTGTAAGCAGACCCAGGATGAAAATACTGAGTGAAAATAAATACAGTGAATGAAAGTGCACTGCAAAAATGAAACCATTATGGTAAGTTAACATAATAATGAAGACAAGCTCATGATGAAGCCTGGGTGGGTGCTAGTCCACCACTGCTGAGATCTGTGTATGAATCTCAGAGGTGCAACTGACCGGATGGTCGTCTTCACAGACATGGTTGGTTATGTTCGAGAGGGAGAATGGCCAAAACGCTACATGATTGATTGGTGATATTGGTGGTATTCATGTCTTACACTAGACAGACCATGGCCCTGACCAGGATAAAGCAGTGCGATGAAAACCTTATCACCACTGTTGGTCAAAACTCTACTTTTAATCAGCCATCTAATATTATTATTATAAACAATATCTATCTTCAAAGTATTTTCTCAAGAACAGACATTTTAGCCTTCCTATAAGCGATAAAAGCCAATTCGTATTCATATCAATGTGGACATAAATATTGCAGTGTGTACCTTGTCCTTCTGTTACATAGTGATTTTGCAGTGAATGTTCTCCTCCAACAGATTTTACAGACTTTGTACATGATGTTTTTAAGAGTTTGAGTCAGTGTCCTGTGGTCAAATATATATATATATATATATACAGTGGGGTCAAAAAGTATTTAGTCAGCCACTGATTGTGCAAGTTCTCCTACTTAGAAAGATGAGAGAGGTTTGTAATTTTCATCATAGGTACACTTCAACTATGAGAGACAAAATGAGAAAAAAAAATCCAGGAAATCACATTGTAGTATTTTTAAAGAATTTATTTGTAAATTATGGTGAAAAATAAGTATTTGGTCAATAACAAACAAGCAACATTTCTGGCTCTCACAGACCTGTAACTTCTTCTTTAAGCAGCTCTTCTGTCCTCCACTCGTTACCTGTATTAATGGCACCTGTTTGACCTCGTTATCTGTATAAAAGACACCTGTCCACAGCCTCAAACAGTCAGACTCCAAACTCAACCATGGCCAAGATCAAAGAGCTGTCGAAGGACACCAGGAAGAAAATTGTAGACCTGCACCAGGCTGGGAAGAGTGAATCTACAATAGGCAAGCAGGTTGGTGTGAATAAATCAACTGTGGGAGCAATTGTAAGAAAATGGAAGACATACAAGACCATTGATAATCTCCCTTGGGGTCAAGATCTCATCCCGTGCGGTCAAAATGATCATGAGAACGGTGAGCAAAATTCTTAGAACTACACGGAGGGACCTGATGAATGACCTGCAGAGAGCTGGGACCAAAGTAACAAAGGCTACCATCAGTAACACACTATGCCGAGAGGGACTCAAATCCTGCAGTGCCAGGCGTGTCCCCCTGCTTAAGCCAGTACATGTCCAGGCCCGTCTGAAGTTTGCCAGAGAGCATATGGATGATCCAGAAGAGGATTGGGAGAATATCATGTGGTCAGATGAAACCAAAATGGAACTTTTTGGTAAAAACTCAACTCGTCGTGTTGGGAGGAAGAAGAAAAACCCAAGAACACCATACCTACTGTGAAGCATGGGGGTGAAAACATCATGCTTTGGGGCTGTTTTTCTGCAAAGGGGACAGGACGACTGATCCGTGTTAAGGGAAGAATGAACGGGGCCATGTATCGTGAGATTTTAAGCCAAAACCTCCTTCCATCAGTGAGAGCATTGAAGATGAAACGTGGCTGGGTCTTCCAGCATGACAATGATCCCAAACACACCGCTCGGGCAACGAAGGAGTGGCTCCGTAAAAAGCATTTCAAGGTCCTGGAGTGGCCTAGCCAGTCTCCAGACCTCAACCCCATAGAAAATTTGTGGAGTCCGTGTTGCCTAGCGACAGCCCCAAAACATCACTGCTCTAGAGGAGATCTGCATGGAGGAATGGGCCAAAATACCAGCTACATTGTGTGCAAACCTGGTGAAGACTTACAGGAAACGTTTGACCTCTGTCATTGCCAACAAAGGTTATGTTACAAAGTATTGAGTTGAACTTTTGTTATTGACCAAATACTTATTTTCCACCATAATTTACAAATAAATTCTTTAAAAATCCTACAATGTGATTTCCTGGATTTTTTTTTCTCATTTTGTCTCTCATAGTTGAAGTGTACCTATGATGAAAATTACAGACCTCTCTCATCTTTCTAAGTAGGAGAACCTGCACAATCAGTGGCTGACTAAATACTTTTTGGCCCCACTGTATGTATATATATATATATATTAGGGCTGTCGTTAATCAAGATTAAAAATTTTAATCTAACTATTATTATTTGGCATATACAGTGTATCACAAAAGTGAGTACACCCCTCACATTTCTGCAAATATTTTATTATATCTTTTCATGGGACAACACTATAGACATGAAACTTGGATATAACTTAGAGTAGTCAGTGTACAACTTGTATAGCAGTGTAGATTTACTGTCTTCTGAAAATAACTCAACACACAGCCATTAATGTCTAAATAGCTGGCAACATAAGTGAGTACACCCCACAGTGAACATGTCCAAATTGTGCCCAAAGTGTCAATATTTTGTTTGACCACCATTATTATCCAGCACTGCCTTAACCCTCCTGGGCATGGAATTCACCAGAGCTGCACAGGTTGCTACTGGAATCCTCTTCCACTCCTCCATGATGACATCACGGAGCTGGTGGATGTTAGACACCTTGAACTCCTCCACCTTCCACTTGAGGGTGTGCCACAGGTGCTCAATTGGGTTTAGTCCATCACCTTTACCTTCAGCTTCCTCAGCAAGGCAGTTGTCATCTTGGAGGTTGTGTTTGGGGTCGTTATCCTGTTGGATATCCAGTTTTCGAAGGGAGGGATCATGCTCTGTTTCAGAATGTCACAGTACATGTTGGAATTCATGTTTCCCTCAATGAACTGCAGCTCCCCAGTGCCAGCAACACTCATGCAGCCCAAGACCATGATGCTACCACCACCATGCTTGACTGTAGGCAAGATACAGTTGTCTTGGTACTTCTCACCAGGGCGCCGCCACACATGCTGGACACCATCTGAGCCAAACAAGTTTATCTTGGTCTCGTCAGACCACAGGGCATTCCAGTAATCCATGTTCTTGGACTGCTTGTCTTCAGCAAACTGTTTGCGGGCTTTCTTGTGCGTCAGCTTCCTTCTGGGATGACGACCATGCAGACCGAGTTGATGCAGTGTGCGGCGTATGGTCTGAGCACTGACAGGCTGACCTCCCACATCTTCAACCTCTGCAGCAATGCTGGCAGCACTCATGTGTCTATTTTTTAAAGCCAACCTCTGGATATGACGCCGAACACGTGGACTCAACTTCTTTGGTCGACCCTGGCGAAGCCTGTTCCGAGTGGAACCTGTCCTGGAAAACCGCTGTATGACCTTGGCCACCATGCTGTAGCTCAGTTTCAGGGTGTTAGCAATCTTCTTATAGCCCAGGCCATCTTTGTGGAGAGCAACAATTCTATTTCTCACATCCTCAGAGAGTTCTTTGCCATGAGGTGCCATGTTGAATATCCAGTGGCCAGTATGAGAGAATTGTACCCAAAACACCAAATTTAACAGCCCTGCTCCCCATTTACACCTGGGACCTTGACACATGACACCAGGGAGGGACAACGACACATTTGGGCACAATTTGGACATGTTCACTGTGGGGTGTACTCACTTATGTTGCCAGCTATTTAGACATTAATGGCTGTGTGTTGAGTTATTTTCAGAAGACAGTAAATCTACACTGCTATACAAGCTGTACACTGACTACTCTAAGTTATATCCAAGTTTCATGTCTATAGTGTTGTCCCATGAAAAGATATAATGAAATATTTGCAGAAATGTGAGGGGTGTACTCACTTTTGTGATACACTGTACATGTGTGTCTCTGTGGTAATTATCTGTATTTCAGATGAATTAGGATGTAAAGCGCATGAACTGTCCGATGATAAACTACAGGGGTTGTACAAAATAACTGAAACACCTGGTTTTAGACCACAATAATTTATTAGTATGGTGTAGGGCCTCCTTTTGCGGCCAATACAGCGTCAATTCGTCTTGGAAATGACATATACAAGTCCTGCACAGTGGTCAGAGGGATTTTAAGCCATTCTTCTTGCAGGATAGTGGCCAGGTCACTACGTGATGCTGGTGGAGGAAAACGTTTCCTGACTCGCTTCTCCAAAACACCCCAAAGTGGCTCAATAATATTTAGATCTGGTGACTGTGCAGGCCATGGGAGATGTTCAACTTCACTTTCATGTTCATCAAACCAATCTTTCACCAGTCTTGCTGTGTGTATTGGTGCATTGTCATCCTGATACACGGCACCGCCATTGGATGCACATGGTCCTCCAGAATGGTTCGGTAGTCCTTGGCAGTGACGCGCCCATCTAGCACAAGTATTGGGCCAAGGGAATGCCATGATATGGCAGCCCAAACCATCACTGATCCACCCCCATGCTTCACTCTGGGCATGCAACAGTCTGGGTGGTACGCTTCTTTGGGGCTTCTCCACACCGTAACTCTCCCGGATGTGGGGAAAACAGTAAAGGTGGACTCATCAGAGAACAATACATGTTTCACATTGTCCACAGCCCAAGATTTGCACTCCTTGCACCATTGAAACCGACGTTTGGCATTGGCACGAGTGACCAAAGGTTTGGCTATAGCAGCCCGGCCGTGTATATTGACCCTGTGGAGCTCCCGACGGACAGTTCTGGTGGAAACAGGAGAGTCGAGGTGCACATTTAATTCTGCCGTGATTTGGGCAGCCGTGGTTTTACGTTTTTTGGATACAATCCGGGTTAGCACCCGAACATCCCTTTCAGACAGCTTCCTCTTGCGTCCACAGTTAATCCTGTTGGATGTGGTTTGTCCTTCTTGGTGGTATGCTGACATTACCCTGGATACCGTGGCTCTTGATACATCACAAAGACTTGCTGTCTTGGTCACAGATGCGCCAGCAAGACGTGCACCAACAATTTGTCCTCTTTTGAACTCTGGTATGTCACCCATAATGTTGTGTGCATTGCAATATTTTGAGCAAAACTGTGCTCTTACCCTGCTAATTGAACCTTCACACTCTGCTCTTACTGGTGCAATGTGCAATTAATGAAGATTGGCCACCAGACTGGTCCAATTTAGCCATGAAACCTCCCACACTAAAATGACAGGTGTTTCAGTTATTTTGTCCAACCCCTGTACTTTTAGCGGTTTTCACTTTTTTTACGTGTTGATGAAAAGATGAATGAAACCACGCAAGCTTTGTAACGAGTATTTCCATTGGCTGCTAGAGCTGTCCATCAAAACCGCGTAGCTCCGCCTCCTCCCCCTCCGGTAAAAAGTGAAACTCTGCGTGATGTTTCATCTCTACAGTTCATTCAGGTTATTCTATCACATGGTTATAAACATGATTTATATTTGTGATGTTTGTAGTTTTCTAAAAACACATTCGTATCTGATATTTATATGGACTAAGCGTTTACATGGACTGTTTTAATTAACACTTTTTTTTATATAGCTACAGTCAATTACTTATAGATAATGTCTGCTAACTTGACTGTTTCAGGTATTTATAGATGTTTAAATGGTAATTTAGAACAGTATTTCCCAGTATTCTTTCTGCACAAACACAGTATTAAAGGGTTTTCTTAATAGATCTATAAAATAATCATATCTGTGTTTTGATGCTTTATTGATGCCTTATATTAGATCAAAACATTATGGTTGGTGCACCTGTTTTCAGTGTCAGGGTCATGAACAGGAAAAGATCCTCACTTTTGTCAGATAATGTGCTTTCTACAATGAATTTAGATTTAATAATTCTATCATATTTTATGAATGTTTTATTGGTAAACACGTTCTTGCAATAACAATGTGCATAACTGTTCAAATTTTGCTTAATTATTAGTTTGCGATTAATTGAGATGAATACATATATATTTAGGGCTGTCACACGATTAAAATTTGTAATCGCGATTAATCGAGATTAATTTTGTTCTTTAATCGCGATTAAAAAAATTAATCGTGTGACAGCCTGTTATATATATATATATATATATATATATATATATATATATATATATTTGTATATATAGGACATGAGGATAAGTGGGTGGTTTGATAGAGTGTGTTCAACCTTCTGGAGCCTTGTGATAATTCATGCAGGAGCACTGATAACAACACTATAAGCCCAGATTAGCTAAACCACCATTAACTGAACAGCGTTTTTAATGAAAGTGTTGGTGGTGCACAAAATTACAAATCGTTGGAGGCTCAGGAGCAAGATTATGAAAATAAACTGAATCGTGCATGAAAAACAGATAACCTGGCTATAAATAAATATATATATTCAACATTAGTCCACATTTACATCAATTTCCTGTAACCTACAATGCAATTCATAATAGTTCAAAAGTTTAAAGACTCTCTGCAGATGCCTATAATCATGCATAGTACAAAACCCTATGTACAGTATAATGCCTGTTTTTCCTATACATACATGTTATTTTTTCATTTCATTTTCATGTTTTTACCACTGCATTATTCAGAACAGGGTTGCAGTGGGTCCAGCTTTCCCACAATGAATTGCAGGGCCTCGGTCAAACTAAGTTCCAACCCCCCGACACAGCAACCATGTCTGTATGTAGATGACCTTCTGGCCAACAGCACCACTGGGAATTTGAACCCTGGATACCAGCGATAGTGGGCTGGTTTAATTTACTGCTGCACCATTCTAGCAACCCATAATACATAACATGACTTTAGCAGCCACAGCATACACCTTTTTCATTCTGTATCTAGTCAAAAATGTTTATCTTTTCACTTAACGAAAGCACTTTACAGCTTCTGTGGGGTAACTGAGAGTAAAACGTACAGTGTGGATACGCCGAACAAAGAGATGATTTATGTCTGGAGTGGGACAGCGAAAGGTGATTTCAACAAGCTACTCAGACCGTGAGCAATTTAAATCCTAAGAACAGCTTGTTTCTGGAATTTTGGTTAATATTCACAGTTAAACCATGGCAAGTGAATCAGTAGATATGGAGGACTAATGTACATTAAAATAACTCGGTAATAAAGATAAATATGTTACCAGGCATAACCCCCAAAACACCTCAAATGAGTCCTAATGCTGCACTGCATTCTGAAACTTTGAGTTCCATTCATTACAAAGTCTAATAAAAAAGAAGCTCTGGCACCCAGGTGGCGCAGCAGGATATTCCACTAGCACACCAGCACAGAGATTTAGAACTCCTCGGTTCGAAACCTGATGTTGCCACCGGTCTAATTGGCAGTCCCTGCAGGAAGAGATGACTGGAATATGTGGGCAGGATCTTCAAAACGCTGTGTAAGGACCCTGATTGGCGGATAGAGGCGGCTGTGCAGAGGGCATGGGTGGAAAAGGGTTCTGTTAAGGGCTGCGCGCGGGTCGGAGGAGGCGTGAGCAGCAATATACCCTCCTCAACTGCAAAAAATCAGGGATCCCCCAGCAGCGGAAGACAAATTGACTACGCTAAATTGGGAGACAATGGGAGAAATGCATATATATTTTTAAAAAATTCATAAATAAATAAAGAAGCTCTTTTTTTAAAACCTGACCATGTAATTATGGTTATTTTTTACAATTCCATTTTATTAAATGCTATATTAACAGTGAAGGCAGAGTCCTCCACTGGGGTAACTATTCTCTCACTGGAATAATACAAATACAGCAACATCATTCACCCTAGAAATGAACACAAAACAAACACTAAAACCCTAAAGTAAATCCCCAATTATTTCAATATAAACATGTTTTATGCTGAATGTTTCCTTTAAAACAATGAGCTTTACTGCCAGACCACCAAAGAAGCCCGAGTGTGAAGCAGTTGCCTTAGCAACACTGTCTCACCTCAATCAAACGTTGGGTTTTGTGCACTGGTCAATTCATATTCATGATCTTGCCCCGCAGCTTTTCTGAAATTTGCTGAGATGAGATGTGAGACACTTTGCTGTCTTATGAGACTTTTTTATACCTACCTATAAAAAGATTAATCTTTAGGTATTTAGCTACAGACTTTCTTTCCCAACACATATACGTATCCATACGGTTAAAACGTAAAAATGTTTTTTTTAAATACATGGTGGTCTTTGATAACTGTTTTACCAACCAAGCATAAAATTGTGACCACTGACAGGTGAAGTGAATAACACTGATTATCCCTTAATCACGACACCTGTTAGTGGGTGGGATATATTAGGCATCATGTAAACATTGTATCCTCAAAGGTGATGTTAGAAGCAGGAAAAATGGGCGAGCATAAAGATTTGAGTGAGTTTGACAAGGGCCAAATTGTGATGGCTAGACGACTGGGTCAGAGCATCTCCAAAACTGCAGCTCTTGTGGGGTGGTCCCGGTCTGCAGTGGTCAGTGTCTATCAAAAGTGGTCCAAGGAAAAAACGGTGGTAAACCAGCGACAGGGTCATGGGCGGCCAAGGCTCACTGATTTACGTGGGGAGCGAAGGCTGGCCTGTGTGGTCCGATCCAACAGACGAGCTACTGTAGCTCAAACTGCTTAGAAGTTAATGTTGGTTATGATAGAAAGGTGTCAGAGTACACAGTGCATCAATGTTGCGGGGCTGTTTTGGCAGAAAAAGGGGGACTAACACAGTATTAAGAAGGTGGTCATAATGTTATGCCTAATCGGTGTATAATATTTGTTCTTTTACTTCAACTAAAAGCATTTTAGTGCAATGTGTCCATAAACATAAAGCACGCTGTAAAAGCACTGACATCAGCAGATAATTTTGGCCCGCATGCCTGATTTGGCACAATTTTAACGCCAGATGCCCTTTCTCACGCAGTCCTCCCTATTTATCTGGGCTCTGAAAGAACTGACAAGGTCACCTCCCAATCGCTAGGCTATGTCTGTGTAGACGCCCGACTGGCCAATATCACCAATATAGTGGGCAATGCATACCATGCAATATATTAGAAAGTAGATTTAGATACATTGTTGTGCCTCTGCCTCTGACAAATAGAATTAAGAAGCTCATATATATATATATATTAGGGCTGTCAAACGATAATTTTTTTTAATCGCGATTAATCTCAGAATTTCATATAGTTAATCGTGATTAATCGCATTAAAAAAAATATGTGTAAATGTTATAGAAAACAAGGATTTTTAAGTGAAATGTTACAATTAAAATGGTGAACACAATTTATGCTAAATGTACTTATGTTAAAAACTGCTGGGACAACAGAAAACTGTAAGGGAGTTTTATTCACTCACGTACTAGGCAGTAATACTATCCAGCAGAGACCCTTGACTTTGTATATATGTCAGATTGTAGGTTAAAATTTCTCCATCAGCAAACATTGTAGATCAGCGGTGCTTTAGGTGGGATAAGGCGTAGTTATTGTAACAGACTTTTCTGTGGTTGTATCGTGACGATGGTTTGATGGACGTTTCTACACGAAGTGAGTGTGTTTTGACCCTTTGGGGCTTCCATAGTGCATGGAATAGCATGCTTGGCTAACGGTATGACTCTAGCTGTTTGCTATTCGGTACCGTAACAGAAAAAGTAATAAAGTGTTTTGCTCCCGACAACTTGTGAATATACCGTGTATTTATTTCTTTATTAAGAAAGTGCATCACTACCACGCTCGGTTACATTTGAGAAACGCTGACTTAATGAGAGATGCCATGCACGGTCAAGTCTCAACATGAACTACGGATGACTCGCAGAGCCAAATAGAATTTGCGTTAACGGCACTATTTTTTTTTATCGTGTTAAATTGAGATTGCGTTTTATCGCGTTAACTTCGACAGCCCTAATATACAGTATATATATATATATATATTATGCATTTTCTCCCCATTTTCCTCCCGATTTAGCACACTCAATTTTGTCTTCCGCTGCTGAGAGATACCAGATTACATCCGAGGAGAGCACGTCGCTGTACATGCCTCTTTCGACACGTGTACAGCCCTCATTCTCTCGCCCCTGCATTCTGCACAGGCGTCTCTTCCGCCAATCAGGGTCCTTACACAGCGTATGAAGACCCACCCACCCACACATAGTCTGGCCCCCACCCTGCAGATACGGTGGCCAATTAGTATCTGCTGCAGGCACCGCCAATTATGCCCGCTAGATGGCGCCCAGCCGAGCGGTGGCAACACCGAGTTTTGAACCGGGGAGTTCAGAAACTCGGTGCTGGTGTGCAAGCTAAATATCCCACTGCGCCACCTGGGCGCCCAGCTTTTATATATTTAATATTTTATGCAATATTAAATATATACTACAAACATAAAACTCAACCAAGTCAACCACTGTTTAGTCTGGAACATGACGTCAGTGTTTTTAAAAACTCCTCCCGTTATTTGAAATAATATTAAAATTAAATTTATTCAGACATCTAAGGTTGCCAAGTTATTCCTAGTCTAAGGTTTTAGGGGATAAATACATTTTAGTGACTGTTAAGCGGTTAAAAAAGAGATTAATGCCGCTCAGGTGGCGCAGCGGTAAATCAGAGCTGGAATCTCGAATACATCATATCGAGTCTCAGCTCTGCCTGTCGGCTGGGCTGAACAGCCACATGAACAGCGATTGGCCTGTTGTTCAGATAGGGATGGGATATTAAAAAGCCGGATGGGGGCTCTCTCTCTAATATAATATAATATAATAACTAATGCAATTATGACCTCTTCTGGCTGATTGATGGCGCCTGCACAGAGACGAGAAAAGAGTGCTGTCAGGGTGTGTCTCTCCGTACACAGTGCTGATCCGCATTGCACTCGTTAAAGTGTAGGTGACAAGATGCATACGGCATGCTGCCCATGTGTCGGAGGGGGCGTGGGTTTGCATCGTTCTCCTCAATCAGAGCGGGGATAGGCATTGGTGGAGAGGAAGCATGACGTGAAATGTCAACAAGTTAGACCACAATGCATATTTTCAGTGTGCATCTATTTTACACAAACTTAAGCACAGATGTCAGTAGCATGTCTAGACAGTTTTAACTCAAAATAATATGATCTTAACTTACATATGTGGACACAGCTATGGAGCATTAACTTACAACAGTTATTTAGCGCCAGTGTGGTAACATCATCCTCAGAAGCATGCCAGTTTTAATCCAGTGCTGCCTGATAAATAAAAGGTCAAGTGTATTTAGTAGTGATTTTCTGCCTTACCCCTTTCACACAGAGATTTCTCCGGATTACCTAAATCTTTCTGTAATGTTATGCGCTGTAGAGGGTAAAAAATCAAAAATTCTTGTTATCACTCTTTGAGAAACGTGGGCAATAGTAATACAGCTGGCAATGTACTTGACTAGTAATCAGAAGGTTGACAGAGCAAGACCCCCTGAGCAAGACCCTTACGTCTCAATTGTTTAAATTTGAATGAGAAACAAAGTTGGATTACCTACAGATGCAACTCTGCAATAGTAGTACAGTTGTTAACGTTGCCAGTTCAAGCCCCACCATCACCAAGTTGCCACTGTTGGACCCTTTTTGTCAAATTATTTTAGCGCCAGTGTGGTAATATCCTCCTCAAAAGCATGTCAGTTTTTTTATCCAGTGCTGCCTGATAAATGAAGGGCCAAGTGTATTCTGCCTTACCCTTTTCACACAGTGATTTCTCTGGATTGGCTAAATCTTTCTATAATTTTATGCACTGTAGAGGGTAAACACCTAAAATCCTTGCAATCACTCTTTGGGAAATGTGAGGCAATAGTAGTACAATTGTTAAGGTACTGGACTAGTAATCAGAAGGTTGCCAGTTTAAGCCCCACCACCAGCAAGTTGCCACTGTTGGAGCCCTGAGCAAGGCCCCTAAGCCTCAATTGCTTGAACTTTGTTTAGTCATAATTGTAAACCACTTTGGATGAGCGTCTGCTAAATGCCACAAATTTGAATGAGAAACAAAGTTGGATTACCTACAGATGCAACCTTGCAATAGTAGTACAGTTGTTACAGTACTTGACTTGTAATCAGAAGGTTGCCAGTTCAAACCCCACCATCACCTTAGGCCTCAATTGCTTAAATTGTGTTGTCATAATTGTAAGTCACTTTGAATGAAAGTGTCTGCTATATGCCACAAATTTGAATGAGAAAGAAAGTTAGATTACCTCCAGATGCAACCTTGCAATAGTAGTACAGTTGTTACAGTACTTGACTTGTAATCAGAAGGTTGCCAGTTCAAACCCCACCATCACCTTAGGCCTCAATTGCTTAAATTGTGTTGTCATAATTGTAAGTCACTTTGAATGAAAGTGTCTGCTATATGCCACAAATTTGAATGAGAAAGAAAGTTAGATTACCTCCAGATGCAACCTTGCAATAGTAGTACAGTTGTTAAAGTACTTGACTAGTAATCAGAAGGTTGCCAGTTTAAGCCAGTGCTGTCTGATAAATTAAAGTTCAAGTGTATTTACCTTTAGTACTGATTTTCTGCCTTACCCTTTTCACACAGAGATTTCTCTGGATTACCTAAATCTTTCTGTAATGTTATGCACTGTTGAGGGTAAAAAGCTAAAATCCTTGCAATCACTCTTTGAATAATGTGGGGCAATTGTAGTACAGTTGTTAAGAACATTGCCAGTTTAAGCCCCATTACCACCTAGTTGCCACATCTGGAGTAGTGATTTTCTGCCTTACCTTTTTCACACAGGCATTTCTCTGGATTACCTAAATCTTTCCATAATGTTATGCGCTGTATGGGGTTAATACAGCTGGCAAAATACCTGACTAGTAATCAGAAGGTTGCTAGTTCAAGCCCCACCATCACCAAGTTGCCACTGTTGGACCCCTGAGTAATTGCTTAAATTGTGTTTATCTAGGAAGTGTTAACAAAATCTTTTTATAATGATATGTGCAGTAGAGGATGAAAAATCTTAAATCCTTGCAATCATTCTTTGAAAAACGTGGAGCAATAGTAGTACAGTACGGCTGCCAGTTCAAACCCAGCCCTTAACCCTCAATTGCTTGAACTGTGTTCAGTCATAATTGTAAGTCACGCTGGATCAAAGCGTCTGTTATATGCCACAAATATGAATGAGAAACAAAGTTGGATTACCTACAGATTGCGACTCACAGATTGCATAAGCTAAATGTATTTTTAGATTCTGGTGAGATATTTTTAAATTGCCCTGTCCCAACTATTTTGGAATGTGTTGCAGCCATCAAGAATAAGTGTATTTTTCCAAAAAAATACACTTTATCATCTGGTCGTTATCCTGTTTTTGTTTAAATGCAGTTTACTGTGGATTTATCCATCAGTGTTTATTGTTTTTATTTACATTTCACTGTTCCACACTGTGTCCTGGAATTGAGCTTTAAAGACTAAGCGCACCAGCAAAAGCAATGCTAAAACAATCATATCTACAAAATAGCAGTACAAGTCTGATTCCCTCAGGTTGCCATGGCAACATGAGCTAGGTGCTTGTACTAGGGATTATGCAGTTTTCTCTTCCAAAACTGAATTTCTGTCTGATGGAAACTACAAATCTAGTGAGACTGTGGCAATAACCAGTATATATACACCAGTGGAATCAAAGGATGCTGTGCGATTTTACATAATGGAAAATAACAAGCAGTGCAGGATTCTGTCACTTTTGAGATAAACTGTATTATGTAATGAAGAGCATCCAACAAGAGAATATGAGTCATTTCATTAGAAAAGTGCAATTCGAGTCTGCAAAATGCAGGGAAATATGTACAGTTTATGAAACAAAAACAGGTGGCGCATCTGGTAGAGTGGGACCTAAGAACCTGGGTTTGAGCCTTTACAGCAGTCACTGTTCTGTATGTTCTATCACGTATTCCAATTTTCTTTATGTGTGTTCTGTTCGCATCACAAACACATTAATGTGTACTACATAGTGCACTAGATAGTGTGAAAGATAATAGATTTATGTTCCCTACATAGTGCACTAGATTGTATATTAGAAAAGAATTTATGTTCCTTACTTAGTCCACTAGATAGTGTACTAGATAATAGACTTATGTTTCTTACATAGGTAGCATATTAGTTAACGGATTTAGGTTCCCTACATAGTGCACTAAATTGTATATTAGATAACGGATTTATGTTCCCTACATAGTGCACTAGTATTTTAGATATGAATTTATGTTCCCTATGTAGTGCACTAGATAGTGAATTACACAATTGGTTTATGTTCCCTACACAGTGCACTAGATTGTATATCAGATCACGGATTTACGTTCCCTACATAGTGCACTAGACAGTACATTAGACAATTGGTTTATGTTCCCTACACAGTGCACTAGATTGTATATCAGATCACGGATTTATGTTCCCTACATAGTGCACTAGACATTATATTAGACAATTGGTTTATGTTCCCTACACAGTGCACTAGATTGTATATCAGATCACGGATTTATGTTCCCTACATAGTGCACTAGATAGTGTATTAGATAACGCATTCATGTTCACTACATAGTGCACTAGACAGTATATTAGACAATTGGTTTATGTTCCCTACACAGTGCACTAGATTGTATATCAGATTACGCATTCATGTTCACTACATAGCGCACAGTGCTCTAGATTGTATATCAGATAACGGATTTGATACGCAATCGGGAATAAAGTCTATGTCGCCTGCGTGCGTGTGTGTGCGCGCTCTTGGCCGCTCGTTCTAGATTCCGGGAGATTTTATCTGACTTGTGGGCATCAGGGAGCCGCTATGTATATGCGGGAGACTCCCGGAACTTCTGGGAGACTTGGGATGTCTGGTATTCCTACATTGCACCCTGTATTTCTGGGTGGCTTTGGATCTTACACGACCCTAAAAATGCTCAAGGGTTTATAGAAAATGAATAAATGATACTTTAAGCTAAATGAAATAAATGTAATGTGAGTTTTACACTCAGCCATTATTTTATTAAAAACATCCATTTGGAATTGATTCAATGACATTATCTTTGGGCATATACAATGACGGACTGTAGACCATCTGTAGCTCTCTCACCCTGCTGTATCCCATTTGATAGCAATAATAATAATAATAATAATAATAATCTACACCAATTAGGCATAACATTATGACCACCTTCCTAATATTGTGTTGGTCCCCCTTTTGCTGCCAAAACAGCCCTGTGACTGTGATGCACTGTGTATTCTGACACCTTTCTATCAGAACCAGCATTAATGTCTTCAGCAATTTGAGCTACAGTAGCTCGTCTGTTGGATCAGACCACATGGGCCTCAATGAGCCTTGGCCGCCCATGACCCTGTCGCCGGTTTACCACTGTTCCTTCCTTGGACCACTTTTGATAGACACTGACCACTGCAGACCGGAAACACCACACAAGAGCTGCAGTTTTGGAGATGCTCTGACCCAGTCGTCTAGCCATCACAATTTGGCCCTTGTCAAACTCGTTTAAATCCTTACACTTGCCCATTTTTCCTGCTTCTAACACATCAACTATGAGGATAAAATGTTCACTTGGTGCCTAATATATCCCACCCACTAACAGTTGCCGTGATAAAGAGATAATCAGTGTTATTCACTTCACCTGTCAGTGGTCATAATGTTATGCTTCGTCTGTGTAGAGCAGATGGAATTCCTTTATTTGACATATATACATTTACATGTGTACAGCACAATAAATTCTTGTTTCTGCATATCAGATTATTCGAAGAGCGCAGGGTCAGCTATTGTAAGGGGCAAGAACCTTGCCTAGAGAACCAAGAGTTGTTGCATGGCCAAGCTGAGATTCGAAACACGGCCTTCAGGCTAAAAGCACAAAAGCTTTACCCACTAGGCTACCACTGTCCCACTACCATGTTATAACCATATCTGTGTCACTGGAGTTCTGGAGTTCTACCAGCCAAACATCACCTAGTCAGTGGAGGGTTGGAAGGTAAGGGCAAAGTGTACAAAGCAACTACAGTCAATAACTGTACACAAACAATGTTCATCTGTATAGTAGGTTTGTTTTATTAATTAAATTACTGTATATAGAAAGGAGGACCTATTAAAGTGCCTGGTAAGTGTATAAGATCTCTTGTATTCTTGTGGTCCCTTGGTTACTACTGATCACACCTCAGCAGTATGACATCACTCTCTTGTTTTTATGATGTCTAGTCTTTTACTATCAGGACACAGAGTGGCTTTAGAGGAAAAAGGTGCCGTGAAACCGACCCTGCTTCAAAGGATGGCTGTGATAAGATCTATCAGCCACCATTTGTTTCTCTACACTATCTAGCCCTTTGACAACTACTCCCAACACTTCACATGTGCTTTTCAAATGTACCATTAACACCACTACTGGAAATGCTTTACCAATGTATTTATGTGAAACTACAACCTATGGAAAGAACATTTAGCTGTACGTGGTATGTGGATTTATGATCTGCATAGCCAAAATGGTGCGGGGAAAGGGTCACGACTGCTGGGATCAAGCAGAACACCAGTACATTGCATTAAGTATATTAACAAAGGCACATCTTGATGCCAACTAGTAAACTAGCAAAATAGTGTATTATTCCCAAGCTCTTACTATATAGCTCTTAATATAATTTGATATTGCTCATGCTCCCTTAAAACAAAGCCAGTTGGTCCAAAAACACAGCCCCTAGTAGTCCCACTACTAACAGCTTCCAGGTCAGGATATAAACACTAAAGGAATTACTGGTTATAGCAAGGGAATTCAGACTGAAAAGTTCATTGCAGTCCAACACATCCATACACATTTGTACACCCACTTTAAGGGACAATTTAAAGCGACAATAAACCTACTGGCATGTTTTTTGGAAGTATAAGAAAACCAAAATACAAGACAGAAATAGCTCAGTGAGTAGAGCTTTGGGCTTTCAATAGTATTGTTGTGGGTTTGAATACCAGCTTTTCCAAACAGCCACTGTTGGGCCCTTGAGCATGGCCCTTAAGACTGTAGCTCCAGGGGTGCTGTACAATGACTAGCTCTGCGCTCTGACACCAGCTGACATATTTAAACTTATTCATTTATATCCATACAAAGCTATCGCTACAAATCGGTCTAATGCACTACCAAGGTAGAATCTCAGTTGTGCTATCAACCAGGCTGGGCACCCAACACATGCACAATTGCCTGGCACGAAGTAGAAAAAAGAAATTAAACCAAAATTAATCACTGCAGTACAGTCGTGGTCTCTGCTGTCTGGTCGAGGCGCCTGTACTAGGAATGGATGATATGAAGAGCTTAGACGGAGTGTCTGTTCGAACATGATGAAGACTCCAATGCAGGTAGCTGAAAAGATGCAGCTGGCGACTATGTGCGTCTGAGTGCTTTCTTGGGCAGCATGATTCCAATAGGACGGAATTGGAATTGGATAAATGTATAAGTATAAATATTAATATTGGCTGGTACTCAAAGCTATGACATCAGGATGGGATTAAAAATGAATCAGGACATGCCTACTATGAATGAAAACTGTCTGTTCATCTATTAGGTGGTTAGATTATATTTTAATAGGTAATGACACTAGTAACAATGGCATTTACAGATAGACCCTGCATTTATAATGACATTTATTTTAAGTAGTAAAATAAAACAAATATTTTCCTTATTTTGTTATAAAAATACTTATATGTACATAACCCAACATATTCTTTAATAGTTTTAATGACAGCTCCTTCTTCTTTCTGTAGAGAAAATGTACTGATAAATAAACAACAAGTCAATTTATGTTCAGCTGAACATTGTAGGTGTTAATTGAACACTGGCTGCACTGGGGTTTGGGGGTTTGGTTGGGTAGCTGTCAAACAGACAAAATGTTAACACTAATTCATAGTAAAAACACATTAATAGTCTGGCTGTAAGTTAAAGCCTTGTTTAAGCTCTTTTCTCTTACTACCTACTGCCGACTGCTTTATTATATCATTATATTAAGAAATGCATTATATTCATTTTTGTTGTTTTTAGTCTTTCTAACAGGTACATATCTGATTCATCAGAGCTACCATCATTCCACCTGGGTTCTGCATTTTGTTTCCACAATCATCTGGCATACCACCAAAGGGTTTCCCATGTACTATCAGTGGTACTAAAAGTACTGCGACAGTTTACAGTCTGAGCGATTGAGGGTTATGGGCCTTGCTCAAGGGCCCAACAGCAGCAACCTGGCAGTGGTGTGGCTTGAACCACTGACTTTCTGATTACTAGTCCAGTACCTAAATCGCTAGGCTACAACTGACCTGTTTAATATACATTTGACTGTTTCACCCTGTTTTATCCAACTAAATAACATTATAATAATCAGGGGAATAAATCTAGATCATTTTGCACAGAGGAAAGATAGAAAAATTTATTTTCATGCCTGATGAATGTGTGTGATATATTCTGTTATAATTAGATCTAATAAAATAAACATATCTCTCTACATTAACATTTCTTTGTTGTATGTAGTAAAATGAGTTATTGTGTGATAGCCTACATTAAATTTTTGGCATTTAGCAGATGCTTTTATTCAAAGCAACTTACAGTACTGTGCAGTATATTGTCTAAGCTATTAAGGGTTAAGGGCCTTGCTCAAGAGCCCAACAGTGACAACCTGGCGGTGGTGGGGCTTGAACCAGCGACCTTTCGGTTACTAGTCCAATTAAGTCCAGTACTTTAACCACAAGGCTACAACTGCCCTGTAGTTATGTAGTAGCCAAAATGTGGGACAGTGGTAGCCTAGTGAGTAGAGCTTTGGGCTATCATCTGAAAGGTTAAGAGTTCGAATCCAGGCTCTGCCACACAGCCACTGTTGGGCCCTTGAGCAAGGCCCTTAACCCTCTCTGCTTCAGGGGCGCCATACGATGGCTGACCCTGTGCTCTGACCAAAGCTTCCACATGGGATACGTGAAGAAAGAATTTCGTTGTACTGTACGTCTGTAATTGTATATATGACAAATAAAGGTGTTCAATCATTCAACCAGTGCGACACTGGAACAACATACAAAGTTCCTGACAATAAATGGCTAAAACTAAGAACCAAACCTAGGCTCACAAAATCAACGCTACTATGCAGCATAACTAGCATAACAGTGTCACACAGTAGTCACATATGATCCTGAATTATAGTTCTATTTACACAAGGTAAACGTTCCTCCAACAGTATATGTTTCCTCAAAGGTGGTTGTTTAATAACTACTTTAATTAAATGACTATTTAAATGTGTACACAATTCCTATGTGAATACATTTTATCACAAATAGGTGAATTAGACAGTAGTTAAAGCTTTTCAAGTCATTCTTTTGTCATGCCTCATTTTTCTTAGTTTCTCAGTTCCCACAGTGTCCATACTTATCAAATGAAATGAACCATACTGGGAGGACATGGGCTAGCACATGCTTCCTCCAAGACATGTAAAGCCACCAATGCCACATTATTAACCAGCAATTAGTGCAAAACAATTGGGCAAATTACCAGTCTTGGAGAAAGAGTCATACTCGTAAGTTGCATTAGATCGGCTAGTGCTTCTTTCTTGATCATTATGGGAGAAGGGACAACTATCAACAATCTTCCAGACTACTGAACTTGTAATGTTCTGATGACAGGAGTGCTCTGTTGTTTCATTATGGAGCTTTAAGTCCTACGTTGTCAGTAAAAGCTAGAGATGAGTGTGACATGAGAGCAAATAAGACACAACCAGCAAACCAATCCTTTCAACTAGGTAGCATGGTGAATAGACTTTTTGCTCACTGTGAAACATTAGCTTACATATCCTGGTTCAAAAAAATGTGATTTATAGCTGTTTCTTAAACTGAATACTACAATTCACATTTGCTGCAGTTAGTAGATGCTTTCAACCAAAGTGGCTTACAATTAGGAATGAATACAATTGGAGCAATTGAGGGTTAAGGGCCTTGCTCAGGGGGCCAACAGTGGCAACTAGGAGATCACTGATCTACTATTACCATTTACATTTACATTTTTGGCATTTAGCAGACTTACAGTACTATGACAGTTTATTGTCTAAGCAATTGAGGGTTAAAGGCCTTGCTTAGGGGGCCAACAGTGGAACTTGGTGATAGTGCAGCTTGAATTGGCAACCTTCAAATTAATAGTCCAGTACCTTAACCACTGATCTACTATTACCATATACACACTGGCGTGCCAAAATCTTTTACCATCAATACTGTGATCAGTATGTTGACACACTGTGTAGTGTGGTGATATGCAGTATCAGATGTACGTCTCCTAAATGTTGTCATGTGTTTAATCAAGCAATTTATTAAAACACTGGCCAGATATAGATGGATGGATGGATGGATGGATGGATGGATGGATGGATGGATGGATGGATGGATGGATGGATGGATGGATGGATGGATAGATAGATAGATAGATAGATAGATAGATGGCTGAAATACACCCTGGACAGGGTACTAATCCGTTACAGAAAAAAACACACAATCAATTTTACAAACCCACATCTAGGACCAATTTAGAATGGGCTACCCAGTTCTGGCATGTTTTTGGAAGGGGGATTAAACTGAAGTACTCCAGGGACACTTGCCAATGCAAACACAGGGGAAACAGTTGTTTGTAGCTCCTTACAATTAGTCGGCATTGACAGAACCCATGGCACAACCATAGCGCTTGCAATTACCAGCTAAATAACTATCATACTAGAATCAAAACAGGTCTGCTAAATATTGAGAAATGATGATCTGCACAGCGAGCAATGTTGTATATGAAGAGCATTGGCTGGGCGGTGCTCATGATGGCGAACAACCATCAGTATTGCCTTTGTACAGCAATTTTGTAAGATAATGTGAGACAAACTATCTCAGCCAAAAAAAGTGTGATTGTAGGTGATTGTAAGAAATGAATAACTAGACATAATAATTGTCTAGCTGTGTAGCCTAACAGCGCGTTCATTTAAGAGTAGAAAAGTAAACCGGCTCAATCGTAGGCGTATGTGAATGCCTATACACTAATGAGAGCTTGCAAGCAGTAAACTGTTGCCCTACAGAGAATAAGGGCAGATGCTGGTTCATAGCTCCATTGCTGCTCTCTCTAAGCATCTCCGCTCAGCATCACCAAGCGCCTGAGCTTACATAACCCCCTCCCCCCTTGCCCGACCGCCTGTTTTTTACCAGCTTATTTGTTAAAATTAAAAATTTCAGCTTTATCACGGCCATTCACTAATGACGAGCAGATGTGATGAGCGAATGATTCTGGCGCCTTTACTGCTGTGCAACTTGCAACGTAATGTAAAGGATGTGGAGGTGGCCCTTGAAGATTACTGAAGCCTGCTCATGAGCTGTGACAGGCAAGATGGAATCAGCTGAATTATTTAGCATCCCAAAATAGTCTCGCTTGCCTGCTTTCTGTTATTTAACCACCTTTCAATGTTGAGCATATCCTACCGAAAGACACTAAGCGAAATCTGCCTACTAAGCCATTACATAACTAAAGCTACCTGGTCAGTGTTCATATTCAAGGCAAATTTTCACATACATCTAAGTAAAAAGAGGAAACCTGTGGAGGATGTACTATACACTCTGTCTTAGTTGCAATACCCAAATTAGCCCAACTGGCATAGAAACCTTTGCAATCTTGACCGAGTAAACCAAGCATCACCATCTGCTCACATTTTTCTCCAGGCCCATGCACGCACGGTGGAATCTGTCACTGACACTTCACCCTCCATTTTACTCTTGCACTTTTGCTGTCTACTAGCATCTATTCTATCCAAATCCCACCCCCAAATAATGCAAATCCCAAATTTCAAATCCATGTAAATATTCATGTACTGCAGGTTTCTTTTTTCAATAAACTAGAATCACGCAGGCTGTGTTGCTCGTGCAGGGAGCCTGTTGTGCCTTCCATTTCATACATAAAAGAGCGACCCTTCCCCCACCCCTGCTCTTTTTCACACACACCTTATTTAATTACAGTTTGTGTTCCTAGCCTCCAAGCCGACACGATCTGTCAGAAAATAAGCAATCGGGAGCAGTGTAAAGCCGTCACCATTCGCATAGTTAGGAATTACGAGGAATGGTGTGTTTTATCCTGAACATTTCCCTTCGATGATTCCATTCCATCCTTAATAAGCGGTGCATCAACAGATCTTGTACAATCATCACAGAGAATAGAGTTATTGTGCTATTCTGTACCCTGTCACTTCCTTCCTCCATGTTCTCTGCAAAAATCTATGCACATGAATGCATTTTGCTGCCTTTTTAGCACGTCTTCATAAAAAAAATACAGGTCTGTATAAATAGTACTGCATCCAAGCATCTGTGCTGAATGTTACTATTTTAACTTAGAATAATAAATCAATGTAAATTATGAGGTACATTTTACATTCACGTCTACAGTTTGCTGTTCTAAAATTTCTGTCTGATGATTTGCATTATATTTAAAAAATAAACGTTCAACTAGACTGAGAATATAAGATGAGCACGCAAAAGACAGTCCTTATGGAAAATATGAGCCCTATCATGTATAATCACACACAGCAATATGACTAAATGCATACGCAACATGAGCCTTGATTCTGTACGGTACAACAGGCTTTTTAACTCCACTAAATAACCTAGCAGGCACATCCATCAACTGCCTACTTGCAATGCCCCACTGGCATGCACACACTATCAAGCATGGCAAAGGCATTTACCTGATCATACCAATCCCGATTGGTACAGGTGCATTCTGGCCACCATCCACCTTGCCCTCCCGAGTTGTTGCCATTTACCTTAGGACCACTCTTGGACTGGCTCTTGGAAGTGGGGCCTCCGGGACCACCGGCTGACATCATTTTGCCCTTACTTCTGCCCAGCGTGCCCCCTCCGCTCATGCCCGATCCACCGCCCGAGGTTTGGGGAGGCAGGGTCTGGCCGCCACCGTAGCTGGCCGGGTATCCGTAGGGTTCGGGCTGCCAGTCTCCGTACGCCGGGGCGTCCATTCTGCGCAGGGCGGCCATGCGTGTCACCTCGTAGCATTCTGGGCACTTGCAGCAGTGGTGGTGTTTGTGCATGCTGGCTGGATCGCACGGTGTGGCACTGTCGTACGTTGCTGCTGTTGCTGATTCTGTTGCTTAGATCAAACGGTGCACAATGCTGCTCGGCTCAGGGAACAGCAGTGCTGGTGAAAAGCACAAATCACAGGAACCTTGCCGTCGTCTCCCTGCTTATAAAAGCCCTATTCGTTTCCTCGTTGTTCCTCCCAATCGGGGAAAAAGGAGGCGAGAAAGTAGCAACCAGTAAACAAGTGATACAAAAAGGTCTGTAGTCTTCCTCTGTTCGATGTAAGAAAAATGGGGAATTAAATGCTGGAACGATGAAAATATTGTATATGATCACACAATCAGAGACCAGCCCCGATGATAGAACTTTCTTCGTGCCCGTCTTGGTTCACAGTGATGTGTATAAAAATTCATAGATATATATATTCATTTGTTTAAATATGTATATATTTACACACACACTTACATATAAAAATATTAATATAAACAGACAAACACAGATACAATTCTATACAGATATATTAGGTATATATATACATATAGATAGATATATATGTATAAATATCTATATGCGTGTGTACAAATATATAATATAATAAACCATTTGTATATATATATGTAAATGAATAATATCCGTAATCAAGTCTTCCTTTGTGTTTCTCTTCTTTTCACCGGAAAGCTTTCCTCCTGTTCTTTCTCCTGCGTTGGGAAGCGATTTCTCTCGTTCTCTCTCTTTTCTCAGCCTGCAGAAAGAAGCTGAGCATTGAATTGCCTCTCGGTTAGCTCGCCCAAAATGAGAAATATACAGAAGGATGCGAGCAGGCAAGGGAGAGAGACGGAGGATGCGAGACAGAGAGGGGGGAGAGGGAGATGCGTAGCAGCATCCCTACAGCATCTCGGCTCTGAGAGGCGCAGCCAATCGGAGCACGGTACAGCCATGGGCAGCAGCAGCAGCGCCACCGCCCATTGTTTCAGTGGATGCTCTTAAAGGGCCGGCGCTCCGTATATCAGCATGGACATAAGCATAGATGCTTTACCACTAACTCATGATAAAGGCTACACTGAGATCATTCAGATGAAAGTTTCATCTCTACAATTTTCAATTAATTAATTAACTTTATCATGCGGCTTAGCCTGCTTAGCAGTTTATTACTTTTTATACAATGCGACTTACAGTACACAGTCTAAGCAACTGAGGGTTAAGGGCTTTGCTCAAGGGCCCAACAGCAGCAACCTGGCAGTGGTGGGGATTGAACTGGCAACCTTCTAATTACTAGTCCAGTATCTTAACCACTAGGCTACAACTGCCCTGCAAAGCAGTCTGTTACTCTAGCCCACCAATTCTCTGGTTTTGAATCTCATCTGTGCTATCTGGGAAAGGGGGAAGGGACCAAATACTGTGTTCACTCACTGTCCACTCTATTAGACACTCCTACCTAGTTGGTCCACCTTGAAGATGTAAAGTCAGAGACGATCGCTCATCTATTGCTGCTGTTTGAGTTGGTCATCTTCTAGACCTTCATCAGTGATCACAAGACGCTGCCCACGGGGCGCTGTTGGCTGGATATTTTTGGTTGGTGGACAATTCTCAGTCCAGCAGTGACAGTGAGGTGTTAAAAACTCCAGCAGCGCTGCTGTGTCTGATCCACTCATACCAGCAAAACACACACTAACACACCACCACCATGTCAGTGTCACTCAGTGCTGAGAATGATCCACCAACCAAATAATACCTACTCTGAGGTGGTCCTGTGGGGGTCCTGACCATTGAAGAACAGCATGATAGGGGGCTAACAAAGCATGCAAAGAAACAGATGGACTACAGTCAGTAATTGTAGAACTACAAAGTGCTCCTATATGGTAAGTGGAGCTGATAAAATGGACAGTGAGTGTGTTTTAATGTTATGGCTGATCTGTGTAGATCACAGCACATGTGTTAGATACCTGTGATGGTCAACCACACACGTCTTGATGCCCAAATTAAAACTCTGACCAAAAGCAATGTTTAAATCTTTACACTCTTCTCTACTGGAGATACAGATCATAATGGATTATATGCTTAAATTAACCCTCTTGATTGTTTGTTGTGCTGCATGTGTATGTGGGTGTTTGTAGTATCCTTGGCAAAGGATCTTACTCCTGCAGGGATCATGTAATAATGTAACGGATAATACCATAATAAAAATAGGGTATTCGTAGTTAAGGCAACAATAAATCAATGGCTGTCTATATACAGGGGTTGGACAAAATAACTGAAACACCTGGTTTTAGACCACAATAATTTATTAGTATGGTGTAGGGCCTCCTTTTGCGGCCAATACAGCGTCAATTCGTCTTGGAAATGACATATACAAGTCCTGCACAGTGGTCAGAGGGATTTTAAGCCATTCTTCTTGCAGGATAGTGGCCAGGTCACTACGTGATGCTTCTCCAAAACACCCCAAAGTGGCTCAATAATATTTAGATCTGGTGACTGTGCAGGCCATGGGAGATGTTCAACTTCACTTTCATGTTCATCAAACCAATCTTTCACCAGTCTTGCTGTGTGTATTGGTGCATCGTCATCCTGATACACGGCACCGCCATTGGATGCACATGGTCCTCCAGAATAGTTCGGTAGTCCTTGGCAGTGACGCGCCCATCTAGCACAAGTATTGGGCCAAGGGAATGCCATTATATGGCAGCCCAAACCATCACTGATCCACCCCCATGCTTCACTCTGGGCATGCAACAGTCTGGGTGGTACGCTTCTTTGGGGCTTCTCCACACCGTAACTCTCCCGGATGTGGGGAAAACAGTAAAGGTGGACTCATCAGAGAACAATACATGTTTCACATTGTCCACAGCCCAAGATTTGCGCTCCTTGCACCATTGAAACCGACGTTTGGCATTGGCACGAGTGACCAAAGGTTTGGCTATAGCAGCCCGGCCGTGTATATTGACCCTGTGGAGCTCCCGACGGACAGTTCTGGTGGAAACAGGAGAGTCGAGGTGCACATTTAATTCTGCCGTGATTTGGGCAGCCGTGGTTTTACGTTTTTTGGATACAATCCGGGTTAGCACCCGAACATCCCTTTCAGACAGCTTCCTCTTGCGTCCACAGTTAATCCTGTTGGATGTGGTTTGTCCTTCTTGGTGGTATGCTGACATTACCCTGGATACCGTGGCTCTTGATACATCACAAAGACTTGCTGTCTTGGTCACAGATGCGCCAGCAAGACGTGCACCAACAATTTGTCCTCTTTTGAACTCTGGTATGTCACCCATAATGTTGTGTGCATTGCAATATTTTGAGCAAAACTGTGCTCTTACCCTGCTAATTGAACCTTCACACTCTGCTCTTACTGGTGCAATGTGCAATTAATGAAGATTGGCCACCAGACTGGTCCAATTTAGCCATGAAACCTCCCACACTAAAATGACAGGTGTTTCAGTTATTTTGTCCAACCCCTGTATGTAATCCTAGGCATGAGAGCACAAGCTGGATAAAAGAAGAATAAAAGAAAGAGGTTGTTAAAGGGATAGTGAGCTTTGATACACATAAACACGGATTAAAGAAGGTCTTAAAATATCAAGCTGCAGCCATCGAGCATCTCTAACTATGTGCTCATATGCATTTCGCAGTTGCAGGCAGCTACACACATACTGTATGCTCTGTGTGATAGGAGAGGCAGATGCATCCTCTCAGGCTGAATTCTAAAAACAAATATGCCATTAGTACAGCTGAATGATGTAAGGAAAAGCATCTATGAAGCTCTAGATTAAGATTCGTAAACCCAGCATGTCTTTAAATACAGTATTCACATATATAAATGTTTTCTAGTGCAACTGATACGCACAACCACACAGTCTATGTGACATAAAATAGCAAAACTAGATTTTTAAAACCACAAAATGAAACAGTTACACGCTTGACAAGAACTTCTTAGTTTTGCTGTCATTTCCAGATCCCAACCCAGTCACCAGCCTTTTCTTTTGATTTGTTCTTGTTTATTGTCTTCATTTGTTCCGCATGTTCCCCTGATTAGTGCTTTTACAAAAAACTTGTTCCCTTTGTTTTGCATTGTTTGAGTGTTAATAACTGCTTCACTGTTAGATGGATTCCTAGTTCACTGTTAGTATATGTTCTGTTACGTATTTCCATATTCCTGAACATTCCTGTTTGTTTACCCCTTCTTTCATAGTTTTCTGTTCACACCGGTTTATTTGAAATAAAGTCGTACCTTGTAACTCTAAATCTTTGAAACTCGAAATTTGTACCCTTAAACTCTTGAGTGGTGCAGTAACACGTCATCAAAGTGTGAATATGAGACGAATCTGCATTTGTGTGGGATAACAGTCAAATTCTCAACTCTAAAAGATCCACATGTATCTGTGTTTAGCCAGATTCTTCTCCTGTTTCACTTTTAAACTTGTGTTTGAAACATTTATTGTTAAAAAAAGCTTAATGCCAACTAGGTGTCCGAACAAGACAGCTGCTGATCTAACCAGAATAGAAGAACTTATTAATTTGTTTATTTATATGAATTTAGATTGTGGATGCCGAACTACTAAACAAAAAAATCACAAACAGAAGCTGGTTCGTGTCAGTATGGAATCTGACTCCATGGTAATCTCTACAGATTTTATTTATTTTACAAAATGATGTGGAAAAAGATGCAGCATGTCCCAGTATATAGGTAGAATTTTGCTTATTATTGCTTAATACTAATTATGTTAGGAAACGCTTTAAAAACAAGCTGCATCTTTATTATTTATGATAAGCATGTTAAGTCAGAGTTAATAATACACTGTTCTTTACTGGCTTCTGTTTAAAATCTCACTAGTTCTTAGTGTTTATGTTACTGTTCAACATTACTGACACATTCACAACATTATGCTATTTAATTAAATATAAAAATTTAATAATATGAATATATTTTAATGTTAGCTTTCTGGTTTTTGGTTAACCATCGACTAATGACATTAGAGTTGATAGAAAACTGGCAAAATTTGTACCCCTACACTGTGGCAAAAGTTAGGCAGCAAATGGTGGCACAGTGAGTGGTCTTGGCAGTGCATTTCTTGCATTTGTTGAATTCATTTACTGACTAATGATTTGTTGTTAAGATCATTAAATGCTTAATGTATTGCCACTTTAGGCTTGGCACATTTTTGCACAGAAGTGTATAAAGCTAAAAAAATTGCTTAGTAAGGCCCAAGAAAATAGTAAAACTGGATTAAGAACAAGATTGGGAAAAATCCAAATAAAGTATTCCATGCTAATTACTAAATGTTAAATGCATTATGTAACATATTCTTCTAAATCACATAAAAGAGTGATATTTAGATTATACTTGATAGAATACAGAATATACTTTCTTAAAGTGAAACACCTAGGCGATACTGACTCTTAATGCCACTGTGTCAATAAACCTGAACCCATTCGTGCTCCAAGATATAAAGATATAAAATTCGTGCTCCTTCTGATCATTGCCAATACCTCTGGTTGAGAAGAGCCTAGACCAGGGGTGCACAACTTCTTTTTACCAAGGGCCGATTTCACATAAACACCTAAACCAGAGGGACCACAAATTTCATTTTTACAGGCCTGTCCACATGAATTTTTAATACAGTTAGGGCTGGGTGATTAAGCCAAAAAAAATTTTTCGATTATTTTCAAATGTATTATCGATTCTCAATTACGATTTGTTTTGTTTTTGTATAATGCAATTAAAAAAATTTAATTTAAAAGACTAAAAAATAGAGACAGCACCACCTATAAACTTTATAACAATAACAATATAACAATAATTAACAATAATTTAAAGAGTCTGTATCAGTATCTACACTAGGGGACATCAAGTGAGCAGTCAGCTCAGCTTTGATTTTGTCCTCTTGTGACTGGGTGGGTGGATGGACGGGGCACATTCTGCGTCTAACAATATGGACTATAATTCCCATGCTCCCACGTACTCTCACGTGACTATCACATGTCCAGGGTCAGCCAATCCTGATCGCGCTCACCGTCTCCGGAGTTTTGATTCAGTTCAGCTGTGTTCGGTTCCATGCGCAGCTTAATTAAACTCTTCTGTTTGAGTCTCGTTGTGAAGTTTTGCCGTTCGTGTTTGCGGTCCTTATTTCTGAATCTAACCATTACCGTGTATGATCCTTGTTGTCTTCCGTTTGCTGCCGGTCTGTTTATCCTCTGGTTTTGGATTTTGTACACTGTTTTCGCCCTTTTGATATTAAACTTTCCCTGATTTATAATCTGCGGGCGTCTGGTCAGTTTCTGCCTCGTGACATGTTGGTATTTTAATTTTAGGGCAGTGGTAGCTCAGCGGTTAAGGTACTGGACTAGTAACCAGGAGGTTGCCGGTTCAAGCCCCACCACCACCAAGTTGCCACTGTTGGGCCCCTGAGCAAGGCCCTTAACCCTCAATTGCTCAAAATTCTGTTCAGTCATAACTGTAAGTCGCTTTGGATAAAAGCGTCTGCTAAATGCCGAAAATGTAAATGTAAATGTAATTAAAATATAAAGTATGTAAACAATTGCGATTGTCACATTTCTAACATCGGGTGAAAACGTTCATTCAAATTAACCGAATTAATCGTGAAAACCAGACATGAGAAAACGCCATGGCCCGTTTAATAAAAAAAAAATACTTGTATGTCCATTCAGGGTTAAATTTCCTATGCTCGAGATCCACTTTTCTTTTTTTACTCGTACTTGGTTTGGACAAACATGGTACCGCTAAAGTAACCTGTATTTACATAATTTACTTTTCAGTCGCAAGTTCATGGAATTACCCGGTGAATTTAAAGTGACAGCATCATTTATTTAAAAATGCATCAGCACTTCATTTGGCGGGCCGGATCGAGAGTTTTGCCGGGCCGTATGTTGTGCACCCCTGGCCTAGACTATCACATACTCCTTATAATGGTATCTTGAATACCTATGGCTATCGATGGATACTGACTCCTAGTGTCGCTGTTTCAATAAACTTGAACCCATTCGTGCTCCAAGATATAAAGCGGTTTGGGGTTTTATTGCACTTTTCCATATACTTCACTTCTCATCACTGCCAATACCTCTGGTTGAGAAGAGCCTAGACTATCACATACTCCCTGTGGCATCTTTTTACTTGTCAGTGGCTGTGCCTCATAGGGAACCATACTGAATAGGTCATTAAATGACCATTTGAGTTGTCTTCCTGACCTTGGCACAAGACAACTCTTTCATGTACTTAGGTTTTGGTAATGTAGTCCTATTTTTATGTGCACAGAGAAATCACCAGCTATTGTCTAGCATAATCTTTAACGAAGAATTAGAAGGTCATGCAATGTTAAATAGTATTACAGCTTTGTAATATATAGGCTTTAATTTGTTTAATTTTAATATGTATATTTTATGCATATCCTATTCATATTTTCAACCTATGAATAGAATATTTCCAGCAACAAAAAATACTTCATACTTCTTCAGGTGTATATAAATTGTATATTAATTGTATATAACCATATCATCACTTTATGGAAGTTAGGTAGATACAATATCTACCTGAAGGGTACAGTGTTGGCCTAGTGGGTAAGGCTTTGGGCTATCAACTGAAAGGTTGAGAGTTCGAATCCCAGCTCTGCCATGCAGCCACTGTTGGGCCCTTGAGCAAGGTCCTTAACCCTCTCAGCTCCAGGGGGCTGTATGATGACTGACCCTGCGATCTGACCCCAGCTTCCAAACAAGCTGGGATACGTGAAGAAAGAATTTCATTGTACAGTACTGTACACCTGTATATGTATATATGACAAATAAAGGTTTTCTATACTTCTAATATTCTTGTTTTTGAATTATTATCATTTAAAGAAGCTTCAATATAGGTCTAAACCAGGGGTGTCAAACTCATTTTCACCGAGGGCCACATCAGCATTATGGTGGCCCTCAAAGGGCCGATTGTAACGTATCCTGCTGTGATTGCAGTCTGTTGTTTTTCTTGGAGGCCGAATTCTGCATTTATATTGTCCTACTTTACCACAGACATGGCCTCATAACACAAGAGACGCACCGGTTTCTCTTCCTGAAGCACAAACTTGTTTTCATTTTCATTAAATTTCCTCCTTATGCTTAATTTTCTTACTTATCTTCTTGTACATTTTAGGATCATGTGTAAATATGTGTAACATCATCTACTGGCGGGTTGTGTCACTTTGCAGGTCACAAAATCAGCATGCATTTTGAAAGATGCAGTTTGTTTAGGATTTTACAGTGTATTTTTAAGACAATCATTCTGCCCTCACTAATAGTTTATCCCCCTTTCCCAGCTAGACAGACAGACAGACCTACAGACAGCTCTCTTCAGAATACAGTCGGTTTATTTGCTCGCCAGCTGTGTGATACTGTGTGCATCAAAATGAAGTAAAAACACAAACAATAAAAACAATAAAGAACTTAATACAGTAAAAGCACACAGCTGTAGTCAAGTGTTACATCTGGTACAATATGAGATTTAACCAAACGTAAAATAACGCTAACGAGTTTAAATTTTGTGTAAAGATACTAATCGCTACAGTAACGTAACAACAGTATTTAATTACGGTAAATTTGTAACTAAAACGCTGTGATATACTCACTAAACATTTACTAACAACTGAGAATATAAACACCACTACTTACAGACGAAGCTTTGGTATTATACAGAAAGATAATTATTTATTTACAGTATTTATTTATTATTGTTTACATTACTGACTACGCTACTTCGCATTCTCTTTGCCGTAAAAGTCACATGGCTTTTAGTTTTTTTATGGTTAAAATTAGTTGCCATGACTACGATGTCACGGTTGTCTCTTAAAGGCGCAGGTGTCTCGTTAAATTATAAGCGCGTCTCTGTAACGACTCGAACCATCACAACAATCATACAGTCGTTAAACCTCTCGCGGGCCACATAAAATGACGTGGCGGGCCGGATCTGGCCCGCGGGCCGTGAGTTTGACACCCCTGGTCTAAACACTCTAACAGTGGAGGCAACTACAGTTAATCACCATAAACAGCAAAGTCATAACATACTCTTCAAAAAAAGATGACTGGAAAGCTTTACGCATAGCATAAACAGCAGGTTTCAGGAGGGCAGAGTCCACCTTTTGACAAATCGCTTTTATCTGCCAGCTTTATTGCCAGCTCCTGCAATCCCAATTACATAAACCCTTGAGCCTGCCTCACATGCTGCACATACTCACTCACATAGACAGCATCGAAAGAACATTTCTGGAATTTTTGTGCATTCTCATAGCAGCCCATGTGACTGCTCTTTTACCACTTGACAGGAAGCATGCCCATATAAGGTATGAGAAGGTACCGGCGGACCTAAAGGGGCAGCAACACCATTACTAAGCAGGCTTTGAATGAAATGCAGAGGCAGTGTTGTATAATAGAGGGCTTTTTTTGATATGGTGTGAATATGTCGCAGGTCTTGGTACGTTATGTTTGGGGGTATTTTGGGGATTGTGGTTTGGTGTCATGCATATACAAATATTTAAATGATTTGATTGTGTTTTTCTATGTAGAATTAATGATAGCAATGCTCAGACTAGACCTTCATAAGATCCTCTATAAGATCCTAAACTAAATCTGTTAGTACAGATAAGAATGGTGTCAGAAAACAGCTGCTGTACCAAATACTGCACATTTGAGTGACAGTATAATAATGGGGGGAGGGAATGGTGGCAAAAGGGAAACAAAAAGTGAGTGAAAAGACTGAGCTACAACACCATGCTAGTGAAGATGACAAGAAATATGTGCATATCAAAAAAACCCTAGTGATTTATTTTAAAAAAAGGAAACTTGTTGCACACAAATAATTGGATTAAAGCATCGAGTTCACTTCTAGCTGAAAACGTCAACACCCGTCATGGTTTGGGGTTATTTTTATGGACTAACGATGCACATATGTGACTGAGTAAGGTATAAAGATCCATAAGAATGATGAGAAAATGTAGAGGGAGGGTGAGCGAGCTAAGCACTCAGTCTGTGGGGATGCAAGCAGAGGGAGGAATGTGGTAACCATGGCAACCTGCAGAAGGCTGAGCTCTGGGTGTCCGTTCCAGCTCTAACTGCGTTGCACTGCACCGGCCCTTGCCTCTCAGTCGGCTCGTTTCTTCTATCCTCCCCCACTCTCTTTATTTTTATTTCTCTCTCTCTTTCTCTCTCTATCTCCCGCTTTACTTGCGACTCTTTCTGCATCCTTCCTCAGCACCTCATACCCTCATCCTCCCTCCTCGTGCGCGCAGAGACATGGCACAACATTCATCTCAGCATCACCCAGCCTTGCCGTCATTGGAACGTCCCCGGTGTTATACCATACAGTTTAATGCAGAAAAACGACACTCGACATGTCTTTAAAATCCGCCGAGACTACACAGCTAAAGCAGAAGCCGAGACCATCGCACCTTCCTCCCCCTCGTCACACCCACACCCCTCGCTTAGTTCTTCACTCGGCTCAAAAGCCAGCGCCTGCAGGCATTGTGCTGCCATGCGCCTCTGGGCATGTTGTGATTGGGAAGGCATGTGAAAATGAGGTCTGCCATGATAGGGTGGCACTCTGCCATGATCCCTAGATGAGCATTCTAAGAAACGAAGACATCTCAGACATCGTGACATCTCTCACATAATGAATAGCAGGATGTTTTGTTAGGATTTTTTGCCTGACTGAGGGGCTTACTAATTTAGATGGGTTGTCTAACAGAGCCGCCAATCAGAGGCATTTATCACACTCCATTCATGGAAAATTATCAGTTGGTACCAAATTGTAGCAAACAGGGCATCAGTTTCTTAAAAGCAGGCCCTTAAGAATTCTAAAATGTAATACTTAGACATTTGAAATATCTTTGCTAAATTATTTAGTCTATATATACACCGATCAGGAATAACATTATGACCAACTTCTTAATAGTGTGTTTGTCCCCCTTTTGCTGCCAAAACAGCCCTGACCCGTTGAGGCATGGACTCCACTAGACCCCTGAAGGTGTGCTCCAGGATGTTAGCAGCAGATCCTTTAACCCCTGTAAGTTGCAAGGTGGGGCCTCCATGCATCTGTGGGACTTCTTTGCTCAGCACATCCCACAGATGCTTGATTGGACTGAGATCTGGGGAACTTGGAGGCCAAGTCAACACCTCAAACTCGTTGTTGTAGTGCTCCTTAAACCATTCCTGAAGCATTTTTGCACTGGCATGTTTTTGGGATGTGGAAGGGTCCCTGAAGTAGTGACATAAACATACACTATATTGCCAAAAGTATTCGCTCGGCTGCCTTCACACGCATATGAATTTGAGTGACATCCCATTCTTAATCCATATGGTTTAATATGATGTTGGCCCAACCTTTGCAGCTGTGACAGCTTCAACTCTTCTGGGAAGGCTTTCCACAAGGTTTAAGAGTGTGTTTATGGGAATTTTTGAGCATTCTTCCAGAAGTGCATTTGTGAGGTCAGACACTGATGTTGGACGAGAAGGCCTGGCTCGCAGTCTCCGTTTTTATTCATCCCAAAGGTGTTCTATTACTTCGTGGCTGAGTTGCTGTCGTTCCCAATCACTTCCACTTTGTTATAATACCACTGACAGTTGACTGTGGAATATTTAGTAGCGAGGAAATTTCACTACTGGACTTGTTGCACAGGTGGCATCCTATCACGGTACTACGCTGGAATTCACTGAGCTCCTGAGAGCGACCCATTCTTTCACAAATGTTTGTAGAAGCAGTCTGCATGTCTAGGTGCTTGGTTTTATACACCTGTGGCCATGGAAGTGATTGGAACATCTGAATTTAATGAATTGAATGATGGAGTGAATACTTTTGGCAATATAGTGTATAAACAACATGCTATACTACACCTGACAGTAACAGGTGAAATATTTTACAGTTTTAATTGATTCATAATGTTAAGTAACCATTTAATCCTATTTAATGTTGGATGTCCTTTCTCAATTTTATATTTATTAGATAAATCTCACTAATGCTAAACCTTCACCATAAATACAAGCAGTCACCGTAAAGTCTCTGGAATACTGGAATACTTTGCGACAACAGCTAACAAAAATGAGATTATATTAGTCCTAAATGGGTAGCTATTTATAAGGCTCATAGACTCCAGTGAGACACAGTGAGAGTCATAATCTCCCAAGTTTGATTTGAAAACAAATGTAAATGCCCCTTACTTTGGCTAAACTATAGGTGATATCCAGATCCACCACAACCCTGGTCCATTTCGTTTGTCAAGCATGAACTATTTAGCCTTATGCACAAATAATGTCACATGACCTCGGTAAAATAATACAAATATGAACAAGAGGAAATTTGTAATTTACACATTTTAAAAGGCCAAACTCTAAACTTCGGCCTTATTAACATATTGAAAGTGAGTAAATCAATATTCTTCTTTAGACAAATACGACTATTTCAAATCAGTACAAGCCTCTACTGAATTCTGAAACATTCTGTAAATCCAGTTGCCACATACCTTGGGTGTCTCCACATGGGAGAGACTCACAATCCCAGCCACTCTCTCCAACTTCTGTGGGCTACTCCTGCTGGTCACTCGGACTCTGGACACACCCTCCATTGTACAGTTCTGTTACACATAAACAAATAAAATACACAGATTGATGAATTGTAAAATGTAAATAAAAATAAATCAATATAAACTTAATGTAAATGGTTTATAATCTTATTTCCGATAATAGCAAGAGCAATACATGACAGCATACAAGATAAAAAAAAGTTTGTATCTATCTAAAAACATTGAGATTACAGTGATACCTTGTAACCCGACGTCCCCTAAACTCAAAATCTTTAAAACTCAACACCATTTGTCAAGAAATTTGTACCCTTAAACTCAACGTTTACCTTAAACTTGACATGTGTGCGACTGCCGTTTTGTTCAGAGCTTGGCTTGAGCGGTGTGGTAAAACATCATCAAAGTGCGAATATGAGACGAATCTGCATTTGTGTGGCAAGTATCTGTGTTTAGCTGGATTTTCCTCATGTTTCACTTTTAAACTTGTGTTATAGCTTGGGGTTCTGAGAAATTGTGAGAGTCAGTTTTTCTAAAAGAGTCTAAAACACTTATTGGTAAAAAAAAAAGCTTAATGTGACTTAATGTATTAAAAGAACGACACAGGAACACTAAACCTCTCATAATTATTACTGCTCATAAGTTCTTTCCACACAAAAAATCCCTGCTTGTGGTTTTAGTACTATAAGGCACCCTTTGATGCACAACCTGGGTCAAAAGTGACCCAAATGAGTTTTTATTTTCTATATCTTTGCAATAAATTAATTTCGTCATTCAAGCTTTCATGAATTTTTCAATTAACTTGTTTTTGATCATCACAAATCCTTATTTCAGTTTTATATTTTTTGCTTTTTTAATAAAAATAATTTTTGTATCACTACCATTCTAATGCACAACATGGGTCAAAAATGACCCTTATGTATTTACTACGGAGTTTGACAGAAACTACTGACATTTGTAAGTGTTTGTAGTCAAAAACATATTTAATGAATTTTTGAAAGACAACCAAAGATTAGGCTCTTGAATCTTGAATATGTCCAATACTATTTGCTTGCTAGCTGTTTACATATTCTAGTATACAGGTCCTTCTCAAAAAATTTGCATATTGTGATAAAGTTCATTATTTTCCATAATGTAATGATAAAAATTAAACTTTCATATATTTTAGATTCATTGCACACCAACTGAAATATTTCAGGTCTTTTATTGTTTTAATACTGATGATTTTGGCATACAGCTCATGAAAACCCAAAATTCCTATCTCAAAAAATTAGCATATTTCATCCGACCAATAAAAGAAAAGTGTTTTTAATACAAAAAAAGTCAACCTTCAAATAATTATGTTCAGTTATGCACTCAATAATTTTTGCAGAAATGACTGCTTCAATGCGGCGTGGCATGGAGGCAATCAGCCTGTGGCACTGCTGAGGTGTTATGGAGGCCCAGGATGCTTCGATAGCGGCCTTAAGCTCATCCAGAGTGTTGGGTCTTGTGTCTCTCAACTTTCTCTTCACAATATCCCACAGATTCTCTATGGGGTTCAGGTCAGGAGAGTTGGCAGGCCAATTGAGCACAGTAATACCATGGTCAGTAAACCATTCACCAGTGGTTTTGGCACTGTGAGCAGGTGCCAGGTCGTGCTGAAAAATGAAATCTTCATCTCCATAAAGCTTTTCAGCAGATGGAAGCATGAAGTACTCCAAAATCTCCTGATAGCTAGCTGCATTGACCCTGCCCTTGATAAAACACAGTGGACCAACACCAGCAGCTGACATGGCACCCCAGACCATCACTGACTGTGGGTACTTGACACTGGACTTCAGGCATTTTGGCATTTCCTTCTCCCCAGTCTTCCTCCAGACTCTGGCACCTTGATTTCCGAATGACATGCAAAATTTGCTTTCATCCGAAAACAGTACTTTGGACCACTGAGCAACAGTCCAGTGCTGCTTCTCTGGTTCAAAAGTGGCTTGACCTGGGGAATGCGGCACCTGTAGCCCATTTCCTGCACACGCCTGTGCACGGTGGCTCTGGATGTTTCTACTCCAGACTCAGTCCACTGCTTCCGCAGGTCCCCCAAGGTCTGGAATCGGCCCTTCTCCACAATCTTCCTCAGGGTCCGGTCACCTCTTCTCGTTGTGCAGCGTTTTCTGCCACACTTTTTCCTTCCCACAGACTTCCCACTGAGGTGCCTTGATACAGCACTCTGGGAACAGCCTATTCGTTCAGAAATTTCTTTCTGTGTCTTACCCTCTTGCTTGAGGGTGTCAATGATGGCCTTCTGGACAGCAGTCAGGTCGGCAGTCTTACCCATGATTGCAGTTTTGAGTAATGAACCAGGCTGGGAGTTTTTAAAAGCCTCAGGAATCTTTTGCAGGTGTTTAGAGTTAATTCGTTGATTCAGATGATTAGGTTAATAGCTCGTTTAGAGAACCTTTTCATGATATGCTAATTTTTTGAGATAGGAATTTTGGGTTTTCATGAGCTGTATGCCAAAATCATCAGTAATAAAACAATAAAAGACCTGAAATATTTCAGTTGGTGTGCAATGAATCTAAAATATATGAAAGTTTAATTCTTATCATTACATTATGGAAAATAATGAACTTTATCACAATATGCTAATTTTTTGAGAAGGACCTGTAGATAGCTTTTATTAGCTAAGACAGCAAATACATGAATAACTGACAAATGTGCATATGAAAATATTCTTGAATGGATGAATATGGGTCATTTTTGACCCATGTTGTGCATTAGAAGGGGTTTGCTTAGCTTGTGCATCAAAGGGTTAAGCTTTGTGCACCAGCACACTCCACAGGAAATAACGGCACAGCAGCACAAAAGCTATTTTGATCAGGCATAACATTATGACTACCTTCCTAATATTGTGATGGTCACCCTTTTGCTGCCAAAACAGCCCTGCAACTGTCGAGGCATGAACTCCACTAGACCCCTGAAGGTGTGCTGAGGTATCTGGCACCAAGATGTTAGCAGCAGATCCTTTAACTTCTATAAGTTGTGATGTGGGGCCTCCATGGATCAGACTTGTTTGTCCAGAACATCCCACAGATGCTCGATTGGTTTGAGATCTGGGGAATTTAGAGGCCAAGTCAACACCTCAAGCTCATTGTTGTGCTCCTCAAACCATTCCTGAACCATTTTTGCTTTGTGGCAGGGCTTTAGGTAGGTGGTACGTGTCAAAGTAACATCCACATGGATAGTGGGACCCAAGGTTTCCCAGCAGAACATTGCCCAAAGCATCACACTTCCTCCGCCGGCTTGCCTTCTTCCCATAGAGCATCCTGGTGCCATGTGTTCCCCAGGTAAGCGACGCACACGCACCCGGCCATCCACGTGATGTAAAATAAAGCGTGATTCATCAGACCAGGCCACCTTCTTCCATTGCTGCTCTGTGGTCTAGTTCTGATGCTCACGTGCTCATTGTTGGCGCTTTCGGCAATAGACAAGGGTTAGCATGGGCACCCTGACTGCTCTGGTATTCTGACACCTTTCTATCAAAACCAGCATTAACTTCTTCAGCAGTTTGAGCTACAGTAGCTCTTCTGTTGGATCAGACCACACGGGCCAGCTTTCACTCCCCATGTGCCCATGACCCTGTCGCCGGTTTACCACTGTTCCTTCCTTGGACCACTTTTAATAGATACTGACCACTGCAGACCGGGAACACCCCACAAGAGCTGCAGTTTTGGAGATGCTCTGACCCAGTCGTCTAGCCATCACAATTTGGCCCTTGTCAGACTCGCTCAAATCCTTATGCTTTTTTCTGCTTCTAACATCAACTTTGAGGATAAAATGTTCACTTGGTGCCTAATATATCCCACCCACTAACAGGTGCTGTGATGAAGAGATAATCAGTGTTATTCACTTCACCTGTCAGTGGTCATAATGTTATGCCTCATCGGTTTATTTTCTCATTTGATCCACTGCTGTATTTTATGCTTAATGAGTGTGGTTTGAACTGATTTCACACATAAACATCAGCAACAAATTGTGTTAACACCTGGCATTATCACGCCTGTGCCATTTTACATAACTTGTTGCATAACACCAAAACATGTGAAGTATCGGTCGCTGTTAAGCCCATCAGTAACGGAAATCACTGATCCCGATAGCTGTGATATAAAAAAATTAAATCGGGATCGGTGCGTCTCTACCTAAAATCTTAGTCCTATTCATTCTGGCTGCATACATAAAATAATCAGATGAATTGCAAGTGATTACATCGGTGGGCTCATAATGGCGCTTTAGTCAGTCAGAAGAGCTGCTGATGTCTTTTTCTTACATCTAGCCTGTGCACAAATTCACTGAATTTGCAGACTCATTTCATTTAACTCTCCTCCACTCAGGTGGGAATGTGTGGTGAATGCTAATGAAACTGCGCTGGATTCTCTTTCAGCTCCAGCCCTCCCCTGCATGTCTGCTAGCTTTCACTCGACAGCCGGTAGCTCTCCACATTGAAGCTTTGCATTTCTGCTGGGCCTGGAACGTTCTTCAGCACTGATAACACAGTGAGTCAGTGACCCCTGCAGTATGTTTAAGGAAGAGAAGATCTTGTCGCACAGTGCTGCTGCTTTTGGAAACAGTAAAATGTGGAACTTGTGCTTCTCAATCTGTTTAAATCTGCTTCTCAATCAGTTCATTACAGCAATAAATTCTTAATGCTGTAGTGGGTAACCTTTGTGAAATAAAAAAAAACTACCATTACAAAGTCAGTCATACATTTATAATGACTAGCGATGTAACGATATACAGGGTGGCACACAAAAAACAGAACCGTCTCTGATCAGCTGGCTCGAGCTATTATACAGGCGGGCGCCGTCGCGATCGCGGAAAAGTGTATTGACGCACAACACAAGGAAATCATTTCCAGTACCCCCTCTAACCAGTAAGTACAGATTTTTGTATTTGCAGATCTTTCGTTTCATGTACGGGCTAAGAAACCTACGCCGACGTACGCGAGACGGTTCGGTTTTTCATGCGCCACACTGTATTTTACCCACGATGTGATGCGGGTCACGATACTGGGTTCACTACACAATTTTTTCAAAAACTGAAATTGAAGACAAATGATGACAAAGTTTCCTTTTATTATTTCTCTTAAAAAAAGAAAAGAAAATACTGTATTTGTGATTATCTTTTATTTATTTATCTAAATAATGAATGCCCTTGTATTTTTGAGGTAGGTACAAACTATGCAAAACAATTTTGATTTAAGCCCAATTTGGCTGAAAACCCCCGAATTTGGCAACTAGGCGTATAGCGGCAGTGACGTCAACCAGGCAACGTGTACAGCGCCAGTGCCCTCTGCTGTTTAAAGTGAATATCGATTTGAATTGTGGAATTTTTGAATCGGTTATTAATTGTCTTGTGGTGAATCATTACATCCCTAATAATTACATGGGTTTTTTTTGGATTGTTGGCATAGCTTTAGGCACAAAAAAGGTCCAGCTGCAATCATTTCAGTGTTGAATACTGATTCACTATTAAGCTCACATATTTATCATTATTAGGACAGTGGGAGCTTACTGGGTTGAGCTCTGGGCTATCAATCCAAAGCTTGTGGGTTCAAATCCTGGCTCTTTAGTAAGGCCTTTAACCCTCAGTGCACCAAGGACGTTGTACGATGGCTGACTCTGCGCTCTGACCCCAGCATCCAAACAAGCTGGGATATGGGGAAAAAGCATTTAATTGTACTGTACACGTGTATATGTATATATGACGAATAAAGGCATTCTATTCTATTACTGATATGTGCACAGGGTAACATTAAATTATATGAGAGAAAAATGCACAAAAAATACAATACAAACAGCATTTGCAAGATTTGACCATTTATTTTATAAATCGCTTATAATACTTCCTAAATTACTACCTATTCGAGTCCTATTTTACTATTTGTTTACAGGTGGCGCAGTGTGATAAGTCGCTAGCACACCAGTGCCAAGATTCTGAACTCCCAGGTTCGAGTCTCGGCTCTGCTACCGGTCGGCTGGGCTCCCTGCAGCAGTCAACACTGGCCTCCAGTCTGTTAGCATTGGAAAGGACCGGATTTAACAAAGGGGTGGAGCTGTGAAAGGAACCTGGTTGCCCAGGATGCTCGAACAGCGGTGGAGGAGCACAGAGGTCGCCGGTGTGTGTCAGTCAAGTCACCCCCTCCTTGGGCACCACTAGGGGTCCCCAGAAGCTGGCTTTGAAAACAGTAGTTTGTGCCAAAATATTTTTGACCATGTGATTGGACACCTAATTTGAAGATCTTGGTTACATTGTTATCTTGCCGCTGATGAGATGCTATCAACACAGTCCCTTGTAGAAATAATTACTGCATTACAGTATAACTCCCTTTGATTTTTCTCTCCCTTTATCTAGTTTCACATTTATTTTTGCTTTATTAAATTCATCCTTCTCTTTTTTGAGCCATTAGAGTCCACAGTTTGCCTATTTCTTTTATGAACAGGAAACACAAAAGCAAAGTGAACTGGTGTCTGCTGGTAAAACTGCATTAATTATGTGAGCCTACAAATAATTTGGAAGGTTCATTTTGTGTCCTTTCATGTTCTGTAAGCCTCTTACCTTCCATGTGTCCTTAGGGCCGTTTTCTTTACTTTTATGTTCGTTTGCATTTAGCTGCAAGGTCACCTCATAGCATTCTTGAATGTCTAAAAAAAATAATAGTAGAAAAACAGTATCCATAGTTACAGTTGAGAAAAAAGCTGAGACAGTAGCGGGATTGCTAATAAAACAGACAGCAGTGATCCGCTAATTGTGTTTTATACGTATTTATGTGAAAACAGCAGAAGATTTATTGTTTTCACATAAATGCTAAGCGTCAACAGGCATTGTTTTCATGATTGGGTATAAAAAGGAGAATTAATATATGTTGTTTAGTAGCAAAGTAGGTACAAATTTGCAATTTTGGGCACCCAGGTGGCGCAGCGGGATATTCCGCTAGCACACCAGCACCAAGATTCTGAACTCCTCGGTTCGCAACTCGGCGTTGCCACCAGTCGGCTGTGTGCCATCTATGGCATAATTGGTTCTGCTAAAGTGGGATGACCGGACTATGTGGGTGGGGTCTTCAAACGCTGTGTAGGGACCCTGATTGGCAGATAGAGAGGTGCCTGTGCAGAGTGCATAGGTGAAAAAGGGTTCCGCTAAGGGTTGCGCACGGGTCGGAGAAGGGATCCCCCAGCAGTGGAGGACAAATTGACTCCACTAAATTGGGAGAAAAATGGGAGAAAAATGCATAAATAAAATAGGAACATAGTTCAACAGCTACAAAACAATGTTTATCCATGTATAATGGCAGATAAATTTACCTACTGTGCCATCTACAGTCCAAAATATTATTACAAGATTCAAAGTTCTGATGAAATCTCTGTGCACATATAATAAGCATGTTAACCAACATTAAATGTTTTTGACATTTGATCCCCTAGATCAGTGGTCCCCAAACTTTTTTTGCACCATGGACCAGTTTCATAAAAGACATAATTTCACAGACCGGTGGGGCGGGAGGAATTGAATAACTATAGAATTAAAAATCAGTGTGAGTCCTAAGCTTTTTATGCTGCAACAAGACGCTGCTCCCATCTAGTGGTGATAAGAGACAATAACACCCAAAGAGTTTTGGAAATGTAGTTGCTCTTGTAGCGATCTCTAATTATTTATTCTTTCTGTGCGGCCCAGTATTTTAAAATCCTCCCACCCCGCCGGTCCGTGAAATTATATCTGATATGAAACAGGTCCGTGGTGCTAAAAAGGTTGGGGACTGCTGCCATAGATGACACTGAATCAAAAAAGAAACAACAACACACATCTATAATGAATACAACCATATAAGCTCTGAGTTATATGGATATAAAAGCTGATATCATCAAGGTATGTGTTGGTAAATTAAAAGAAAACTCAAAAATTTTACTTTACCCAATTGTATTCTTGGACAATGGACACAATAGCCTTCATTGTCTTTGGCGTCAATGACTTAATCTTTACTGTCCAACACCCTGTCAGCATTTGTAGCTTATCTCTCCACAGACTACTTTTGGAAGGTAATTAGGCGGCCCATGAGCACAGTCTTCTAGCTATAATACTTTGGCCCTTGTTTACATCACTGGCTGCATTCACATGTGTACTATGAGTAACAACCATTAGCCGAAAAAGTAATAAATCCCTGGCCATAACATGAAGCATCTCTAAAACTACCACAAACTGTCATGTTGTTTCATCAGTAAACATTTATTAAATGACAGGATAGAACAAGGGTCAGCTTTTGGCATAACTTGAGCATCAGGTTTGCCATTATAAAGCTCTATAAATAATTTCCAGCAGCTCCGTCCATTTATTTCCACTCATAATAAGTTTAGAGAGTAGCAGCAGTCACACTCACTAACAGACAGGCTGTTAATGTGATTCACTGCTGATAGCACAGCTAAGTACACAGAACATTCCTCAAGCGTACAATCATCACTGGCATTACTATAGGTCACACACATTCAAACTAACAGCTAAACTGTTAACACAGTTGGTTAACTAATCACATTTGTGTACATTGTGTGTCATACATAATTAGGTTAATTTGTTCCCAGGCGCATCCCACACTAATGTGTTTGTCCATACCATGTATGACATGATGTTTAACACCAGGTATGTGTGACACATCACATGCCATACAGTCAAAATGATCTGATGTTTACGGTCTAATGCATACAGTGCACGACGCAAAGTCTATAACAACAGGGCTTGGTGAGTTTGGTTTGCTGCGAACAACAGTGTCCAGCACAAAGCTGTGACCTCCACCCTATTGGTCACATTTTGGGGCAATCAAGTCTCAAACGTACACCACAATTAGAACTAAAAGCATTGTCTTTTCTGAAAGCCCCTGAGGTCACCAGATGCTACTGGAACAGTGACTGGTTAGCATAGCAGCATAGACTTAATGAAGTACCAGAATATTTTAAATGGCATTCTGACTGCCCATGCCAAGAGGCTAAAACTGGGTTGTGGTTGAATCCTTCAGAATGACCATCATTTACAACATTCACAAATTCACAGAGCAATCCGACAATTCCCCAGAGTCAAGTACAGACCATGGTCATCCAGTCTTCTGATCTAAAGCCATTACAAAACTGTAAGATACAAATGATGGATACATTTATGTACTGCCCTGAAATGTCCTTTTGTATGCATTTTAACAGAATTTTAAGATTTCTGAGTGGCAGTTTGTTAAACACATGGGTTAATTTGTGCTCAAGCTGGTGAAAGGGCCGGCGCTAGTGTCCCCCAGAGGTGCAACGGTGGAGACATTAAAAGAATTGGGGAAAGAATGTGACTCATCTGTGTCTCTGTGAGTCTGTATGAGTGGGAGGAGAACACTGTGTGGGTGGTAGTTGCCCAGCTGACCAGAGAAAAAGAAAAAGATAAATAGAACCAGAAAAAAATGAAGTGAATAAAATAAACTGAAACGAAAGTTAGTCTGGCTCAAGTCAGTTAGCATGATTATAAAACATTTAGCTTTATAAAATATGAAATATTCAAGGCCTAGTTCACACTTACATAGGTAAATTCATAGGTAAAACTCATCTTTCTTTTTTATTCCACTAATTACAGCTAATAAATATGAAAAATGCCAATGAGGTATTGTAGTATGAATACAGAAAAAACTGAACTAAAAAGAATTAGCTCTTGATTATTAAACTTGGCAGTCTGGCTTATGTACACTAAGATGTACACTTACCTAAATCTGAATGGTTTAGTTTAGAACACAACCAAAACAGCTACTCTGATGAAAATGTGATGCCAGACAATAGGGCCATTTCTAAATTAGTACATATTGGTAGAGATGTACCGATCGGGGTTTTTGGCACCGATTTCGATCTCCGATCTCCTTTCAGGGCGATCTCCTGTTTTGGTCGATAGTCGATTCCAACCGTGGGGGGGATATGTTACTTCAAAAACTAAAGCAATTAATTTTTTCACCCACAGGAGACATATTTCATTAGTCTAACTGACCACACACTCACACACGCAGGTTTAATGTTATCCAGTTCAGTCTGAAAAAACCTTAAAAATAGGTCTAACTGTGAAGATAAACCGGTCACAAAAGCAACGGCGTGTGTGTCTTTAAGAGAGACGCTCTGTTCACAGTATCGATATAAGTGATTCAGGGGTCGGTTCATTTTATGCGAAACGTAAGTTTATCTTCTCAGTTATCTCTCCGTGTTTACTGTTATTAATTAATGTCATGGTTTTAAATAAACACCAGCTACTACAGAACATTTTGTGTGACTCTCTTACATTAAAAAGCTCAATTAAAAAGCTTAAATAATCTGCTATTACCACAGAGCGGTAACCGAGTCAGACTCGTTCTGCCTGTGGAGCTAAAAGTTTTCTGTCAGTCAGAGCAGATGATCCTGAACTAATGAATTTAGTATTTAATAAACTTTTGCCTCTGATTGGCTCTGTAACGTTTTCTGTTCTCATCTACATCAAAAGCTAGAACCGCTTACGATTTACCAAAGTGAACCACGAATTTATATAATGTGCTCATAGAATCGACTCAGATGTGACCGGGTTGAATCATCTTTTTAAAGTAAATATTTCAATCAGCAAAATTGCATCGTATGTATTATGCACAACGTTAATTATGTTATTTTAGGTTGTGAAATGCGATGGTTGACGAATGGTGCTTTGTAGCTCAAAGTCTGGATCAATCCCCTGAGCTGTTAAGCTTAACATGGAGGTGATCTTTATATATCACGCGATCGGATCTGCTGAATTTAGGAAATATCGACCGATCACCGATTGCATATTTTGATTAAAAATCAGCCGATTTCGATACATAGCCGATTGATCCTTCCATCTCTACTTATTGGCTACATAGTTCACTGAATAAAGTGTAAAAGCCGACATGTTTCCTATGTAGTGCAAAAATAGAAAAGCTATTTGTAATTTGTTCCACTCGAGGTTATGAAACTTAAAAATGGTACACCATATTCTGGACACCTGCACATGGCCAGCATGTCATTTTGCATATTTTTTACGTTTCTGTGAATAGAAAACTTTTTTTAAAAACACCGACCCAGACTTAAAATATTATAAGAATACTGTAAGTACTTAATAAATACAACCCCAAATCAGAAAAAGTTGGGACAGGGACAATTTAGGGCTTGTAATGAGGTGAAAAAACGATGTCAACAGGTGATTGTAATCATGGTTTGGTACAAAAGCAGCATCCAGGAAAGGCTGAGTCTTTGATGAGCAAAGATGATCAGAGGATCTCCAGTTTGTCAACACAGGCGTGAGAAAATGATTGAAATGTTAAAAACAATGTACCTCAAAGAAAGATTGGGAGGGATTTGCATATTTCTCCCTCTACAGTGCATAATATCATTAAACCATTCAAGGAATCGGGAGGAATTTCAGTGCGTAAAGGCCAAGGGCGCAAGTTTAAGCTGAACCCTTGTCAAAGGTAATTTACACTTCTGTGATGGCAGCATTAATGCAGAAAAGTACATTGAGATCTTAGAGCAACATATGCTGCCTTCAAGACGTCATCTTTTCCAGAGACATCCATGCATTTTTCAACAAGACAATGCAAAACCACATGTTTTTTTGTTTTGTTTGGAATGTGTTGCAGGTCTGAAATGCAGGAATGGATGTTTATTAATAAATGAAATGAAGTTGATCAGACAAAACATGAAATATCTCAGATTTATTCTGTCTGCAATGAAATAAAATTCAAAGTAAATGTAAGAAACTCTGTGTTTATTTATTATTTGCATTGTCCATGCTGTCCCAACTTTTTCTGATTTGGGGTTGTAGAACAGGGTAGATATACAATTATGTAATCTTATTAAAAGTACAGAAAATATGAGGGATCAAGTTTCCGCACTTTTAAAAAGCCACTCAGGTGGTGCCGTGGTAAAATATGCTAGCACACCAGTGCTGGGATTTCGAATACATCGTATCGAATCTCAGCTCTGCCATCGGGCTGGGTGGCTATATGAACAACGTTTGGCTGTTGTTCATACAGGGTTAGGGAGCTGAAGAGGGACCTTATAACTGATGCAATGACGACCTCTGCTGGCTGGTTGATGGCATCTGCACAAAGTAGAGGAATAATGCTGATCAGGGTGTGACTCTCTGTGCACAGGGCTGATTCGCATATGAACTCGGCTGGTGAAGCTGAAAAAATGCAGTCAGCTACTGCACACGTATTGGAGGGGACGTGTATCAGTTCGCTCCCCTCAATCCCCTCAAGTTTTCCAACTTTTATATTTTGATTGGAAACAGTGAGGGTGGGAGAAGTAGTAATTGGAGAGAGAGAGATTATAGTCCAGATTTAGCGCCATCTGGTTTCCATCTTTTTTAACCGCTCAAAGAAGCTTTAGGGGGAAGAAGATTTTCATGTGATGATGATGTGAAAGCAGCGGTGCATCAGTGGCTACACACTTAACCAAAAACTCTAGAAATTCATTAAAAAAATTTGTGTGGAAACTTTTGAAGAACCCTCGTAATTCTGTATTCTGTTAAAAATAATTCCACTTCCAACCCATGGACAGAAAATGTTGTGAGATTAGAAGTACTCCAGTTCTATGAACAAAAAACAATCCATCTGGCAACCCTATCTTAGCCCACTCATTTCCATTAACACTGTCTCATTACTTACCACACCAATCCATTACATTATGTTCAGTATGATGGTGACAGATGTGAGCTCCAACATGTACGCAACAGAGAAGATTATTATAACTTAAAAATAACTAACTCATTTACATTGTGGTAGTCCATACAAGCTGACACGACACAAACACAGATCACAGAACACTTAAAACTGAGTTCTAAACTCCCATTGAAAGCAAATTTAGCACTGGAACAGTTGAGAGGGATCTTTATGGATTGGATTTTCATGTCTGAGCAGTCTGTAAAGTTTGGTTGAAGAAGAACAATGGTGTGTGTCTGTTTTAAAAGACTTGGGCTGCACCCAGTAGTTACAGTGAAGACAAATGTAAGTTATATTGCATGCAATAAAATTCAAGAGAAGCCATTGTTAATAGGCAATAGTTTGGTTTGTCTTACCACGTTTAGTATGATATATCTATACACAGATCAGCCATAACATTAAAACCACCTCCTTGTTTCTACACACACTGTCCATTTTATCAGCTCCACTTACTTTGTAGTTCTACAATTGCTGACTGTAGACGATCTGTTTCTACCTACTTTTTTAACCTCCTTTTACCACAGCAGCACTGCTGGAGTTTTTAAACACCTCACTGTCACTGCTGGACTGAGAATAGTCCACCAACCAAAAATATATCCAGCCAACAGCGCCTGTGGGCAGCGTCCTGTGACCACTGATGAAGGTCTAGAAGATGACCAACTCAAACAGCAGCAATAAATGAGCGATCGTCTCTGACTTTACATCTACAAGGTGGACCAACTAGGTAGGAGTGTCTAATAGAGTGGACAGTGAGTGGACACTGTATCTAAAAAACTCCAGCAGCGCTGCTGTGTCTGATCCACTCATAGCAGCACAACACACACTAACACACCACCACCATGTCATTGTCACTGCAGTACTGAGAATGATCCACCACCCAAATAATACCTGCTCTGTGGTGGTCATGAACATTGAAGAACAGAGTATAAGGTTAAAAAAGGATGTAGAAAAACAGATGGACTACAGTCAGTAATTGTAGAACTACAAAGTGGAGCTTATAAAATCTTTGTATGTGTACAAAGTAAGGTCTATATAGTTTGCTGGGTTTTATGACAGAACCCTGACTGTAACACCATCCAACCATCCCCCTTTTCACTCAATATAGTCATTTTCAATTCCCAAACTGAACTCAAACAAAGCCATATCACATACAGAGATTTACACAATGCTATATGTGAGCCCCCACACACACGTAAAATTTCAGTTCAACCTTTCCTCCCAAATGCTTGGCTCGTACAGCACAGTTGTGTTTTCTACATTTCTAAAATGTTCTAATTTGGTTACATAACCTCACAATTTAACTGGGTGATTCCCTTTCATGCACTACGAATCAGTGATTCACTGACAGAGGTCGCCATAGAACATGTATTGTGAGAACTGCATGTTCCCCTGGGCTTTTGTGTGCTCTGGAAGAAAGGGAAGAGTCTGCTGTTGGGGAGACTTTTGTTCAAGATTGTGCAATCACGCAAACATCCAATCAAGCATCCCAGCTTCTCTCCCCCTGCCTCCCACAGAGCAGTGCCTTGGTAAAGACCTCTGTGAGCTTCTGTAATGCCTGTACAAGTAATATAATACACAATTCTCAAGCATACATTATAACCACCTTCCTAATATTGTGTTGGTCCCCCCTTTTGCTGCCAAAACAGCCGTGACCCATCAAGGCACGGACTCCACTAGACCCCTGAAGGTGTGCTGAGGTATCTGGCACCAAGATGTTAGCAGCAGATCCTTTAACTCCTGTAAGTTGTGATGTGGGGGCCTCCATGGATTGGACTTGTTTGTCCAGCACATCCCACAGATGCTCGATTGGACTGAGATCTGGGGAATTTGGAGGCCAAGTCAACACCTCAAACTTCATTTTTGCTTTGTGGCAGGGCGCATTATCCTGCTGAAAGAGGCCACAGCCATCAGGGAATACCGTTTCCATGGTCATGGACATGGTCTGCAACGATGTTTAGGTAGGTGGTACGCGTCAAAGACATCCACATGGATGGCAGGACCCAAGGTTTCCTAGCAGGACATTGCCCAAAGCATCACACTGCCTCCACTGGCTTGCCTTCTTCCCATAGTGCATCCTGGTGCCATGTGTTCCACAGGTTCCCATGTGATACATCAGACCAGGCCACCTTCTTCCATTGCTCCGTGGTCCAGTTCTGATGCTCACGTGTCCACTGTTGGGTCAGCATGGGCACCCTGACTGGTCTGCGGCTATGCAGCCCCACGCACAACAACCTGTGATGCACTTTGTATTCTGACACCTTTCTATCAGAACCAGCATTAACTTCTTCAGCAATCTGAGCTACAGTAGCTCGTCTGTTGGATCAGACCAAACGGGCCAGCCTTCGCTCCCCACGTGCATCAATGAGCCTTGGCCGCCCATGACCCTGTCGCTCGTTTACCACTGTTCCTTCAATCTCTCAATGGCAAAGCTGTTTGTCCACCCCCCCCCCCCCCCCCACACACACACACACATATCAACAAAGCCAACCATTTCTGTGTAGACGCCCAACCAGCTGATAGCATGATTTAGTCCTGCACCAACCAATAACCCCAGTTGATCTTTCTCAACTTTACTCACATAACATCTTTTGACTTCGTTCCAGATGCCCAGACACAGAAATGATTGGCTTTACCTGACCAAAGGAATAGAAATCTCGTGAGTACTGGCATATCTTTAAACTAAACCCTCTGTGCTTTGTTTGTTGGTGTTTGCAATGGATCTGAAGCTTTATGAAGCCTACATTTGCATACTGTTTACTAAGTTTGAGGCTACGATGCTACACCAAAATATGGTAGCCACACCAACGCATGAATTTAGACCTAGGCAATTAAGTCTAAAACATTTAGCATTTAACATTTAACATTCAGGACACTAAAACTGTCCATAAAACCACAAGCAGAGGTCAAGAATGAAAAACAGACTGCAGACATCATAAGCAGCGCTTCCTCTACTGCAAGCACTGCTCTGTGTATAACACAGAGAAATCACTCAAGTGAGGAAATTATGCTCCTATTTTCATTCCTGACATTAGTACCAGACCAGAGCTTGCTCTGATTAAAGACACATGTTTTTAGCAGCCCAGCTTTCCGCGACTCTGTTCTCGTTTATACCTGTGAGACAGTCTGACCTCTCCCCCAGAGTTAAGTATGCTCTGCAGAAAAAAATCATACTCCCAGCCTGTGAGAAATGTGAATGAAACACTGAAGTCTACAGTACATGTCAGGCATGCACATTCCTCTAACAATCCAGAACCTAAGTGTAATCCTTTCCACTCAGCTTTGCACTAAAATTCTTGTGTTTGTGCTTTCTTAATACATGATTTAAATGGGAATTATCAGTCCTTGTATAAAATAAAAACTTGGGTAAAACACCCCCCACATACACACTCACACTTAGGGCAATATCACTCTCGCAGACACAGGGAGACCACAGCTGCGTCCGAAATCGCATACTTCCATAGTGAACAGTACACAAAAGCAGTAAGCGAGAGCGGTTAGTATGTCCGAATACGTAGTATACATGAAAGAGTACGCGAAAAGTACTCAGATGACTTACTGGAGCTGATAGATGGTGGAAAGCAGAGGATAATTGTACGTCTGCTAAATGCTGATAATATAAATGTAGAGAGAATATCCTTGATGCATGTCTTCCTTTAGTTCTGAGTGGTGGATCAAGACGAGCTAGACTTGTTGCACAAAGCTTGCATGGTACAGAGCAGGGTTTTATGAGTTCTCTAAGGTAGAGTGGAGCTTAGCCGCCAATTCCCCTGTCGCCGGTTTTGGAGATGCACTGACCCAGTTGTCTAGCCATACCAATTTGACCCTTGTCAAACTCGCTCAAATCCTCACACTTGCTCATTTTTTCTGCTTCTAACACATCAACTTTGAGGATAAAATGTATAATAATCTGATCGTTAGACAATTAGAAACAAAACTTGCTTAACCTACTAGAAGAGTTTATTTAAAAGTCATGTCTGCAGCCGCAATACATTACTGTTTATTTTTTTAACAGAATGCATCATGGGAGAAAACAGAATGCTTTTTAACACAGTAGTAAGTAGTAAGATTGCCCCAACCAAGTCACCTAGAAATAACCAGAGGAAGCACAAGTCCCTCTCATCACTACAGGCTCATAGCAACCCAAGCTATACCAACACCCTGCTTCAGTCACATCCCCTGCTGGTATCTACCAGCACTGCTGTAACAGTAAGAAAACCCTCATTAAGGTATGGGGGTGCTAATTAAGTCTCAAGGTGATGGAAATTTCTTTCCTCTGTAGAATAGACGGGAGGTTCAACAAGGAAAAACAACTCTGAATAAAGGCTAATTATACAATAGCTGGGTTTTAGAGATGAGGTTAGTCAGACATCATGACCAAAGGTTCATGCCAGGTAAAGTGGTGCTCTTGAGCCAAACACCGCTCATGCAGCACCTTCTTAAATGACATAATAATAACTCTCCTGACTTACTTTAGCTCTGCATGCCCAACAAGCATGAAGGTAAGTATAAATTACTGGCATGTGTGGCTGTGACAGATATTAGTATTGCATATACTGTACAAATAGTATTTTTCATGTGCATTATTATGTCATAACTATTATTAAAGACACTGGTCTTTGAGTATCTTGAAAAGCGCTATATAAATAAAATGTATTATTATTATTATTATTATTACCACAGAAGGTGAACTCTTGTTAGGGAAGTTAGGGTTTCAGTTACAATAGAAGCAGAAATAATGGACCAACAGTTTATCTTCTGTGTCCTAATCTTTTTTTTATACATAGTGGTGTATAACACATGGGTAGACATTTATTATTTTTAAAGCCAACACTTTAAAACATACAACTACAATGAAAGAGCAGGCACAGGGTTCAAGATGCTAAGCTTATACAAAGATTTAAATACAAAAAGAAAACAGGCAAAAAGGTCAAGGACAGATATAGAGTGAGTAACTCAATAAAATGCTTCTCTTCAAGTTCTCTTCACTATCAGTATTATTGGATAACAGTGAATAAAAGATGCATTGAAACCCGAATTCAATGTAGTACACTGCTCACTGGTGAATTTAACTAGGTAAGCACGGCAGACAAACCCATTCTTCAAAACGCAACACTTCAATATGTTTCAAAAGTGCTTTTGATGTGAAGTGAGATTCATTCAGATGCAAATGAAAGGGCTTGATCCCTTCAGGATGAAATAACAGGTTATCTGACAGCTTCCAGATTTTGAATGTATGATATTTAGTTTTGTTAAGAGATGGCATTTAGCAGCCTTTGATTCCAAAACCAACAAACTATACCTTCTTTCTGTATTTGCAGCATAAAAATGTGTTTGCCCCTATCAATGTGTTTATACTCGTCAGCTTTGGTTCGATTAAAACTAACCTTTATGAGATTGCTCCCTTAGTGAGGTTTGTTACAGTCAGCTTGAACAGTTCTTTTTGATCTCTGGTGCACACCAAATAAGCAGATCAAAATCGCTGGAGCAAGGGGGTCACAGCCTATTTCTAACGAATTCTGGTGCAATTTGTTTCAGGTATGAACACAATACAAAACAAAGGCATCTAAACGTGATGTCACAAGATGCGACACTAAACACGCCACAAGACACCAGATGTGATGTTAAACACGCAGCTGTAGCCTAGTGGTTAAGGTACTTGACCAGTAATCAGAAGGTTGCCGGTTGAAGCCCCACCACTGCAAGGTTGCCACTGTTGGGCCCTTAAGCAAGCCCCTTAACCCTCAATTGCTTAGATTGTGTACTGTCACAACTGTAAGTCGCTTTGGATAAAAGCGTCTCCTAAATGCCAAAAATGTAAATGTAAATGAGAGAACTGGTGCTGTTTGACTCCTTTATCCATTTTACCAGCTCTTACTGTGTTTCCAGTTGGTATACAAAATCCCCGAGCCCAGCATGGTGCATTGTTTTGATGACTGGCTAGCAAAGTACATCATCCATACGTCGCACATCACTTCTTTTCGACGTATTTTGGTTTGATTGTAAACTTGTGAGTTCAGCCAATGGACGACGCACTAGTCAGTGTGCTCTCAGCGCTGGGCCCAAGCTTGAATAAAAATTATTGCCTCAGGAAGGGCATCCAGCGTAAAAACCAGTGTACCAAGTCTGAAATGCGGACCAGATTCACTGTGGCGATTCCTAAATATGGAAGCAGCCAAAAAAGAAATGCAAAATAGTCCGTTAACCATGATGTTAAGATCTTGAAAGGGTTTGGTTGCAGTTGTTGTTGCACAACCAGTTATTAAGTTACATGGATAATTAATAAAATGTTTTTTAAATAGGTCTTTTATTACATGTTGTATGAGAATTTGAACAAATATGTTTGGCAAATATACAAAAATAATGCAAAGAGATGGAGATGGCACTCTGGAGATGCTCACTGTTGGGGTCAAGCTGATAAAAAGGTGAGATAAAGTCTGTTATGGGTTCAAATCTCAGTGGTGCTATCAGCCAGTCGGAGATCTACACAAACATCACTGGCTATGTTTTAGGATGATAGAATCCCTGTCCAGTGAATACTCAAATACTCTTAAATATCACTATACTCAAGCATACACTGCCGCGACACTGACCATGATAAATCAAATGATGAAAATGAAAAATGAGAAAACATTTATATAAAAAACAGGTTATGCAATTGAGTATAATGAAATTTGCAGGCTGTCACATGGACCTAATAATGATCCATGTTTATTTTTATTACCTGGAATGCTCCTAATTCAATAAACATCAATTTTGTTATGTGTGCACATAAATTAATATAACATGGCTTCAATCTCTTTATACTGGTTAGGAGAATAAAGACTTCGCTTTTCAAACCGAGCTCAAACATCAAATATGTGCCTGCATTTCATGTGTATGCAAGTACTAAAACATACAGTAGAAAAAAGAACCACCAGAGCTGGTGGAAATGTGGCTTTATGCAACAATAAAACTGGATAATTACTGGACGACGATAAACAAAACATGGCCAAAACCAGAGCATAGCAAAGTCCTGCAAAGCCAATTTTCTTCTGAGTGCAGTGATTTCACTTTAAAATGCAGTGCAGAGGTTCCACTTTAAAATTCTAATATTTAATGACCTGAGACATGATTCACAGAGAAGCAAATCTTACCTAACAGAGCTTTAAACAGTTGACTGCCAAATATAGCAGAAACCTTTCCCACATTGGTCTTTAGAGCCTGTTCCTCTGGGCTAGTTAAACTAGCCTGATACTGCTTCAGTAATCCAACGGCTCTGTCCGTATCTGAAAACAGAGAACAAACTAGCTATTAGTAGCCTGCTTTTTCAAGTACAACAAAGAATCTTCACATATTAACGTGTCCATCAACACATTTACATAGACACAGTACATCGCCTAAAATGATAAGTTCACCCGATTGCACTGATAACAGTCATACCCTGTCTACCCTGAGTTCACTATTTCCTGCAACACATTCCAAAAAAAGTTGGGACAGTAAAGCATTTACCACTTTGTAATGTTGCCATTCCTTTTCGCCACACTGAAGTTGACCAGACTAAACATAAAATATCTTGGATTAAAACTGTCTGCAATCAAATAAAAGTTAAAGTAAATGTAAGGAGGCCGCTCAAGTGGCGCAGCGGTAAAAACACATGCTGGAACCAGAGCTAGGATCTCAAATACATCGTATCGAATCTCAGCTCTGCCTGCGGGCTTAGGCTGAGCGGCCACATGAACAACAATTGGCCTGTTGTTCAGATGGGCGGGACTAAGCCGGATGGGGTCTCTCTGTCATGACTGGTGCAATTACGACCTGTGCTGGCTGATTGATGGCGCCTGCACAGAGATGAGGGATAATGCATTGATCAGGGTGTGGCTCTCCGTACACAAAGCTGATCGGCAAATGAACTCGCCTCGCGTTTTTCAGCTGCCAGTCCTCCGCCCATGCAACGCTAGGACGGACACTTAAAAATCCTCCTTTTGGAGTGAACTGGTTACATTTTTTATCAATATTATCTGTCATTGGCTCATCTTTGTATTGCTTTGTATGCCATTGGTTTAACAGCCTCATTTGACTGCTTATAGCAGTGTTTCCCAACCTTTATGAGATACGGAACATAATTCACATTAAAAAATCACAAGGCACACCACCAAGAAGTTGTACTGCCCTCTAGTGGAAGAGAATGTAATTGTTCTGCCTGTCGCTACACACCGCAGTACCAATCAGGTGAAATTGGATAATCTTCCACGGCACACCTGATGATTTCTCACGGCACACTTATGTGCCGCGGCACAGTGGTTGGGAAACACTGCTATATAGGCATTGGCTGGCTTTCTAAAAATAATTTTGATTTTATTAATTTTTTATTGGTAACCACGTGTTCAAATTGTGCTGTTATGTTTGCACACGATTAATTGCGATTAATTTGGTTCTTTAATCGCGATTAATCTCGATTAAAAGTTTTAATCGCATGACAGCCATAATAATATTATATTAGAAAAAGTGTTTAATGGTATACTATAGTATACTAGTAAAATAATCGTATAAAAATAATTTAAGAGTAACAATTTTACATATCTAAAGAGTTGGTGCATAAGAGCAAAGACAAACAGGGGTTAAGTTACAGTAAAGCACACTGAGAACCTAAACTTTTACCCAACAACCCCATCCCCCCAAAAAGTCATCTCGTCTCAAAATCCATCCACAATTAGGATGAAAGTTTGCAGCCAAGCAAGTAAAACCACTTTCTCGTTTCCCAGTGGAATTTCCCAACATAACAGGATGATAAAACGCCACCCAGCCAAACACTGCGTGCCCAAGTGTTGTGTAAACAGCAGCATGACCTACCACACACTTCAGGTACAAAGATAACGAGTTAAAAGTGCGTTACATACAGTAAACCTAAGCTTTTACAACCTGAACTGAACTTACCGTATTTATGGACCATCGTGAACAGTTACCCAGCCTGACAGTTACACAGTCCGCTTATCCAGCGCGTCCACGTTTACAGAAGCGTCGTTACTCGTGCACTTCTCTTTCCTTTTGCTTTCACAATGTCGCGACTCCTCGGGTTTTCCGTCCACTTCCAGTCCACTGTCTGTGTCCAGTGTCTGTCAGTCATCTGAGAGTTTAAGAAGAGGTAAGGATGTCGGTTTGTGCAGTCTGTGCAGTCTGACAGGCCTTCATAATGCTGTAAACTTTCTTTCAGAGAGCAGAACAGACGGAGCAGAGCAGTGAGGGCGGAGTGAGCATTACTGACTCACTAACATCCACATGACTGACCTGGTCACTCACAATTCACTACACTGATCAATGTTCAATAGTTTTAAACAGTGGCGGCTCCTGCCAAATCTCTCAGGGGGGGCAATTGTTGCGATGATGGCCAGGGTGACCCGTTCAATGGGTAAATTAAAGCTTAAATAATTAACATCTTAAGTCATCTGTCAGTTAATAACTTTGAACGTGGAGAGAGAACAGCTTAACCATTAATCATAAAATTAGGTAAAGACTTCACACTAACAATTTCATTCAGTCTTCATCAGATAGCATTTTATTTTAGGTGCAGCAGATCCAGAATAAAGATTGGCATCGGGGCTGATGTGCAATGAATAAAGAAGTACAATTAAACAATTGCGAAGATACAATAAGTGCAATCACAATTTAAAAATGACATTACTTACTTGTAATTTACTTGTAACTTATATGATCCCCCCCCACCCCCCTTGAAGATACTTGATGTTTAAATTTGGTCTGGGTAGCTCTAATTCTTAAGTTGCTAATTTATCCTGATTACACGATGGAGTCGCTCCGAACTGAGGTATATGGTAGTCATGGTGACGAGATCGCGACACCAGGTTACGTGTGACGCAAGCACGTAAGTGCGAGCCCTACCGGAAGCCATTCACAATGTATTGCAGCGCCTGCAGTTCGAAAAAAAGAGCCTTAACATGAGTCTATGAGAGCGATCCGGGGCGATTTTCAGTTAGGCTGATGTCGCCCCGAAAGGGGCGGTACTGAGACGGAACACAACTCGACGCTGATCGGACTACGATATTCCGAGACAAGACTGACTCCAGAACAGTCACAGCTGTGATAGAAAAATTTCTTCCCTTTCGCCCTTTGGTGGTGCGTCGCCCGATCGCCCTAAGGAACGAGCCGCCCCTGGTTTTAAACAAGATTAAAAATTATACATTGTTAAAAGAGTAAATTTTGTCTGATTACATGACACATTATAATCTGAGCGGCACAGTGACTTGGTGGGTAGGACTGTCACCTCATAGAATAGAATGAATAGAATGCCTTTATTTGTCATATATACATACACCGATCAGCCATAACATTAAAACCACACATTGTCCATTTGATCAGCTCCACTTACCATATAGGAGCACTTTGTAGTTCTACAATTGCTGACCATCTATGTATCTACATACTTTTTTAGCCTGCACCACAGAGCAGGTATTATTTAGGTGGTGGATGATTCTCAGCACTCCATTGACAACGATATGGTGATGGTGTGTTAGTGTGAGTTGTGCTGGTATGAGTGGATCAGGCACAGCAGCGCTGCTGGAGTTAGACACTCCTACCTAGTTGGTCCACCTTGTAGATGTGAAGTCAGAGACGATGGCTCATCTATTGCTGCTGTTTGAGTTGGTCATCTTCTAGACCTTCATCAGTGGTCACAGGACGCTGCCCACATGGCCCTGTTGGCTGGATATATTTTTGGTTGGTGGACTATTCTCAGTCCAGCAGGGACAGTGAGGTGTTTAAAAACTCCAGCAGCGCTGCTGTGTCTGATTCACTCATACCAGCACAACACACACTAACACACCACCACCATGTCAGTGTCACTGCAGTTGCTGAGAATGATCCACCACCCAAATAACACCCACTCTGTGGGGGTCCTGACCATTGAAGAACAGGATGAAAGCAGGCTAAAAAGGTATGTAGAGAAACAGATGGACTACAGTCAGTAATTGTAAAGTGCTTCTGTGTGGTTAATGGAGCTGATAAAATGGACTAGTGAGTGTAGAAACAAGGAGGTGGTTTTATTGTTATGGCCGATCAGTGTGTGTATATACAGTATATATATGTACAGTACAATTAAATTCTTTCTTCGCATATCCCAGCTTGTTTGGTCAGAGCTCAGAGTTAGCCATTGTTAAGGGCCTTGTTCAAGGGCCCAACAGTGGCTGCATGGCAGAGTGGGGATTCAAACTCTCAACCTTTCAGTTGATAGCCCAAAGCCCTACCCACTAGGCTACCACTCTCCCAGTAGCAAGAAGGTCCTGGGTTTGATTCCCAGGAGTTTGCCAGTGTATGCATGGGTTTCCTCCGGGAGCTCCAGTTTCCTCCCACAGACCAGTGACATGCAGTCAGGTTAATTGGAGCTATTAAAATTGTGCTAGGTATGAATGTGTGTGAGTGTTTGGCCTGTGACAGATTAGCGACCTGTACGGGGTGTTTCCTACCTTTCCCCCTATGGAATGGACTCACTGCAACCCTGAATAGGACATCTAACAAGATGAGCAAATATTTCCCGATCAAGGTGTTCAAACTGGAAGAGAAATATCCAAATATCTTTTCACAGAGAGCTGTATAATTGTGGAGAGTCACACTATGCTCTTTGTAAAACCTTACAAGGTTAACGAATCATTAAATTAAAGCAGCTTTTTTGTAAGCAGAGCAGTAAATATTTGAGTAATTAACAGGTCGCTGCTGCCATCTAGTGGTAAAAAGCTGAAATGCTGAAACTTTCCGAGAAAAAAAACACCTCGGCATTAATAGTAAATTTGATTAATAAATTGGTACACTAGACACAATGAAGCTTAATTGCTGATAATGTAAATCTAAATGACCTAAAATGATTCTCTTCAGCAATGTAAAATAAGTTAAATGGTCCTTATAATCAAGTACACTATGCTAGAAGGAAAAGTAGTTGTAAAAGAGATGTATAATGTGAACATGTAAATATATTACTTTGAGCAGGTTACAAAGCTATTTCTAAGGCTCTAAGACAGTGAGCTAAAGTAAGAGTCATTACCTTTAAATGAGGAAAACCAAGAACAGTGGTGTAATCTCTTTCCAGAAAGGGCCAGCCTACCACAAGTCCAAAAGTCAATAAACAGCTAATCCAGGAAGTCCCAAAAATGCAGACAGTCTAACTGCAGAGCTTGAACATTGCAGATGAAGTCCAGGGTAAAAAGTACTGTAAGGGATACTTCGTTGCTTTAAGGCCCTGACTTCAATTACATTGAAATGCTGGGGAACTTAGTTAATGCCAGGATGGCAGGAACTTATTAGTTAATGCCCAAAAGCCATTCAGTTTAACTGAATTCAAGCAATTTTACAAAAATGAGTGTGCCAAACGTCTTCCACAGTGATATGAAAGCATTTGTTCCACGTAAAAGTGGAACTAGTAGTTATGTTTGAAGGTCACAGTACCTGATTATATAAGACATGTATGAAGATCTGAAGCCAAATATACAAATATAAAAGACAATTTAAAAACAATTACAGCATTGCAAGTTTTTATCTTGGCCTACTTTATGAGGTAAATTATGCAGTCAAAGTGAAATGAACAGTCGGTTAGTTAAAACTGGATAAGACTGGGTTATCTCTGTCTTTGTATGACTGAGCTGCAGCCATCTGAAGTGGTAAAAGCTCAGAAGACAATAGGGCAGCCAATCAGAAACCAATTGTTACCACACTGCTTTTTAATGCCATCAGCAAAAAATGTTTTTGGTTAAGCGCATAGCCACTGATGCGCCACTGCTAGCACATCATCACATGAAAATCTTCTTCCCCTTAAAGCTTCTTTGAGCAGTCCAAACAGGTGGAAATCAGATGGTGCTAAATCCAGACAACAAGCTCTCTTCTTGGTCTCAGACACGACGAATTACTACTCCTCCCACCTTACCATTTCCAACCAAAATATAAAAGTGTGGAAACTTATTGAAGATCCCTCGTAGTTCCCGAAAAGATAAGAATGTTTGCCAACATTAACAATGGTGTGGCAGCATTGGAAACGAACCTGACTGACAGATGGTGGTGCTGTTACACTGAACAAATGAACCCCTTTGAGCAGTGTTCCAAATTCCTTGAAAAAGACAGCACGAAGGGTGCATTGGCCAGTCCTATCTGAGCCATTTCTGGTTTTCTAGGCTTGTATCGAGCTGCTTGGCCATAAAAACCCAATCTATTAAGCTCCTGATAACCTGTTCATGTGTTGATATCTCCAAAGGCAGATTGGAGGCAACTAAGTATAGATAATTTTTTATACTTTTACTTGTGTGACCTTTGATTTAGCAGCTGAGGTGTTACGGCTCCTTGAATTTTCCACTTTACAAAAACAGCACTAATGCATCTCCAACAGGACAGAAATGTTACATGCTGACTTGCTGAAAAAGGGGGCATCATTTGACAGTTTGTTTGTGTATTAGGATTTTAACATCATGTTTTACACTTTGGTTACATTCATGACATGAACGGTGATCATTTATTACACAAGGTTCATATCAAACACAGTCCTGGACAATTTAGTGTCTCCTATTCACCTTACTTGCATGTCTTTGGACTGTGTGAGGAAACCGGAGCACCCGGAGGAAACCCTCGTGGACAAGGGGAGAACATGCAAACTCCACACAGAAAGGACCAGACCACTCCACCTGGGGATCGAACCCAGGACCTTCCAAACTCTTTGTAAAGATAGCACAAAAAAGTGCGTAGGCCAATTATATCTGATAGTCATTTCTGGTTTTCTAGGCTTGTATCCAGCTGTTTGGCCATAAAAACCCAATCCATTAAGCTCCTGATACCCCGTTCATGTGTTAATATCTCCAAAGGCAGGTTGGAGACAACGAAGCATAGATTATTTTTATATTTTAGCTTGTGTGACCTTTGATTTGGCAGCTGAGATGTTTTGGCTCCTTGAAATTTCCACTTTAAAATGTTACAATGAAATGTTACATGCTGACTTGCTGAAACAGGGGGCATTATTTGACAGTACCACATTAAAACTGACGGTGCAGTTTAGTGTAACTAACAGTATTTTGCTGTCAGCATCTACGAAGATTGCACAACTGTGTGCTTGGTTTTAATTAAAATGGGTGTGGCTGAAATAACTACCAACATTTTGTTACTGTGAATATGACAGTTCATGGGAATCACTGCTTACGGCAAACTTTTGATTTCAGTCTCAGTTCAAAAACTTAGTGTACTTGACATCTTTTTCTCACCACTGAAGCAGCCTATTGTGATCTACTTGCCTTTACTTGCTTTCATTTCCTTTATTATAGATCCTGGTAAGAGATAGTCATGCTTTGTCGTCTGTAAACTTATGAACAAAGTTATCTCTCAAAAGATTGTGTATTTACTGTGCCCTTTGAAGTGATTCGTAAAAACCACTGTGAAATGGCATTGGAAAAATAACTGGAGGGTCGCTGGTGCCCTTGAGCACAGCCTTTAACTCTTAAGTGCTAGAACTGTATACACTGCTCAGTCATAACATTAAAACCACCTCCTTGTTTCTACACTCACTGTCCAATTTATCAGCTCCATTTACCATATAAAAGCACTTTGTAGTTCTACAATTACTGACTGTAGTCCATCTGTTTCTCTGCATACCTTTTTAGCCTGCTTTCACCCTGTTCTTCAATGGTCAGGACCACAGGACCACCAGAGCAGGTATTATTTAGGTGGTGGATGATTCTCAGCACTGCAGTGACAATGACATGCTGGTGGTGTGTTAGTGTGTGTTGTGCTGGTATGAGTGGATCAGACACAGCAGCGCTGCTGGAGTTTTTAAATACTGTGTCCACTCACTGTCCTTTCTATTAGACACTCCTACCCAGTTGGTCCACCTTGTAGATGTAAAGTCAGAGACGATCGCTCATCTACTGCTGCAGTTTGAGTTGGTCATCTTCTAGACCTTCATCAGTGGTCACAGGACACTGCCCATGTGGTGCTGTTGGCTGGATGTTTTTGGTTGGTGGACTATTCTCAGTCCAGCAGTGACAGTTAGGTGTTTAAAAACTCCATCAGCGCTGCGGTGTCTGATCCACTCATACCAGCACAACACACACTAACACACCACCACCATGTCAGTGTCACTGCATGAATGATCCACCACCCAAATAATACCTGCTCTGTGGTGGTCCTGTGGGGGTCCTGACCATTAAAGAACAGCATGAAAGGGGGGTAACAAAGCATGCTGAGAAACAGATGGACTACAGTCAGTAATTGTAGAACTACAAAGTGGTTTTATATGGTAAGTGGAGCTGATAAAATGGACAGCGAGTGTAGAAACAAGGAGGTGGTTTTAATGTTATGGCTGATCGGTGTATATTTGACATTTTAAATACACTCACTCATAGGGCAGTGCCAATGTTAACCCTCAGTTGGATAGTTTAATTTTAATTAAAAATGCCAGTTTTCATTACCTCTAATGTTCTGATCCTTGTTATTCTGAAAGTGACCATTCAGAATAACTTTCTATTAGTTTGCAGAAATCAAACAAGTGGACACGACGTTTACTTTTATTTAAATTTTACTCTGAAATCTGAAAACTCTGTAACTCTGTGTAAATAAATCAAAACAAATCAATTTTAACACTATTAATCTGACTTCCATTTATTATTTTACTTTTTTGCAATTCCCTTGGCTCAGTTAGACATAATATATGACAGTCCCCCATCCATACAAAAAAGCCTTTTAAAAACTCTACTAATGTAAATACCAAGTTGTAAAGGAGCTATTCTCAATGAAGTACACTTATGCTGTTTCAGTAAGACCTGATACAATAATCTTTACAAATCTGTTTATCATTACAATTCCCATAAATGCCCTTCACAAATAAATTGTATAAACTATCCATAAACATTAAAAAGCTACAAAAATAAAATGCGATATGAAATTAACAAACCATTACAACATATTTTGTAAACAACAATGTCCCACATGCTTGATCCCAGAATCATCTATTAGTGCAATATATTATGTTCATAAAGTAATAAACATCAAAATAATGAACCCTTAACAAACCAAAGAGTTGTGCTGGTAACGGCCATAAATCAATCTAACATTTCATTCCGATAAGTAGATTTTATGATGTAAGCAAATGATAGTGGTTGATAACACATTAATAAAGTTAAAGTTCAGTAGTTTATACATACTCGTCATAGCAGTCTGATTTCTGCAACTTGTATGAACTCGACTCGTGCAGGTGAAAAATGCAGTCTGTACCTAAGTGTCCCTATGAATAGAACTAGTTTAAAGGACGGGTCCAATAGCATTACTTTGGGGAGGTTTAGAAAGCTGTGTACAGAGCTTATAACAGACAGTATATTTTTACAGGTCAGGAATGTCACAGATCATAGGAAAGTTATTTCTAAGCATCTTTAGGTTCATTTGTGCAAACGACTGTCTAATAGCACAAGGATGGAATTCTGTAAAGAGCCTTCAGGACTTTTCCACTATAATGCTTTGCTTTTCCAGGACAATGGTTCTACTTTAATGAACGTATTAAAGGTTTTCTAAAAATATGACACAACCTGCTGATTCAAAACATATATACAGTAACTTCAACTATTAGTTTGGTGGTGTAGAAAATTCTGTAATGTTATTTAACCTTGTTGCATGGCCTTCCAATTTCTTTCTATTGATTATGACTACATAGAGTGACCTCCATGAGTGCCCATATGAATAGAACTAGTTTAACTGCACTTCTAACTGATGGGTCCAATAGCATTACTTTGGGGAAGTTTGGAAAGCTGTGTACAGAGCTCATAATAGACAGTATATTTTCACAGGTCAGGAATGTCACAGGAGAGTAATCTGTGCAAACAACTGTCTAATAGTACAAATATGGAAATCTGTACAGAGCCTCTAGGACTTTTCCACTATAAAGCCTTGTTTTTCCAGGATAATGATCTACCACGGATTCTACTAGGGACTCCAAAAACTAGCTAAACCCAGTATGATGAGGTTTTTCATTGGGACTTTGTCTTGAACTGTGCTTTTATACTATATTTTTATAGATTCATGTGATACTACAGGGGCACCACCATAAAGTATTTTACTCAAGTCCCTAAACCTTTGTTTAACATAATACTACCTTTTAACAGGTTGGCCATGAAGTACTTTCCATGAAGTGATGCTTTAGGTAATTTACTATATGCTGTTCGGACTCTTTGTATTAGGGAAGTATAACAAAACTATTCAGGTGATTAAATGTGGTCTGTAATAAAGACCTAATTGACTCCAGGATGAAATGCTTCGTCTTGTGTTTCTTCTCCTGTAGAGAAAAATAAACCACAATTATATTACATGGTTGCTTTGTTACGATAGATTCAGAAAGTATTCAGACCCCTTTTACACACTGCAATGTGTCTTGTATTTAAATTTGAATGATATAATTGCTATTTTACCCAGCAATCTTCCCTTTATCGCCAATAATAACATTAGAATGTTTTCAAAAACTGAAATCTCTTAATCACAAGCCTTCACTGTACTTTGGCACTGTGGTCAGGTGTAACGTCTTTGCTTTAATTATCCTTATGATGTGCTAAGAACTCAACTGTAGTCGACACGTTGCTATTTGAATTTAGTGCACATTCACTACTGTATATGGTCAGAAATATTTAAACACCTGCCTGATCATGAGCTTGTTGGACATCCCATTAAAAATAGTACTAAAGTAGAGTGACCTCTTTTGATGGTTGAGGTCAGGGCTCTGTGCCTTTAAAGCAAGCTTTTCCTCTCGTCTTTATAGACCTTGCTTGTACACAGGGGCGCAGTAATGCTGGAACAGGAAGGGCCTTCCCTAAACTACTGCTGCATAGTTTCCTTTATATAGGGTGTCCCAAATTTCACGCAAGAAGTAATTTTGATAGAGAACACAGGTTTTTAATTAAAAATTGTAAATTTTTAATTGATTCATAAAGTATACAGTATAGGGTTATGTATGGAATAGCATATCGGGTAAATGGCCTCCACGGCTTTGCTGGCACATACGCACTCTTTTGTCGAAATTTTCCATGACCGCTTTGCATAAATGTGGCTGAATTTCGTTGATACAGCGCTCAATTTCCTCCTTCAAGGCGTGGGTGGTCGTGGGCTTGATGGCATAAACCTTAGACTTCAAAAAACCGCAAAGAAAAAAGTCCAACGGCGTTAAATCGCATGATCTGGGCGGCCAATTCTGATCACCAAAACGGGAAATTACACGACCAGGAAATGACTCATGCAGTAATTGAATTGTTTCTCGGGCTGTATGGCATGTGGCACCGTCTTGTTGAAACCACATGTCGTCCACATCCATATCTTGCAATTTAGGCACAAAAAGCTGGATTATCATGTCGCGATAGCGATTACCATTAACTGTTATTGCCTGACCAGACGCATTTTCGAAGAAGAATGGTCCGATGATGCCTCCAGCCCAAAATCCGCACCAAACAGTGACACGTTGTGGATGCATTTGTTTCTCAACAATCACTCGTGGATTTTCTGAACCCCAAATGCGACAATTTTGACAATTAATGAAGCCATCAAGATGAAAATGAGCCTCATCGCTGAAGATGACTTTGTTCGAAAAATCGGCATCCACTTGTTGTTGTTCCAAAATCCATTCAACAAACTCTCTTCGCTGTGCGTGGTCAGTAGGCTTCAGTTCTTGACTCAATTGAACTTTGTAAGCATGAAGATTCAAATCTTTCGTGAGAATACGCTGTAGAGAGCTTCTGGAAATGTTCAATTCTTGACCACGGTGCCGAATTGATGTTCCTGGACTCTCAGCAACACTCTCACGAACTGCTTCGATGTTTTGTGTTGAACGACTTGTTGAAGGACGGCCAGAGTGTCTAAGATCACTAATTGATTTAGTCTCCCTGAATTTTTTAATTAATCTCTTCACAGTTGATGAAGTTAAATCACTATTCCGACTATATTTTGTACGAAAATTGCGAACTGTAGCTGCCAAACCTTAATTATTTTTAAAATATTGCTCAACAATGAAAACGCGTTGTTCTTTCGTGTAGCGCTCCATTTTTAATAACCCTGAATTGTGAGCTGTCACGCTGTCTTTTTTTTTTGTTGGCAACACTGTACCGCACAAATGGCGCCAAATTCAAATCTTGCGTGAATTTTGGGACACCCTTTATAACTAATTTATTACACCTGTCAGCAGTGTTGTAGAGTAGTTTGGAAAAGCGCACACCTGGGTCTATAAGGGCCCCAAATTTGCATAGCAATGTCAGACAAAAACCAAGGTTTAGGTAGTGTGGGTACTGCACAGTGACATGGGCCCTGTAGACCTAACTTCAATCCTTTGCACACTATCTGGGAGGAGTTCACAGTAGTTGGATATAATTAGGTTATCTACCAGCTTAAAAAACTACTTGCCAGTAGGGACATTGTCTTTAGGTATAAATGAGTGAAGGTGTGCAAGGTACGGTGAATTAAAGCCCACAAAAATAACCAACTTTAGATTTTTACACAAGTGGTCAGGAAAAGAAAAGGAAAAAACCCAACAGACCTGCTTTTATATAATTTACATTTTCCTAAAGACGTTATAGATGTTATCTAAAGTCATGTGACCTCAATCATTTCCTGTAGTGTCTCACATTAACGAGATAACACATATGAGCTCTTCTTACTTTTGTAAAAAGAACAGTATGACCGTCACGAAGAATGACACCACGTCAGCAGTGATCCAGATAATCCTGTATACGTAAGGGGCCTGAAGAAGTACACACACACACACACACACACACACACACACACACACACACACACACACACAGTTATGAGAAAACAAAGATATAGTACGCTAAACTTTATACACCACTATGTATGTACTATTAAGCTTTATTTGCATTTCTGTTAGCATTGCCACTGTGGAGACGATGAAAGCAACAAGCAAAGTAGTAATTACCAGATGCCAGTCAGGCCGAGACATGTCCTTGAGGAGGTGGCAGGTATTGGTGGTCACAGAGCTTGCCCCCGAGCACCAGAGCAATGAGAAAAGCCAGCGCTCATTCACCACCCACAGGTTGACAGATATATCCTTCTCCCGTGACTTACTGTATCACAAATGTGAAAAAGTATATTGCATAACGTTACCTATTTTTTGTCAGTGTACTTCTTAGTTTGCACTCAAGTTAGATATACAAGTTAGAAATGTACTTTTCAAATGTACAGTTAGTGACTTTAGCTTGTATTATGATTTGTACTTGTACTTTTAAAAAGTATGCTGAAGTAACATGTACATTCTTTTCATTGTGCATATTTGCTGCTCTGTTCTCTTTTATTACCCATTAAATTCATTTATTTATTGATTTCCTGGTTCATTTCATGCACCTGTAGTACATTTCCCCTAAAGGGTTTGTGCATTTATTTTTCTGGTTTTAGCATTAATTATATAACTACACTGTGTGGGAAAAAGTATGTAGACACTGTTTTAGCCTTACCCATTGCTGACAGGTGTGCAAAATCAATTACACAACTTATTGGCAACAGGTTGGGGATAAGCCCTTTTCAGTTCCAGGATGACTGTGCCCATGTACCAAAGTGAGCTCCATTTATACATATTTTTAGACATACAGTGTATTTCAGCATTACCTAAATATACAACCCCAATTCAGAAAAGGTTGGGACAGTATAGAAAGTGCAAATAAAATAAAAATGTAGTGTTCCTTACATTAACTTTGACTTATATTTGATTGCAGACAGGATGAACCTGAGATATTTCATGTTTGATCTGCTCAACTTCATTTCATTTGTTAATATACCTCCATTCCCGCATTTCAGGCCTGCAACACATTCCAAAAAAAGTTGGGACGGGAGCAATTCAGGGCTAGTAATGAGGTGAAAACAACTAAAAAATGATGTGATTCCAAACAGGTGATATCAACAGGTGATTATAATCATGGTTTGGTACAAAAGCAGCATCCAGGAAAGGCTGAGTCTTTGATGAGTAAAGATGATCAGAGGATCTCCAGTTTGTCAACAAATGTGTGAGAAAATTATTGAAATGTTTTAAAACAATGTACCTCAAAGAAAGATTGAAAGGGATTAGCATATTTCTCCCTCTACAGTGCATAATATCATTAGTGATTCAAGGAATATGAAGGAATTTCAGTTTGTAAAGGCGTGATCTTTGATTCCCCTGATGGCACTGCATCAAGAACCGCCACTCAACAATGGCTGATATAACCACATGGGTGAGGGATTACTTTGGCAAACCTTTGTCAAGCACTACAATACGGAGTTACATGCACAAATGTCACTTAAAACTTTACTGTGCAAAAAAGAAGCCTTATGTTAACCATGTCCAGAAGCGGTGTCAACTTCTCTGGGCTCTGAGGCATCTAGGATGGACCATTACACAGTGGAAACGTGTATTGTGGTCAGATGAATCAACATTCCAGGTCTTTTTTTGAAAAAATGTATGTAGTGTGGGACAAAATTAAACCTAAAACTAAATCTCTTGGTATCCTCGGTGCCAAAACTTCTTTTAAGTGTGGTGAAAAGGCATGGCAACATTACAAAGTGGTAAATGCTTTACTGTCCCAACTTTTTTTGGAATGTGTTGCAGGCCTGAAATGCAGGCCTGAAATGCAGGAATGGATGTTAATTTATAAATGAAATGAAGTTGAGCAGATAAAACATGAAATATCTCAGGTTCATTCTGTCTGCAATCAAATAAAAGTCAAAGTAAATGTAAGAAACTGTTTTTTATGCTGTCCCAACTTTTGTTAAAATATAAAGTAGCTTTTTTGTATTGGTATTAAATCTATTTTTCTGTGGATGCTGAAGTGGGTACATTTCTATTCTTAATAAATATGAATCCATATGAAAAGATGCTATTTGGTTATATGCCACATTTTGCACATTCCACTATACACAACAGAATGCACCATGTTCTTAATTTTAACTCAGGCATCTTTCCCTTAGGGAGTAGAACTACTGTTTTTCTTAAGCCAACATTCAACAAGCTAATATCATGTCTGAACATGTCATAGGGTGTGTGAATAGACATCTAATACACACCTAATCTCCTTAGTACTGGATGCACTATATTTTAAGTTCAGAAAATCTCCGCTGACACTTTCATTTAACGGCTTGTCGTACACCTGACGGAATCCAGTGTCTCTACATCTTGAAGGGAGCCACCAAATCTAAATAGAGAAATACAGAATACAGCAAACATCTTATTCAGAAAATTACATTATTAACAGTTGAAGATAAATGTCAGAGGTCAGAATCCCTGTATACACTGATCAGCCATAATATTAAAACCAATTCTACAATTACTGACTGTAGTCCATCTATTTTTCTACATACCTTTTTAGCCTGCTTTCACCCTGTTCTTCAATGGTCAGGACCCCCACAGGACAACCACAGAGTAGGTATTTTTTGGGTGGTGGGTCATTCTCAGCACTGCAGTGACTGTCATGGTGGTGGTGTGTTAGTGTGTGTTGTGCTGGTATGAGTGGATCAGACACAGCAATGCTGATGGAGTTTTTAAATACCGTGTCCACTCACTGTTCACTCTATTAGACACTCCTACCTAGTTGGTCCACCTTGTAGATGTAAAGTCAGAGACGATCGCTCATCTATTGCTGCTGTTTGAGTTGGTCATCTTCTAGACCTTCATCAGTGGTCACAGGACGCTGCCTACGGGGCACTGTTGGCTAAATATTTTTGGTTGGTGGACTATTCTCAGTCCAGCAGTGACAGTGAGGTGAGCTCCATCAGCATTGCTGTGTCTTATTCACTCATACCAGCACAACACACACTAACACACCACCATGTCAGTGTCAGCATGACCCACCACCCAAATAATACCTACTCTGTAGTGGTCCTGGGAGAGTCCTGACCATTGAAGAACAGCATAAAAGCAGGCTAACAAAGCATGCAGAGAAACAGATGGACTGCAGTCAGTAATTGTAGAACTACAAAGTGCTTCTATATGGTAAGTGGAGCTGATAAAATGGACAGTGAGTGTAGAAACAAGGAGGTGGTTTTAATGTTATGGCTGATCGGTGTATATTTAATGTGTTTGTAATCGAAAGACAAAAAACAGGGTAATTAAAAATGAACAAGTTTAATAAAATAACCTCAAACAACATTCTAATCCATCTACATGGCCCAGAGCTTGGTGATAATTCTGCTTGTGGTAACACAAACCAGGTGAAAGGAAAACTGATGGCTGTAAAAAGCCAACTAATAAACACTGGGAGAACATACTAAACTTTTATAAGACATTTACAAGAGGCTAAAATTAAAGGCTCTGCTGCACCACCATGCAACCCCATTACAACACCAACACTAAGGCAAACAACACTGCAAAAAAAGTTAATTACATGGGATGCTCACCAAATTATGTGGAATGTTGGATTTCAGGACAGTCGTCACAATGTGCTCGCAGTCATCCTCCTCGTTCTTTATGTCAAATATGACAGAGATGTTGTGCTTCTTTCCAAGCTCTAAAAGTTCTGCAAGAGATGCTATTCGCTGTTCTCGAGCAAGTTCCTTCTGTTCTTTCGAAAGCGAGGATACGGACCAAAACGGGTTTGTCTGCATGGATAACAGAACAACTTCTATAAAACTTCAGTAATTATTTAACCAACTACAATTTGCTATAAATATTACACTTTTATTTACCTTGACAAACCATTCGCCCGCATTTAGCCCCTGTAGCTCTTCCCAAGTAAAGTCATGACTCGTGTCATATTTTCGATTAGGAAAAACGGCAGCCACGTTAGTTGTCCTCTTTAGAAATTCTTTTCCATGGTCATGCATAAGAAAGGAAACGTTGTCCTTGCTGAAATGAGGAGAAGATTTATATTACATAGCAGAGCCACAGTAGGTGAATTATTTCACTAAACAACAGGAGTTGGCTTACCTAAGCTGTACATCTGTCTCGAATGCTGCGACTTTGCACTCGATGCTTCTCTCGAAAGACATTAAAGTGTTTTCTGGAGCCAGCTGTACACGAGATAGCAAATATTATTGCTATTAATTTTGTAAGTATACACCAATCAACCATAACATTAAAACCACCTCCTTGTTTCTACACTCACTGTCCATTTTATCAGCTCCACTTACCATATAGAAGCACTTTGTAGTTCTACAATTACTGACTGTAGTCCATCTATTTCTCTGCATGCTTTGTTACCCCCCTTTCATGCTGTTCTTCATTGGTCAGGACCCCCACAGGACCACTACAGAGCAGGTATTATTTGGGTGGTGGGTCATTTTCAGCACTGCAGTGACACTGACATGGTGGTGGTGTGTTAGTATGTGTTGTGCTGGTATGATTGGATCAGACAAGGCAGTGCTGATGGAGTTTGCTGTCACTGCTGGACTGAGAATAGTCCACCAACCTAGAATATCCAGCCAACAGCACCCCATGGGCAGCGTCCTGTGACCACTGATGAAGGTCTAGAAGATGACCAACTCAAACAGCAGCAACAGATGAGCGATCTGACTTTACATCTACAGGGTGGACCAACTAGGTGGGAGTGTCTAATAAGAGTGGACAGTGAGTGGACACGGTATTTAAAAACTCCAGCAGCACTGCTGTGTCTTATCCACTCATACCAGCACAACACACACTAACACACCACCACCATGTCAGTGTCACTGCAGTGCTGAGAATGATCCACCACCTAAATAATACCTGCTCTGTAGTGGTCATGGGAGGGTCCTGACCATATAATAACAGCATGAAAGGGGGCTAACAAAGCATGCAGACAAACAGAAAGTGGATATGATAAAAAGGACAGTGAGTGTAGAAACAAGGAGGTGGTTTTAATGTTATGGCTGATCAGTGTATGTTGTTTAATTAAGAGATAGTCAGCAATGTAGATTAACCGTTGTTTTGTCTGTAGTTATTAATAAATGTTGTCCAATATTAAGAACCTATCAAGTGTGCTCTATAAAATATTACTGAAAAATATCTAGTCATCAGCAATTAAGTTATGAAACACAAAAATCCAATATACAAAAACAAGCCCCCCTCTAAACGGCTTAAAAGAAACATTTAATAATGTTTTTAAGTGGCCTAGTCAAAAGTTCTGACTTGAATATTATTGTGATGCTGAAATGGAACCTTTCATGCTTAAAAGTCTTCCAATGTGTCTGATTTAAGTAATTCTGCAAGAAAATACAATGTACTGTAATGTAATGTAAATTAAAGTCCTCTTCAATCACCCCTAAAAGCAAGCCAGCCAACTAACTGCTAATAACCACTATTAGCTGCCAATAGCATAATTGCAGTATTTGGCAAGCACTTTATTTGGGCTGCATACCAAACTGTACACAACTGTAAAACAGAATGTCAAGCTATGTCAAGGGTATGCTGTTTCAAGTATTTGAAGTCGGTTCACTTATTCTTATCTTGCATTAAAGTTAAACAAAAAGCCAAATGTAAGATGGAAATGAAAGAAGATAAATGCACATTTTGTAGGGTCAAATTACAAATAGCTTTCTACTCATTACCTGTGCTACCTATCTGTGTCCTTTATATGGATAAAAAACACTTTAGAACAGGAAATAATTAAAATGATTCTGGTAAAAGTATGAAACATATTTCACAGGGCCGAATTTCAACTGACTTCTTACTATGTGTGTATTTTTCCCCCCTTTTTCTCCCACTTTAGCGCATCCAATTTCTGCCCGTCAATCATCCTCTCACTAATGCTGGTCCTTGCTCCTGATTGGGGAGGACGAGGCTGCTCCACGCCCCCTGCGACACGTGCACAGCAATCGAACATCTTATCACCTACACTTGACGAGTGCAGTGCAGTACAGCGCTGTGTACGGACAGCCACGCCCTCTACCGCACCTCCTTTCCCATCTCCGTGCAGGCGCCACCAACCAGCCAGCAGAGGTCGTAATCGCACTAGTCTGAAAGAGAGTCCCCATCCGGCTTAATCCCGCCCCTATCTGAACAACAGGCCAATCGTTGTTCATGTGGCCGCCCAGCCTCAGCCGGCAGGCAGAGCCGAGATTCGATACGATGTATTCGAGATCTCAACTCTGGTGAACAGCGTGTGTTTTTACCGCTGCGCCACCTGAGCGGCTTATGTGTGTATTTTTGAAGGTCCAATTTAGAAGCATCTACAACATAGGTACTGCACCATTTAGCCAATAAAAAAATAATATGTAACAATTAAGACTTTAAAGTCATGAATAGTTAGAAGCAATATCCACATGTATCCATATTGATCCAACATATCCAGGTTGATTAAGCTACATCATGTCCTATTTTACAGTGCCATCAGCTTTAAGGGTAGACCCAAATCCTAAATAGCTTTGTATTTTGTACATTTGGAAAGGTCTAATTGAGTCTAGGTCTAAACTGATAGATTACAAGTGATTGGCAACCATCATTACCAGTACCTGCTATTTTATATTACAACCACAGCCCTGTCACTGGTTATTTTGTATAAACACTGTATCTTATTACCTTAAAGTTTCAGAGCTTAAATGAAATACCTGGCTTCCCAAATCAAAATCCCCAATACCATGTCAACCATTTAACATTGTTCAGCTCAGTTGGAGTTCAAATCTCAAAATCTTCTTTCATTGAGTTTAAGTCTTTATCTGGATCAACTAGTTTAAAGGATTTTGTTGGTTGGGAAAAATCTGTCTCAGTAATACCAAATTAGTCTACAAATCCATCTGGATTTAATTAACATTTCCACATTATCTGCCAAACTGATCTGATCATGTGGAATAAAAACACAGTTTTGTTTTAGCAGCTTACAATCCAGGAACAATGCCAATACTGTAGATGAAATAATAAGTAGTTCATTCATTAATAATTAAACTGTGTCTCTGTCACACTGTAACAACTTACATAAAAAAACATTAGAATAAAACCCCTCTGTCCCAGAAACTCCAGTGTCAGGTATATCGAGGTGTATAGCAAAACAGTAATAGAATTAGAAAGTTAAAGTATTTAGGAAAAAGCTGTTCTTACCAGAGGTGCACCACGATGGGCCACAAGGGCAGGTTTAGGGGGAAGATTATCAGTAATACATGGAGAATAAATCTTCAATGGACTGAGGAAAATCAGGGCCGCAACTGCCACTAATGTCCCAATGATGAAGACCTTACATACTGTTCCAACACAAAGACAATGGTTTGCTTAATTAACACATATCTGTATACTGTAACAATCTTCTAAATAACAATCTGGATCTATCTGGAAATCTGGACTATAATCTCTCTCAGTCTCTCAGACATGACCAATTACTCCTCCTCCCACCCTCACCGTTTCCAACCAAAATATCAAACTTTTTGAAGATTCCTCATAGAAGAGTTCACAATGTTGGCCTTGAAATAGATCTTGGAACATGACTGGAATTGCTGGAATTGAAAATGGTATTGCTAAAAACCACTAAACAACATCAGTTAAGAGAGACTTGCTAATGTAATTACAATAACTGTCTTTTTTACCTCATATGATATTTTGCTCAAGCTGACTTTGCTAAGGTTTTGGTTGTAATCTGATTATCTCATGATAGTACTTGATACAGCTTTGGGCAGCGCAAATGAGAACTGCAATAAAGAAACTGGCACTGACTACATGGAGCAAAACGCACTTCTACTAACTTCTGGATTTATGGCCAATAATCAATTTGTTCTTATTTCTAAACACTTAACTACAGGTCATCACACTGATAAGTCAGATTACTGACTGACTCATGTTAATCATTTCAATCATATAAATCCACAAGTCTGACAGAATGTGGGCATATCTGAATACGAATCTAAGCCTACAGTGGGCACAGGTTCACCAAAAATGAACAGCTGAAGATTTGATGATTTTCTTTTTCTGATTCAACATGCAGATAGCAGGTCTGAATCTGTTGCAAAGAGTGTGAATGATATAACACTTTTAGCACATTTTGTGGTACCTAATGCCAAACAAACATCCTTCAAAAGCCACTGACAATATGGGTCACTTTACAGTATGCCCACAATATTACACTATATGTCACCAAGCACAGCCATGTCAAACTGGTTCCACGTACATCATAACAATTTAATAATCTGTGGCTAAACTTGGCAGGATGGAAGTACAGTGGGGAATTGGAAATAACTTGTGTAATTTGCCACAAAGAGTTGAGGCTGTGCCCCTTATTAAAATGGTGTTTGTAATCACATACAGTACATCCTCGCTGACCACAGTTTATCAAACAATTTGATGCCACTAGATATCAGATATTACTGAAATATTCAAAAATACAGGCAATACCTACCAGTCGTTTGAGCTCTAAAGAATTTCTCGAACACAAACCAGCTGATTACAGTCAAGGCCGCAACAGCAGCCAGCTGCAGAAAAGGAGCTGTGGCCTGTGGAACAGTAAGATAAAATTCCATTTTCAGTTTACAGTACAGACAGTGGTACAACAAAGCACTGCTATTATATACAGGCTACACATACCTGCAAAGACATATGGATGGTATTCCATTCCTCACGCCATTCTATGCTTATTCCAGCTACGCCAAACCCAACTATTATTAGGCCCACAAACAGCAAAAACTACACAATAAGAAAACACACATTGATTTTCAGAACAATTTTAAATTTATTCATCATTTTTAAAGTGCTGGGCCACCACATGCTTCTAGAACAGGTTTAAAGCTGAGTGCTGAATAGACTCTAGATTCTAATTATCTGTACTGATGGGATTGAAACCATTCTAGCTGTTGTCTAATTTACCCACATATTTGTGTGAATACAAAATTGCTGTCCTTGTTGATTTTCACAATAAGTTAAACTGTAAATGTTTGCCTATAAAAATAATTGTATTTTGTAATTGTAATAATTTATGATGCTGTGATCCTGATTTCCTCTCTTTCTGCATAATCATCTCACAAAATAGTTTCAGATTCTCAGTACAAAACTGTTTTAAATGATAATTTCATTCACTGAAGGAAAAGGGTATGCAACAACTATATCACCGATGTAAAAAAAAAAAAAAAAGAAGTGTTACCCCTATTATTAACTAGCTGTGCCACTTGGACTGTGGTTTGCTGGTGCTTTGTCCAAGGTTTTTTTAGACTGTTTAGTATACTTTACATTTTTGATCTTATTTAACTGATGATTATATTTAACCAGGCTGACAGTAATTAAGCCTGGGTATGTCCCATGTAAATTAACCCATTAATTTGGTTAATTGGATAATTAAACTGCTAAGGGAAGTTTAATTTTACACAGGGCCAGTTGGTGTTAGATAATATTAAATGTAACTAAACAATCAAGTACAACCAATATGCTAAAACATGAGCAAATTGCATTTTTTAGCACCACAGGTACATATTTAAAGACTGGACATGTGAGTAGACAAGTGCACTATTAGACATGTAGCCAACTCGCATTTCCACTAGTGCACATGTCTTTAAGATTCATCAGTTCAATTTTGCATCTACAATTCACCTCACATGCATGTCTTTGGACTGTGGGAGGAAACCGGAGCTCCCGGAGGAAACCCAGGCAGACATAGGAAGAACATGCAAACTACACAGAAAGAACCTGGACCGCTCCACATGAGAATCTAATCCAGCACCTTCTAGCTGTGAGGCGACAGTGCTACCCACCAGGCCACAGTGCTGCTTTAACATTAGATATAAACATTAGAATATTTTATATTGTGTGTCAGTAAAAAGGTACAATTACTCTCATAGCTAATAGCATTTACAATTATTTAGGACTATTTCGCATACCTGCTTATACACTTGGTTTGCTTAATAGCCATTTTTTATCATGCGGCACTTTTAAAATGTTGCTCACCAGCCAAATGTTCCCTTTAAAGCTCAACGGCCTTGCACATAATTTGAAGTTAAAGGCATAAGCTTTTTAAAGCATAATTTCATTTTTAAATACTTTTCAAATCATACTTGTGTTCGATGTTTTCTATAATGGTAAATTTAATAAATACAGTAATCAGATATGTTACCATGTTTTCCCCAGAATATTATTCTAAAGATATTTTAATACAAAATTCTTCCATGTACCTTAAAGAAATACTTCATTGAATACATTTAGTTCACTACATTTATTATTCATACATTATTACGTTTTCACAAATATTCAGCCCAACCCAACACTGTAGATAACTGTATATAAATATGCTAAAAGTTTGTTTGTTTGTTTGTTTATTAGGATTTTAACATCATGTTTTACACTTTGGTTACATTCATGACAGGAACGGTAGTTACTCATTACACAAGGTTCATCAGTTCACAAGGTTATATTGAACACAGTCTTGGACAATTTAGTGTCTCCAGTTCACCTCACTTGCATGTCTTTGGAATGTGGGAGGAAACCGGAGCACCCGGAGGAAACCCACACAGACACGGGGAGAACACAAACTTCACACAGAAAGGATGTTATGCTCAAAGGAAATATGCTAAATGAAATGATAGAAACAGGCTTTTCAGGTAATATTAAACAATCTGTGACCGGTCATAAAGAGGAATATTTTACCTTATGTATACAGTGCAAGTCCAAAGGTTCTTTCATAGAAAACAGCACCAATGCAAAAACCTGAAAGAGCAAGTAATTTAATTACAAGAAATAATAACTTACATGCACTGGCAATATTAATAAATGCAAATAATATGTGGACGCCAAAACGTTTCCATCATGACTGAATTATTTGACATCTCATTACAATCTGATCGGTTTTTGCCACTCAGTCCTCTAACATGAAGGGATTTCTTTCTATTTAGGCACCATATATTGGTGAGTACCAATAAGTACTCACTAGCGAAATTATTTATTTATTAGGATTTTAATATCATTTTTGGTTACATTCATGACAGAAACGGTAGTAACTCATTAAATAAAATTCATCAGTTCAAGTTCAATGTCATGGACAATTTAGTATCTCCAATTCACCTCACTTGAATGTCTTTGGACTGTGGGAGGAAACCGGAGCACCCGAAGGAAATCCACACAGACACTGGGAGAACATGCAAAGTCTACACAGAAAGGACCCGTACCTCCCCACCTGGGGATCTGCTACCCACTGAGCCACCGTGCCACCCCAAGCAAATTAAATTTAAGTTTAGTCCTAAAAGGTAGTCACTTGGGTTAAGGATAGAACTCTGTATATGTCTACTAGATTATTCAAAACCAAACTCTAAAACTTGTCTTTATGGACCTTTCGTTGTACACAGGTGCATTGTTATTTGAAAACAGTTGAAACCATACAGAAGCATAGTTTCCTAAAATAGTTTCCTAAAATGTCACAGTATGAAAGAGGTCTAGTTATATCATGAAACAGCCCCAAAGAACAAGTTTTCCATTATCCAACCATGCAGTTGGCACTATGCTTTTGGACAGGTTTGTTCTTCTGGCCTGTACCAAAAAGAGAATTATGCATAAGACTGGTATGTGGTGAAGTGTGCTTTGTGCCACTTTACATTGTGCATAATGTTACTGGCTTCTTAAATTCAACACAGTGTATAATTGTTCTTCTGTGGAAACACTGAATTATCAAAATGCACTAATTACAAAGTGTGTCCACATTTTTGAATATATGTTTAGGTGTGTATTGTAAATGCATGCATTTTTGTGTATTGTTCTCACCACTAGCAGGAGACAGTATATGGCCAGTACTGCAGACAGAATAATAACAGCCATGTACCAGTGTATCCAAACACCAAGTATATTAAAGGCTTTCCTGTTTAAGTCATAGAAATGAAAACATAACTACAGCATGAAGGAAGCATACCATACTAGCAATAGATGAATAAATATAATTTAAAATTCTTCTTAATAAAAGGAGTGTGTGTTTACCAGTTGACATCATTGTGGTCATTGTAAGCAACAAAGCAAATGTAAATCCACCCCAGGGTCAGAATGGACATCAGAAAATGGAAGGTGAACCAGAAGCCTTTACACTGTAAAGAATAATAAAAAAAAAAAGAATAAGGATTGTTCAAGTCTCTACATGCTACGTTTCAAAATGACTTTCACTTGTAATTATTATACCGGACTAACTGGTTAATTTAAATCAACACCTCCCAAAAAAACAAATAAGTACTTTAAATTGTCAACATTCATTTAAACCATTTATATGGATACACCTAAATAAAATGGGAATGGTTGGTGATATTAACTTCCTGTTTGTGGCACATTAGTATATGGGAGGGGGAAACTTTTCAAGATGGGTGGTGACCATGGTGGCCATTTTGAAGTCGGCCATTTTGGATCCAACTTTAGTTTTTTCAATGGGAAGAGGGTCATGTGACACATCAAACTTATTGAGAATTTCACAAGAAAAACAATGGTGTGCTTGGTTTTAACGTAACTTTATTCTTTCATGAGTTATTTACAAGCTTCTCTTTGTTTACAGCCATTGACATGTCGCAGAGGTTAACACGTGAGGAGCGGATAGAAATTGTGTTGATGTCTGGTGAACGCAGTACCCGGGTCATTGCAGCAGATTTCAATGCAAGACACCCTACGAGACCACCCATCTCCCATGCTACAGTTAGCAAACTGCTTGCCAAGTTTCGTGAAACTGGTTCAGTGTTGGATTTGCCAAAATGTGGACGCATGAAAACTGTCACTAATGAAGAAACATCAGTGGCTGTCCTAGCTTCATTCAGCAAGAGCCCACAGCGTAGCACTCGCCGCATGTCACTGGAGAGTGGCATCAGTCGAACATCCCTTCGGCGGATATTAGCTACTCACAAATGGCACCCTTACAAACTCCAGCTGCTGCAGCATCTCAACGAGGATGACCCAGATCGGCGCACTGAATTTGCAGAATGGGCAAAACAAAAATTGGAACAGGACCCTCAGTTTACACAGAACATTTTGTTCAGTGATGAGGCAAACTTTTATGTGAATGGTGAAGTTAACAAACAAAACCACCGCTATTGGTCTGACACTAACCCACATTGGATAGATCCCTCCAAGACTGTTGGAACACAAAAATTGATGGTATGGTGTGGTATATGGGGTACAAAGATAGTGGGGCCATTCTTCATCAATGGAAACCTCAAGGCCACTGGATATTTGAAATTGCTACATGATGATGTGTTTCCCTCTTTATGCACTGAAGCTGGCACGTTCCCTGAGTTTTTCCAGCAAGATGGTGCACCACCACATTATGGGTGTCAGGTCCGAGCATTCCTAGATGAACAGTTTCCTGGAAAGTGGATTGGTCGTCGTGGGCCAGTTGAATGGCCCCCAAGGTCTCCCGATCTGACCCCCTTAGACTTTTATCTTTGGGGTAATCTGAAGGCAATTGTCTATGCTGTGAAGATACGAGATGTGCAGCACCTGAAACTACGGATACTGGAAGCCTGTGCTAGCATTTCTTCTGCGGTGTTGCTATCAGTGTGTGAAGAGTGGGAGAAGAGGGTTGCATTGACAATCCAACACAATGGGCAGCACTTTGAACACATTTTATAAGTGGTCAGAAACTTGTAAATAACTCATTCAAAGAATAAAGTTACGTTAAAACCAAGCACACCATTGTTTTTCTTGTGAAATTCTCAATAAGTTTGATATGTCACATGACCCTCTTCCCATTGAAAAAACTAAAGTTGGATCCAAAATGGCCGACTTCAAAATGGCCGCCATGGTCACCACCCATCTTGAAAAGTTTTCCCCCTCCCATATACTAATGTGCCACAAACAGGAAGTTAATATCACCAACCATTCCCATTTTATTTAGGTGTATCCATATAAATGGCCCACCCTGTATATTAGAACTACACATGTGGCAAATCTTAACGGTTCAGCTTTCACATAGCTCATTTTTATATCATTTAAGTTTACATAATGTAATATATTGTAATTATTATATATATTGTTATTAATGTAATGTGAATTCACATAAATGGACCTTTCTTGCATAATTCTATTGAAGTCTTGTTGGACATCACATTTAACGAACATCACATTAAAAAACAAATGGTATTAAACAGAGTGACCACAATGTAAGGTCGATCTGAGAATGCCCCCATGAGACTTCAAAGTATGCCAGTGACAATTTGTGACAATTTGTGCTGGGCACTGACACTATTTATTTGTGCAGGTAATATCCTGGCAACCACAATACATTTCTACAGAGTCCAATGTCATTGTGCTTTACACATAATATTGCACATCTAGGGTTGGTGTATGCCATGAAAACCTCACATATAGTGGCCAACAAAGTTCTTCTGCTGATGTTGCTTCAATGTAAAATTAAAATTTAAATGTTTACATTTTAAAATATCATAAAAAGGGAATTAACAACCAATGATTTGCTGCAGTATTCTACTCATGTTTCATGCTGGATGTCCAATAGTCGGAAACTTTTAGTTTCAAGTAATTTGTAAATTAATAAAATGTATTAACACTATAAGAAAAACTAAGATTTTTTATGAATGCAGCTTTCCCACCAGTATCCCACCAGTCTCACACCAAACTGTGTGAAAAAGAAATTTGGTCCATCCGCCTTCAATGCAATTTACCTGAATTCACCCCATGTTTTGTAATATTAATATCCATGTTCCTGTAAAAATGCATTGAAACATCATGAATGAAATTTAATTCATTGTGCTTTCCTTGAGAAAAACAAACAAAAAAAATCCCCTGAACCTTTCTGTAAATCAACAGCTCAGAAAATAACCTTTTCTTTGCTTTTGGGGGCTGTATTCAGCTATTTCAAAGGCCCCTTGGAACCATGCCACTGTTCCTTCATGCTAAGCTTTTCTTCATTATTAATAACAGACTGATGAGACTTAGGATGTTGCGTATAATAACAAACTTGCAGCTTTTAACAGCAGCTAAAAACATGAAACTACTTCATTCCTTACAAGGTTTCAGAAATCACTCAATGCATCAGCAAACAGACTTCCAATCAGAATACCTTCCACCAGGATTAAATCATTTGTCCGAGATCACAATTCCTATATTTAGTTAACAAGCAAACACATTTACATAGTAAGTGCTCATTAATGACCTATTTGATTAAAACGTGTTTATCTAAATTAAATATTTATCTAAATCTATCTAAAACCGTAAAATCATAGAAGAAAAGATGCTTACTCCTGGGTTTCTTTCTTTAAGTCCTTTCCAGTAGCAACTGTAGATTCCGCTGCAGCAGACTTTGAAAATGCCGTCTCTTGTGTACATCGTGTTTTCTTCACAGTTAGAAAGTAGATGCAATTGAACAGGAGCTTCTTTTGAAATAATGGGGCTGAATTTCGAAGTGTGTAGATGTACTTGTAATGACTCGCATCTCAGACCTGTATGACAAGGATAAAAAAGTTGAAAGTATTCAAATAAGAAGAGCCCTAAACACACCCCTGGGTACCTTAGGGTGCCAAGAGTGGTTTCATACTGCAGCTGCACATTTAACTCTTTAGCCAAATACTTTGGTGGCATTTATGGATCTGATCTGTGGTTTAATGACTGAATGGCAGATGGGCAGGCAAACAAGATCATAATAATTAATCTAATTAATCTTTTCCTAAATGCTTCAGATTTATAAACACCACAAAGTCTGCATATACTTTACTGTAGCAATTTTACCACAGTAATGTAAATTAAGTGTTTTGTATCCGGTATTAAGACATTAAGCTTAAAAGTCCAGTCCAGTTTTAAATAAGTACATGCTTAACTGTCTTCTGGGACAATTACTGACCATATAAATGGTTTACTTTACACATTAACCAAACACCATGCAAGCAATTGAAGGTTAAGGGCCTTGCTCAGGGGCCCTAAATTGTATACCGTTTCATTTCCCCAAAGCAGATTTCATCTATAGATTGTTAGTGGCTTGAGATCAGGACTCATTGGTGGTCCAAAACAGTCTCTTTTCCCCAAACCATTCTTGTGTACCTTTAATTCTGCTGTAGGACCATTTTAGTCAGACTTAAACCTATTTTTCTTGCACCTGGGAGCACATTTCACTCTAAAACGCTCTGATAATCCTGTGATTGCATTGTTCCTATAACACATTTAAGCTCTCTAATTCAAGAAGTGGTAAAACAGCCCCAAAACATTATGGACCACTGCAGGCAGTGTGCACTTTTCTTTTAGGTTTTATTTTATAATCGATCAACAAATTGCTGGTATAACCTTGACAGGCATTGCCAGCATTTGGTTATATCCAGCCACAGGACATTTCCACAGAAAGATTGTGGTTTGTCTATGTAACTTTTCTTTAAGCAGTGGGGTCTGTCTTGGCCTTTGCCCATTGAGTTTTGTGCCTTGTGCTTTTCTGTATCAAACCTACAAGTTTATACACTGTCGAGTCACATTATTATGACCACATCCTACGTGGCTGCAGCGCGTAGCTCATGAAGGAAGGCACGTTTTGTGAGCTGGCTTGGTGGGTATATAAGGTGTGGAAGGCACTTTTAACTGATTTGGGTATGAATTCATCCTAGCAGATCACGTACACCCATACATGCCGATTGTCTTCCCTGGGACAGATGGGATCTTCAGCAAAGATAATGCGACATGTTACCTGGCCAGAAATGCCCAACATTGGTTGAAAGAGCTTACAAGTACTACCCTGGACCCCAATTCCCCAGACTTGAACCCAACATCTGTGGGACCACCTCAATCGTCGTGTTCGCTCTATGGATCCTCCCCCACACACCCTCCAGCAGCTGTGGGATGCACAGCAGTCAGCATGGCGCCAAGTACCTGTGACAACCTACCAGGACCTTATTGAGCCACTCCCAGCCCGTCTAGCTGCTATCCGTGCTGCACACGGTGGTTACTCTGGATATTAGCTGGTGTATACAGTGTATCACAAAAGTGAGTACACCCCTCACATTTCTGCAAATATTTTATTATATCTTTTCATGGGACAACACTATAGAAATAAAACTTGGATATAACTTAGAGTAGTCAGTGTACAACTTGTATAGCAGTGTAGATTTACTGTCTTCTGAAAATAACTCAACACACAGCCATTAATGTCTAAATGGCTGGCAACATAAGTGAGTACACCCCACAGTGAACATGTCCAAATTGTGCCCAAAGTGTCAATATTTTGTGTGACCACCATTATTATCCAGCACTGCCTTAACCCTCCTGGGCATGGAATTCACCAGAGCTGCACAGGTTGCTACTGGAATCCTCTTCCACTCCTCCATGATGACATCACGGAGCTGATGGATGTTAGACACCTTGAACTCCTCCACCTTCCACTTGAGGATGAGCCACAGGTGCTCAATTGGGTTTAGTCCATCACCTTTACCTTCAGCTTCCTCAGCAAGGCAGTTGTCATCTTGGAGGTTGTGTTTGGGGTCGTTATCCTGTTGGAAAACTGCCATGAGTTTTCGAAGGGAGGGGATCATGCTCTGTTTCAGAATGTCACAGTACATGTTGGAATTCATGTTTCCCTCAATGAACTGCAGCTCCCCAGTGCCAGCAGCACTCATGCAGCCCAAGACCATGATGCTACCACCACCATGCTTGACTGTAGGCAAGATACAGTTGTCTTGGTACTTCTCACCAGGGTGCCGCCACACATGCTGGACACCATCTGAGCCAAACAAGTTTATCTTGGTCTCGTCAGACCACAGGGCATTCCAGTAATCCATGTTCTTGGACTGCTTGTTTTCAGCAAACTGTTTGCTGGCTTTCTTGTGCGTCAGCTTCCTTCTGGGATGACGACCATGCAGACTGAGTTGATGCAGTGTGCGGCGTATGGTCTGAGCACTGACAGGCTGACCTCCCATGTCTTCAACCTCTGCAGCAATGCTGGCAGCACTCATGTGTCTATTTTTTAAAGCCAACCTCTGGATATGACGCCGAACACGTGGACTCAACTTCTTTGGTCGACCCTGGCGAAGCCTGTTCCGAGTGGAACCTGTCCTGGAAAACCGCTGTATGACCTTGGCCACCATGCTGTAGCTCAGTTTCAGGGTGTTAGCAATCTTCTTATAGCCCAGGCCATCTTTGTGGAGAGCAACAATTCTATTTCTCACATCCTCAGAGAGTTCTTTGCCATGAGGTGCCATGTTGAATATCCAGTGGCCAGTATGAGAGAATTGTACCCAAAACACCAAATTTAACAGCCCTGCTCCCCATTTACACCTGGGACCTTGACACATGACACCAGGGAGGGACAACGACACATTTGGGCACAATTTGGACATGTTCACTGTGGGGTGTACTCACTTATGTTGCCAGCTATTTAGACATTAATGGCTGTGTGTTGAGTTATTTTCAGAAGACAGTAAATCTACACTGCTATACAAGCTGTACACTGACTACTCTAACTTATATCCAAGTTTCATGTCTATAGTGTTGTCCCATGAAAAGATATAATGAAATATTTGCAGAAATGTGAGGGGTGTACTCACGTTTGTGATACACTGTATATCCAATCAGTTTCACTAAACACTATTTCAGGAAATATTTTACATGGTGTAGTTAATATTTAGTGGTGTCAATAATGTTGACCACAACTGTACAAACAGTAACTATATACGCACATACATGAGAAAGTACTGTTTTGTATCTTGAACTTAATAATGGTACATCATATGCTGATAAAACTTAATATTTTCAGTGTCCTCATGTAAGAAATATACATATAAAATATACAAAAGACATACCCTTGAGGGTACCACCCTGAAGACAAAAAGATATATGTTAGTATCTCCATTTTGGAACGTACAGTAATAAAAGAATAAATAAATAAGCCTTTATGTGGCTTTTCAGTCCATAGTCTGAGGCTACTTACCAAATACAATTTTTACCTTAAAAACATATTACAATGCTTTTAAGGACAATAAATGTATCTATGTTTTCCCACTAGTTTAGATATTTTACCCTTTAAAGCCTAAACCACCAAAAAATATCCCAAAAATTCTAATTCTTTTAAACTGGAGCCCTTATTTGACCATCTGTGAAATACAAAAAAAAAGAAATTAAATAAGAAGAGTTTTGTTTTGTATCATATATGACACATCTGGATTTAATGTGCTAATTTTATTAAAAATTATTTACTGCATGTTTACTGCATGTTTTTTTAACAAACAAAAATGTACAGAACATAATTTTTATTTAAAACCTATAAATGAATAACTGTAGTCTCAAAAAACAAACAAAAAAAAACACATTGGATTGTCAGTCATAGCCATAATGCTATGACATACACTTTGCATTTATAATCATCACACCAGCCAAACTGGTTATCTTTAATTATTGCTCAAAAACATCAGTTTGTTATTACATGCTGCAACGGTCGGTTTCTGTTAACATGCTTCGGTGAAGAACTACAGAACAATACAACCTGATGATTTTACAGGCAAAGCTTTAACAAGCCTACTTAGGACTTTACAAAAGTAGCTCAATAATAATCAGCATTATTATATAAATGTAAATATAATGTATATTTATATACATAAGATCAACACGCTCCATTAAAAGTCACTTTTTTACAGTCTAAACTCAAAACACATTCATTCCATTTAAAAGACGTGAATGTGTCCTCATAGTTTATAATTTAAGGCTACACTTGGTTTCCTAATAACAGTGCAGGAGTACATAATAAGCAGATAGCTTTGTGTTCCTAGTTGTACAAAATAACAGATGTAATGCATTTTTTCCATTTTATGTGGGTATTTCCCATGGATTCTAACTAGTTGTATGCTATAACTGACTCAAAGGTGTTTAAGCTCACCTTTATAGACTAACATGTTGAGCAGATTATGTTTTTTTTTTGCTTTTTGTTTGCATACTTCCTAATTAAGTCGTATTCAATTGCCCAATTGCATTACACTTACTCTCTACTGATGCTGATCTCCACAGCTGATTGAGGAGAGCGAGACTAACACGGACTGTGGGATGAAACCTAAGGAACCGGAGCACCCGGAGGAAACCCACACAGACACATGAAGAACGTGCAAACACGGCCAGGAATTTGAACCAAGGCCCTTCTTGCTGTGAGACGACAGTGTTACCCACTGCGCCGCCTTATTTCATAGTGTAGTTATTTTTGAATTTGATCCTAACAAATGTACAAATGTTTAACCTTACTGTCCCAGCATAGCTTCTAAATTACTCATATTTAAAGTATCATGGATGATATGTGAACGCTGTCCTTCAAACAGGAACTTAAACTTCCGTCACAGCCTGTTTGTTCTTCTTGTTATCTAAGATGACGTCTTAAATGTTCCAGCATTATTCCAATAAATCTCATTCATGCAATTCAAAGACTTTAGTGACATCCAAACAGAAAAGCTAGCCTTGATACACTGTATTGGCATCATTAAAGATAGTCAGGGGGACTTTGGACTTGTATCTAACACATGATTGGAAACATTTATAGACATTCGTAATACAAAGCAATAACAGTCATGATGTTTCTGCACAGCACATTTCTTCCCCAACAGCCTAGAAACAGAAATCATATTGTAATCTAGCTTTCAGTTTTAATCTTTGTCACCCTAATAACCTGAATAGCAGCTGATATATGTAAGTCACTATGACACACCCAAACCGTTTATATGTTAGGTGAGTTGGCCAACCGTATTCAGATAAGAGGCTGTAATATTTGTCTGAGGTAACTACAACTGCAAGTGAAAGTTTGTGAATCCTGTGAAATGATTTGCATTTATTACTCTTTATACTCAATTCAACTCTTTGTACTCTTTATATTCAATTATAGATTCATTCTGTCCAAAGTAACATTAAAAACAACTGTACTTGTGTACTAAGTGATTAATTATTTAGGCTTAAAAAGAGTATATTAAGTATATTAACATTTGTTCATTTATTAGGATCTTAAGGTCATGTTTTACAATTGGGTTACATTCATGACAGGCCATGTACAGACAGGTTACACATGATTCATCAGTTTAAGTTAAATGTCAAACACAGTCACAGACAATTTAGTATCTCCTATTCACCCAAGTTGTATGCCTTTGGACTCAGAGAAAACTGAAGCTCCCGGAAGAAACCCACACAGACACAGGAAGAGCATGCACATTTTACAGAGAAAGGACCCAGACCGCTCTACCTGGGAATCAAACCCAGGACCTTGTGGCTGTGAGGAGACAGTGCTACCCACCGAGTCAACATGCCATTCTATTAACACATTTGAATCATGAAGATTTGTCCTTAGCAACAATAACCAACCCCAAATGCTTACTGTAGCCAATTAGACATTTTCAAAAACAGTTATTACCTTCAAAACTGTTTTTAACATAAACAGCCCTTGTAGGATTACAGCAAAGCTCACTATTTACCGTGTACATACAGTGGGGGCGAAAAGTCTGAGACCACTAGTAAAAATGCTTCCATTTTTCATTTTGTACAAAAGTTTCATTACAATTTATACAATTAAATTGTATATGTTGGGGGGTCAGGTCTGAGACCACTAAAAATGCTTCTTTTTGCACTTAACTAAATTTAATACACATATTTAAATTACAAATCTAAAAGCTGTAAATTCAAAAGAAGATCTGTTTACTTTTTAAGCCAGTAAAATTGGGCATTAAAGCACTAAAGTCTATGCATGCCATTTTGGGCATATCTATAATGTGACTTAGATGTTTAGCCCATAGTTGTGTTTTTTCAGGTGTTTTTTCCCAGGCACACATTGCAGTTACTTCAATCAGTATTTTTTTCAACAATTCTGTTAATTTAAATATCCAGGAAAAAAGGTGGCGTGATTAAAAGGGCTGAAAACATGTTTAAACAAATCTTTGTTGTGACTATGTTGCTTTAGTTTGCACCTGACAGAACCAGCCTAACTATTAGTTTAATATGACTCATAATATGTCGCAAAAGCTAGACGGTTCTTGCAAAACAAATGTCACTTGGTATCTTTTTCATGATAAACAACATGTTATCCTTTTGCTTAAGATTAATGCAAAATAAAAGCATTGCATAAATTATGGATATATTTTTGTTCTAATCACCCTTTTAATAGATGTATCTGATAATGTAATGAGAATGGTCACACGATCTGCCTAAAATTAATTGTATTTTTAATAGGGATGTAACGTTGCACCACAAGACAGTTAAAAATCGATTCACATGTGTAACGATTCAAATCGGTTTACATGTATAATGAATCGATATTTACTTTAAACAGCAGACGGCACTGGCGCTATTCACCTCACCTGGTTGACGTTACTACAGGATTGCCAGGTTCAGAATTTTCCAGCCAAATTTGTTTATATGAGGATACTTTCTTTATTGGTATTATTCATTTATTTATTTAATGTGGGATTTGTTTAAAAATTTCATTTCAGTTTTTTTTTACACAAAAATGGAAATGTGCAGCATTGTTCTGCATAGTTTGTACCTACCTCAGAAATCAATTCATTATTTAGATAAATAAAAGATAAGCACAAATGCAGTATTTTATTTATAAAAGAAAACTTTCTCATAATTTGTCTTCAATTTCATTTTGTTTAAAAAAAATTGGGGGAAAAATCGTGAATCGCATCGCATCATGGGTAGAGTGTATGGTTACATCCTTAATTTTTAACATAAATTAAGTTCACATTTCCAATTCCAAAAAGATGGTAGGTAAAATGAAAATATCAAACAAAAGTCCACAAAGTTGAATCAGTTCATCTGGACACAAGATGAACTGTCCAGATTAACTGATTCAACTTTGTGGATTTGTGTACCTGGATTATTGAGAATGCATCAAGAGATCAGACAAAAGTGATTTGTAAACAGTATTTCATAGAGATTGAATTCAAAACAGCTTAAAAATAGGTTTACATTATTAACCTTGTTGATTTCAATAAAGATATGCTAATTCATAATTTTACACCTGCAGCACATTCCATAAAAGTTGGAACTGGGCTAATTAAGACCAGGAATGCTGTGAAATAGTAATGCATTTGAAGCAGGTGAACTGAAGCACATGATAGTAATGCATTTGAAGCAGGTTTATGAACAATGGGTCAAAATTCACAGTTTTCTTTGCAAAAAAACAGTTTCTCTGTGCACAAATTGTGAAACTGCCAAATTGCAAGAATTTCACCTTGAATTATTCTATCAACACATGAAACCAAACTAGAGCCCTTTGGCAATGCACACCAGCATTATGTTTATAAATGAAGAAATGAAGCCTATGAATAAAAGTGCACCCTACCTACAGTGAAACATAGTTGAGGACCCATAATGTTGTGGGGCTGCTTTGCTGACTTTTGGACTAAAGGCTTTGAACATGTTCCAGGAACAAGGAAATCAGAGAATTATCAGAGCATTTTAGAGCAAAATGTGCTCCCAAGTGTAAGAAAACTAGATTTGAGTCAGACAGAAGGGTCCTACAGCAGGATAATGACACAAAGCACAAGTCGAAAAATTAAAACTGGTCCTCATCTTAATCCAACTGACAATCTTTGGAAAGAGGTGTGCAACCAAGCATTAGAAAATTTAGATTTTAATTCTGTCCATTCACTGAAAACTTATACTGGTTCTATATTCAAATTCCAGCAGGCTCAGTGACAGCTGCTTTTGGAAAAGGTTTTTCGCAGTTGAAACATAACAGGACATATTTGTCATCGACCATATCAAAGATCTAAATGTACTAATCATATTTGCTACAGGGAACAGCATTTATCAGGAATCCAGTAGAGTTTACTTGAAGGGTGAGTCAGTTATTTACCTGATTAAGTGAAGATAATCGTGGCTGCACCTTACCTCGCAGGCTACAATCTTTATTTGAATCAGATAACTAACTAACTAACAAATAAAATGTTACGCAGGAGATATCAGATAACTTTGCCAAACGGAGCGGTATTTACAATTTTGCCCAGAACACCTGGTTGGCACAGCATTGGGCATGTGGACCAGAGTTTAATCCCTGGCCCTGGTCTATGAGGACAAAAATATGCAGCTCTATATGTCACCCCTAGATGTGAATGTATGAATAGTCTGTGCTGAGATAGACTGATATTCTCTCCATTGTTCCTGCCCTGTGCCCAGTGTTTCAAGGTGCCACGAGACCACTGTGATCATGACCAGATAAAGACAAAATATAAATTTTTTTTAATGCATTTTCTCCCTTTTCTAGCATGTTTCATTTTTACCCAATTGCGTTATGCTTCCTCTCCACTGGAGCTGACCCCCGCCCCGAGTGAGGAGAGTGAGACTGTCACACGACCCCTCCGACACGTGTGCAGTAGTCGACTGCATCTTTTTACCTGCATGAGGCAAGTTCATACGTGTATCAGCTTTGTGCATGGAGAGCCACACCCTGATCTCATAATTTTTTTTTATTAAAATTTTTTTTATTTACTATTTTTCCCACTTTTTTCCTCCAATTTTATCCCCCAGTCTAGTCGTGTCCAATTTACCCTGAATGCATCCTCTATACTGATTCGACCCTTCACCGCTGACTGAGGACGCCTCCCAACTGACATGCGCCCCCTCCGGCACACATAGTCAGTACGGATTGTGCATTTTTCACCTGCGCGAGTCGAGTTCATACACTTGACGGACACTATGCTCGGAGGGCCAGACCCCCACCAGCGTTATTCCTCAGCCCTGTGCAGGCGCCATCAGTCAGCCAGCAGGGGCCGCAGTTGCACCAGTTATGAGGACCTATGATCCGACTTTCTTTACCCTCTAACCCTGAACAACAGCCGATCGTTGTTCATGCGGCCGCCCAACCCAGTCGGAGAGGCAGAGCTGAGATTCGATACGATGTATTCGAAACCCCAACTCTGGTGAGCTAGCATAGAGTTACCGCTGCGCCACCTGAGCTGCCCCCTGATCGCATTATTCCTCGACTCTGTGCAGGTGCCATCAATCAGCCAGCAGAGGTAGTCATTCGCTCAGTTATGAGGAGTCCGTATTTGGCTTATCCTACCGCTGTTCATGGAGCCGCCCAGCCCAGTCGGATGGCAGAGCCGAGTTCCGAACCGATGAGTTCGAAATGTCAGCTCTGGTGTGCTAGCGTGTTTTACCATTTTACCTACTTTTAATGTTTTAACTACTATTGTTACAGTAAGTACATGATGATTTAAAATTTGATGTCTGCACCAAGTTTATAAAAGGCAGGGGCTGTAAACTTCTATATAATGTTGCACACAGTGAACACAGACACAACAATTTTAGCTCACATCCACTGACAAAGCTTTCTTTCCTCCATGCTCAGTGTGGTACACACAGACACAAAGATTGAATCTACTTTCCTCCGAACGCAGGACCTTCTTGCTGTGAGGCAACAGTGCAACCCAGTGCCATCCCTTGTGTTGTTGCAATTAAAAAAAAAAAGAAGTAAACACACCAATGTATTTGTAATTGCAACATTATTCTGAGAGTAGAGATGCATTTTCTGAAACAAGTGCAGGAGTGCCAGTATTTTTAGACATGACTGTTTCTTTAAGAGTTTACTTTAATTTAAAAGCTTTTTGGGTGGCACAGTGGCGCTGTGGGTAGCACTGTTGCCTCATAGCAAGAAGGTCCTGGGTTCGGTCCCCAGGTGGGGCAATCCGGGTCCTTTCTGTGCTGAGTTTGCATGTTCTCACTGTGTCTGCGTGGGTTTTTTTCCGGGAGCGCCGGTTTCCTCCCACAGTCCAAAGACGTGCGAGTGAGATGAATTAGAGACACTAAATTGTCCATAACTGTGGACATTTGACATTAAACTTGTGAACTGATGAATCTTATCTAACAAGTAACTACCGTTTCTGTCATGAATGTAACCAAAGTGTAAAACATGACATTAAAATCCTAATAAATAAATAAATTAAATAATAATAGCTTTTTGTTTTGTTTCACCAGCTCTCCTCTCCCGGCTATTTTAGAATTGGGTTTACACTTCTAATGACTTTTTTTTGTGTGCAAAAACACAAGTCTGTACTTGTTATATTTACTAAGCTACTAAATCATTATTAGGACTGATGTTTTTCATATTTTATTTGTTCTAGATTACACCAAAATATATACACTGATCAGCCATAACATTAAAATCCTTGTTTCTAATCTCACTGTTCATTTTATAAGCTCCACTTACCATATAGAAGCACTTTGTAGTTCTACAATTACAGACTGTAGTCCATCTGTTTCTCTACATACTTTTTTAACCTGCTTTCACCCTGTTCTTCAGTAATCAGGACCCCCACAGGACCACCACAGAGCAGGTATTATTTGGGTGGTGGATCATTCTCAGCACTGCAGTGACACTGACATGGTGGTGGTGTGTTAGTGTGTGTTGTGCTGGTATGAGTAAATCAGACACAGCAGTGCTGCTGGAGTTTTTAAATACAGTGTCCACTCACTGTCTACTCTATTAGACACTCCTACGTAGTTGGTCTACCTTGTAGATGTAAAATCAGAGACGATGGCTCATCTATTGCTGCTGTTTGAGTTGGTCATCTTCTAGACCTTCAGTAGTGGTCATGGGACGCTGCCCACGTGGCGCTGTTGGCTGGATATTTTTGATTGGTGGACTATTCTCAGTGCAGCAGTGACAGTGAGGTGTTTAAAAACTCCAGCAGAATTGCTGTGTCTTATTTACTCATACCAGCACAACACACACTAACACACCACCTAAATAATACCTGCTCTGTAGTGGTCCTGTTGAGACCATGACCATTGAATAACAGCATGAAAGGGGGCTAACAAAGCATGCAGAGAGACAGATCACAGGACTACAGTCAGTAATTGTAGAACTAGAAGTGCTTATATATGGTAAGTGGAGCTGATAAAATGGACAGTGAGTGTAGAAACAAGGAGGTGGTTTTAATGTTATGGTAGGAAATTCATTCATTTGTGGTACCATCAAATAATCTTCTCAGGTCCCTCTATTTTGTAAAAAATACACTTTCCAAGCTCACATTCACTGAAATTTTTCTCATGTATCATCTTTCTGACAGACTACGGTATGGTGCGGGTCATCTTAAACTTCTTAAGTGAACCATGTTCACACTTTACCCCATGTTTACCCTTTAAACCCTTTTTTTTTAATATATATATCACATCACCTGCTATTAACATGCAGCTAGATTTCAATATCCGCAAACTGCACATTTCAGACAAAGATACATTTGCACAATTGCACTGTGCGCAATGTCAAGTGCCAACATGCATGACTTTACTGCGTCTTGAAATATGACTCGCAGTATAACAGAACTTTTAAGCATGCTCACGTGTGTGCACATTGTTCAGTAACTGCATTTAAAAAGAATAAAGACTTCTACCTGAAGGCTATTAGTTCTATTCCTCAATAGTTTTAACAGTGAAAGAGCATCAAGATCTCTTACCTTAACACGGCGTCTAGTAGGAGCTTTAACTTTCCAAACATTTGAGAACAATCCACCAGATCTCTCTCTCTCTCTCTCTCTCTCTCTCTCACACACACACACACACACACACACACACACACACACACACACACACACACACACGCACACGCACACACACTTTGTGTCTGTCTCTCTTTCTGTCTCTGCCGAGAAGCATGTTAAAAGCTGAATGTTAATGAAGCTTGATCAATGATAGGAATGTGGGAGGAGGGGTCTCCTATTATTCTAATTGTGAAAAAGTGAACTTAGATGGATGCTTACTAAGTAATTTAAAATGAATGAAATTACATTATTACTAAAAAAAAACAAGATCTAAAAATAAATAACCAAACCTTTACAGAATGGTTTACAAATGCTGGTAGTACTAATATATCTATAGTACTAATCTTTCTTTCTTTTGTATAGTGTATGTTTAGTGTGTATTTTGTGTATTATTGTATATCCTAAAAATGTTGTATTATGCTACTGGGGCTTTATCTATCTATCTATCTATCTATCTAATCTATCTATCTATCTATCTATCTATCTATCTATCTATCTATCTATCTATCTATCTATCTATCTATCTATCTATCTATCTATCTATCTATCTATCTATCTATCTATCTATCTATCTATCTATCTATCTATCTATCTATCTATCTATCTATCTATCTATCTATCTATCTATCTATCTATCTATCTATCTATCTATCTATCTATCTATCTATCTATCTATCTATCTAATCTTATCTATCTATCTATATTTTGTTTTTAAATGTTTTTTGCTTATGTATTTTAGAGGTAGTTAAAAGCAATGATTTAAAAATCAGAAAGTGAAATCCCAAATTGCTGTGGAACTCCATGATGGGGTCAGGTGCATCCTGTTTGCTTTGATTATCCTAGAACTTAACTGAAAAATGGAAATGCACACACCTGGGTGAATAAGAGCCCACAATTTGCATTTCATTGTCTAGTTCCATGCCATCAGTTCTCAACTCCAGCCAATGATCAGCCATAACGTTAAAACCACCTCCTGGTTTCTACACACGCTGTCCATTTTATCAGCTCCATTTACCATATAAAAGCACTTTGTAGTTCTACAATTACTGACTGTAGTCCATCTGTTTCTCTACATACCTTTTTAGCCTAATTTTACCCTGTTCTTCAATGGTCAGGACCCCCACAAAGTAGGTATTATTTAGGTGGTGGATCATTCTCAGCACTGCAGTGACACTGACATGGTGGTGGTGTGTTAGTGTGTGTTGTGCTGGTATGAGTGGATCAGACACAGCTGCGCTGCTGGAGTTTTTAAATACCGTGTCCACTTACTGTCCACTCTATTAGACACTCCTACCTAGTTGGTCCACCTTGTAGATGTAAAGTCAGAGACGGTCGCTCATCCATTGCTGCTGTTTGAGTTGGTCATCTTCTAGACCTTCAGCAGTGGTCACAGGACGCTGCCCATGGTTTGGTTGGTGGACTATTCTCAAACCAGCAGTGACAGTGAGGTGTTTAAAAACTCCAGCAGCATTGCTGTGTCTTATCCATTCATACCAGCACAACACACACTAACACACCACCACCATGTCAGTGTCACTGCAGTGCTGAGAATCATCCACCAACCAAATAATGCCTACTCTGTAGTGGTCCTGTGGGGTCCTGACCATTGAAGAACAGGGTGAAAGCAGGCTAAAAAAGTATGTAGAGAAACAGATGGACTACAGTCAGTAATTGTAGAACTACAAAATGCTTTTATATGGTAAGTGGAGCTGATAAAATGGACAGTGAGCGTAGAAACAAGTAGGTGATTTTAATGTTATGTCTGATCGGTGTATCGATCAGGGCAAGGATAGAAGCTGCACATGGTGCAGAGCAGAGCTGTTGTATGTACATGATATTCATGTAATTAATTCACTTTTTTTGTGAACACATTTTCATTGCAACAAAATATGATTTATGGCACAAGTGGCACAACGTAGGCATTCTTATTTCAAAATGTAATCTTAAAACATCAGTCACTATGTGTGTTTCTCCTTTTCTTTCAGAAATACCTGCCTATTAAATAATTCCTAATCTTTTTCAAACTATCTCTCTTCTCATACTGCGGTTTGTTTAATTAGTCATATTTTAGTGATTTTATGATGGGTGTAGACTTATAAGGTTCTCGAGAAAGTTGTGATTAGATTTTTACATTTACATTTTCGGCATTTTAGCAGACGCTTTTATCCAAAGCGACTTACAATTATGGCTGAACACAATTTTTGAGCAATTGAGGGTTAAGGGCCTTGCTCAGGGGCCCAACAGTGGCAACTTGGCGGTGGTGGGGCTTGAACTGGCAACCTCCTGGTTACTAGTCCAGTACCTTAACCACTGAGCTACCACTGCCCTAGATTAGATTAGATACACTGTAAATGTAGATAAAGTGTATATGCAAATATTATAATTCCAAATCAGAAAAAGTTGGGACAGTTTGAAAAACGCAAATAAAATAAAAACACAGTGTTCCTTACATTTACTTTGACTTATATTGGATTGCAGACAGGATGAACCTGAGACATTTCATGTTTTGTCTGCTCAACTTCATTTCATTTGTTAATAAACATCCATTCCTGCATTTCAGGCCTGCAACACATTCCAAAAAAATTGGGACGAGGGCAATTTAGGGCTAGTAATGAGGTGAAAAAACTGATGAGATTCTAAACACGTGATGTCAACAGGTGATTGTAATCATGGTTTGGTATAAAAGCAGCATCCAGGAAAGGTCAAGTCTTAAGCTGAACGCCTGTGATCTTTCATCCCTCAGACGGCACTGCATCAAGAACCGCCACTCAACAATAGCTAATATAACCACATGGGTGAGGGATTACTTTGGCAAACCTTTGTCAAGCACTACAATACAGAGTCATATGCACAAATGCCACTTAAAACTTTACTGTGCGAAAAAGAAGCCTTATGTTAACCATGTCCAGAAGCGGTGTCGACTTTTTTGGGCTTGGAGGCATCTAGGATGGACCATCACACAGTGGAAACGTGTATTGTAGTCAGATGAATCAGCATTCCAGGTTTATTCGGAAAAAATGGACGCCACGTGCTCCGGACCAAAGACGAAAATGACCATCCAAACTGCAACAAGTCCAAAATCCAGGGTCTGTCATGGTATAGGGCTGTGTCAGTGACCTTGGCAAAGGTTATTTACACTTCTGTGATGGCAGCATTAATGCAGGAAAGTACATTGAGATCTTAGAGCAACATATGCTGCCTTCAAGACGTCATCTTTTCCTGGGACGTCCATGCATTTTTCAACAAGACAATAGAAAACCACATGCTGCACACATTACAAAAATGTTGAATAACATGGTGAATACAGTCAAATACAGTACGAAGAGATGACTACATCATAGCTTTCAGATCAATAGGCAACTTTTTAGTTTAACAGGTTTGGCTAATAAATCTTTTTAATAATGTGAAGGTTTATTTTATTATTGCATCAATTAATTTTTGATATAGCAAACAGGATTGCTTTATGGGTTTTATTGGTTTATATGTTTCTATAGTGTCAGGCTTTCACTAATAAAAATAACATGTTTGCGCCTTCATGCATGGTAGTAATAAGCATGTGGGTTTTGGTATTGAAAATGTAGGGTTTCTTGTTTAGTAGTTGTGTAAACTTTGACTTCAAAAAGGGAGACAAATGTCTCTTATGTCATAATAAACAAAGACATTGTTGGCATCATCTCAAAAAGTAGTAAAATGTGCTATGGTCTGGATGGAATGTATTCTGGGGGTTTGTTGGGAGGCAAAGGCTTGCTGTTACTGGTGGGTCTTGTTTCCTTAGCAGAACACAGTAAAAACACAACAGATTATGTAAAAAGAACCAACATTATCCAACTCCACTATTACTGATGAGTTCTTATTGATATTAGTATCCTCTTGGCCTGTCTAAACATTACTTAATTGATAATCTATTCGTAGAGTATGTTTGCTTAATTATAAATCCTCCCTGTATGCTGGCATTACTTATATTTCTTTCATAATAAATTCTGGTACTTGACAGATTTGTGACTCACCTGACTATAAGGAAGCTGGATATTGCTCTGTGTTATTGCCCCAGCTTCTGGGTAGAAAGAAGAGTACATACAGTGTATCACAAAAGTGAGTACACCCCTCACCCCGCAAATATTTCATTATATCTTTTCATGGGACAACACTATAGAAATAAAACTTGGATATAACTTAGAGTAGTCAGTGTACAGCTTGTATAGGAGTGTAGATTTACTGTCTTCTGAAAATAACTCAACACACAGCCATTAATGTCTAAATGGCTGGCAACATAAGTGAGTACACCCCACAGTGAACATGTCCAAATTGTGCCCAAAGTGTCAATATTTTGGGTGACCACCATTATTATCCAGCACTGCCTTTACCCCTCCTGGGCATGGAATTCACCAGAGCTGCACAGGTCGCTACTGGAATCCTCTTCCATTCCTCCATGATGACATCACGGAGCTGGTGGATGTTAGACACCTTGAACTCCTCCACCTTCCACTGGAGGATGCGCCACAGGTGCTCAATTGGGTTTAGTCCATCACCTTTACCTTCAGCTTCCTCAGCAAGGCAGTTGTCATCTTGGAGGTTGTGTTTGGGGTCGTTATCCTGTTGGAAAACTGCCATGAGGCCCAGTTTTCGAAGGGAGGGGATCATGCTCTGTTTCAGAATGTCACAGTACATGTTGGAATTCATGTTTCCCTCAATGAACTGCAGCTCCCCAGTGCCAGCAACACTCATGCAGCCCAAGACCATGATGCTACCACCACCATGCTTGACTGTAGGCAAGATACAGTTGTCTTGGTACTTCTCACCAGGGCGCCGCCACACATGCTGGACACCATCTGAGCCAAACAAGTTTATCTTGGTCTCGTCAGACCACAGGGCATTCCAGTAATCCATGTTCTTGGACTGCTTGTTTTCAGCAAACTGTTTGCGGGCTTTCTTGTGCGTCAGCTTCCTTCTGGGATGACGACCATGCAGACCGAGTTGATGCAGTGTGCGGCGTATGGTCTGAGCACTGACAGGCTGACCTCCCACGTCTTCAACCTCTGCAGCAATGCTGGCAGCACTCATGTGTCTATTTTTTAAAGCCAACCTCTGGATATGACGCCGAACACGTGGACTCAACTTCTTTGGTCGACCCTGGCGAAGCCTGTTCCGAGTGGAACCTGTCCTGGAAAACCGCTGTATGACCTTGGCCACCATGCTGTAGCTCAGTTTCAGGGTGTTAGCAATCTTCTTATAGCCCAGGCCATCTTTGTGGAGAGCAATAATTCTATTTCTCACATCCTCAGAGAGTTCTTTGCCATGAGGTGCCATGTTGAATATCCAGTGGCCAGTATGAGAGAATTGTACCCAAAACACCAAATTTAACAGCCCTGCTCCCCATTTACACCTGGGACCTTGACACATGACACCAGGGAGGGACAACGACACATTTGGGCACAATTTGGACATGTTCACTGTGGGGTGTACTCACTTATGTTGCCAGCTATTTAGACATTAATGGCTGTGTGTTGAGTTATTTTCAGAAGACAGTAAATCTACACTGCTATACAAGCTGTACACTGACTACTCTAAGTTATATCCAAGTTTCATGTCTATAGTGTTGTCCCATGAAAAGATATAATGAAATATTTGCAGAAATGTGAGGGGTGTACTCACTTTTGTGATACACTGTATATTGAGGAAGAGAGTCTTGAAGTAGAATAGAAAATTATTGGTTATAAAACCTGTCAGGATGTTTCCTGCCTTTCAGAGTCCAATCTGAGCTATAATTAGCCACCCTCATTGGTCAGTCATCATTTAGGATGTTAGGTTGTGTGTTCTTGGGAACTGGGACCACACATGATGTCCTCCATATAACTGGGACCTTTTCTAGAACACAGCTCAGGTGAAAAATGCAGTGGAGGATTTCACCTGGTTTATCAACACAGCTTTAGTACTACAGCATTGTTCTGCTGAAATCAACTTCTACTTTACTCATTATCAATTAATGGATCTGGTAGTATGTTCATGAGTTTATAATAGGTGGGGTTAAGGGATGTGGTGGTGATTCTCTGGTCACTGTGGGTAGATGTAATAGTTTACTGATGTTTACAGTAGAACAGGATGAGGGAAACACTAAGGATTGTGTCAAAGGCAGTTCAGTGTTGCACTGTACGGGAGGCAGTCCATCTTTGAACTCTTTTAGCTTTACATTTTTGGATCACCTCGTTTCCTCTCTGCTATTCATCCTGAAAGTCATCTTCTTTATGTACATATTAAATAACAAAAGCAAAAGTGGTTGAATACTTGTTTCTCCTCACAGTAAGTATTTAAACTATCTTATAAAAGGAAAATCTAGAATTCAGTGTTAACCCTTTCTGGTAAAGGTGTGTGGACTTGTACTTAGGCATTACACATTATGAAATCTGCTTTATTTTGGCAGGACATAGTGTATATACGTGAATATATACTGACACCTATGGGTCACCAAGCGGCGTCGACTTCTTTGGGCTTGGAGGCATCTAGGATGGACCATCACACAGTGGAAATGTGTATTGTGGTCAGATGAATCAGCATTCGAGTTTTTTTTTTTTTTTTTTTTTAAACGGACGCCATGTGCTCCGGACCAAAGACGAAAAGGACCATCCAGACTGCAACAAGTCCAAAAGCCTGGGTGTGTCAGAATATGTGTCATGTGTAATTTACACTTCTGTGATGACAGCATTAATGCAGAAAAGTACATTGAGATCTTAAAGCAACAACATATGCTGCCTTCAAAAATGGAAAATGTAGAACTCAGTGTCAATCCTTTCTGGTAAAGGTGTGTGGACTTGTATTTAGGCATTACACATTATGAAATCTGCTTTATTTTGGCAGGACATAGTGTATATACGTGAATATATACTGACACCTATGCGTCATCTCTAAGTCATTTATAACATGGTCCAAATGACCACAACCCTAGTTGGAGGTCTTTAAAAAAAAAACAGAAATAAAGCACAAAGAGGCTATATGTATGTAAACATTGTGTCTTTTTGGTGAGTTACGTCGACATTTAACTTATTTTAAAACTTCATTTTATATTTTGTAAGAGATTTAAGTTTGAATATGACATACTGCTATCTTTTTTCTCCACTAGGTGATGGAAAGGGGCTTTTACATAACATGCACCATCACTACACATCATTACAAGGTTAATCATTATATTAAAACATCCTTTCTAAATGAATTTTTGTTAGCATCTATCTTTAAATTTTTATCTTCTGGTTTGCTTGTTTTGTTAGTGGTAAATTTGGTTGTCAAATAAAATGTGGTGCAGATGAACAGCACCAGTGCACTAGATGGCGGTGTGTATGTATATGTGAAAAAACAGGAAGTGGTGAAGGAACTAGAAGTAAACAGTACATTTGTAAAAAGACGAGAGTGTATAAACTGGTGAGTAATAAAATACATTGTTATAATCTAAACATTGGTTTTAAATAAAAGAAAACATTAATTTAATTAATTACGGAGGAATATAAATATTAAAGTCTGTTGCATTTGGAGTAGGTCACATCGTATGTTGTTTACATAGCTACAGAAGACAGTTCATTAATATAAGTTGATTTGCACACTCAACGGTCACTATATAAGCTCATTTTATCTTTATGCACATTTATTATAATATTTTAGCGCTACATGTGTCATATACATGCACATTGTGTTAATACTGTATACAGTGCAAGGAATGGTCCACCACCCAAATTGTACCTGGTCAGCTGGGGTCATATGGCCCCTTTTTATTCATGTGCGGAGGGAGGGTTACATTCATTTACATTTAAATCGAATTACACTAATCACTGAATTCAATTCAAGCAATTTAGGGTTAAGGACCTTGCTCAGGGGCCCAACAGTGGCAACTTGGTAATGTGGGGGGCTTAAACCGGCAACCTTCTGATCACTAGTCCTATACCTTAACCACTGAGCTACCACTGTCACAGATTCACAGTGTCACAGATTCTTGTTTTAATTTAATTTTACAAAATGGCTCAAATCTTTCAGAAATAGGGTGTGAATATATGTATACGTTATACGTGTAGCACATAAAGTCTATAAACGTACCTACATAGTAGGAAAACCCAATAAGGTAACAAGATTGGTACAGTCAAGCCGGAAAGTCTGCACACCCCTTTCACCTTCTTCACGTTTTATTACGTTACAGACTTATTCTATAATAGATTGAGTTCTTTTTTTGCCTCAAATATCTACACACAATAGCCAATAATTACGAAGTGAAAACAGGGTTTAGAAAATATGCAAGGGGTTACATATCTGTACACACACTTAGCCTAATACTTGGTCGATGCACCTTTGGCAGCAATTACAGCTTCAAGTCTTGGGAAAGAAGCTACGAGCTTGGCACACTTGTTTCTGGACACTTTGCCCATTCCTCTTGGCATATCCTTAAAAGCTCCGTCAGGTTGGATGGGGAGCGTCGGTACACAGCCATTTTCAGCTCCTTCCACTGATGTTTGATTGGATTCATTTACATTTACATTTTCAGCATTTAGCAGACGCTTTTATCCAAAGCGACTTACACAATGAGCTGAACTCGATGTGCAATTGAGGGTTAAGGGCCTTGCTCAGGGACCCAACAGTGGCAACTTGGTGGTGGCGGGGCTTGAACCGGCAGCCTTCTGTTTACTAGTCCAGTACCTTAACCACTGAGCTATTACTGCCCTATCATTCAGGTCTGGGCTTTAGCTGGGCCACTAAAGGACATTCACAGACCTTCTTAGACTTTCACTACTTTGTTCTCTTAGCTGTGTGCTTCGGATCGTTGTCATGTTGGAAAGTAAACCTTTGCCCCAGTGTAAGGTCCAGAGCGCTCTGGAGCAGGTTTTCTTCTGTTCTGGGCTGCACCCTGGACTCAGTGGGAGCAGTAGGGGAAAGAAAGATGATGGCCAAGCTGTCATCCTTAATGGAGAACACCTCTCAACCACTGAATGAGGCAGTGGAAGCAATGGGCATTTAATAAGCATCCATCCATCCATCCATCCATCCATCCATCCATCCATCCATCCATCCATCCATCCATCCATCCATCCATCCATCCATCCATCCATCCATCCATCCATCCATCCATCCATCCATCCATCCATCCATCCATCCATCCATCCATCCATCCATCCATCCATCCATCCATCCATCCATCCATCCATCCATCCATCCATCCATCCATCCATCCATCCATCCATCCATCCATCCATCCATCCGATGCCACAACATTGAGAAGACACAATTTTTAAAATATACTGCTACGTTAGTATTTCTCTTCATAGGAACTAACCCAAACCATAAACAACATCCCCCAACTGTTAATCCTGTTCACAAAATTTACCATAGCACTCTCCTGTCATACGTCAGTTCCAGATTTGTTCATACTACTCCTGAGTCTTAAAGCATTGTGTAATATACTTCTTCAGCCTTCACTTGGCAATGTGCATGATGAACTTGCAACTGTTTATGTGCTGTTGTGTCACAAAGCGTAGTATGCTTATATGTTATACAGATTGCATGGCTATACTCACTAATTAAAAGAGGTGTTCCCATACCAGTTGTCATGTACTGTAACTGTCAATGTCAAGTGTAAATAAATTGGTGGCCATTTTCTTGGTTTATTCTTTTTAGCACACAAAATGGATCAGAAAATTCCTTATGATGACTATCAACTTCCTGTTGTATTTCTGCCCTCATATGAAAATCCTCCTGCATGGATTTCTCCTCAGGATGTAAGAAACCATTGTAATTGTGTCGATTTACAACTACATTGTTACAGTATTTATTGTATGTAGTTTTACTTTTTAATTCTATTGTTGTTTTGTCTTATTAACTGATAGAGGGTAAAACATTCTGATTATAACAATGAGCTTACACAGTTCTTGCCACGCACGGTCATCCTAAAAAAACCTCCTGGAGCACAGCTGGGCTTCAATATCCGAGGAGGAAAGGCTTCACAGCTTGGTATCTTTATATCAAAGGTGAGTATAATTGAAAATATGCACAAGATCACCTTTTTGTAATTGTTCCTTAAATGGTGTTGTGTTCTTAGGTCTTTAATTTGGACAATTGTAGTGGGCTTTTTTCTTGTGTTTGAAGAAAAAGCTGGATATATGAACATTTATACAGATAGTCTCTTTGTACACCAAAGTATTTTATAATAAAAAGCCAAGTTATGTATTAATGACTGCTATTGAAAATGCTCAGTTCTCAAACAATTTACTTTTGCAAAAGTTGAGTAGCAAATGGTGGCACAGTGGTCAAAGGTTTGGATGTATATTGGTTTAATTCTTGCAAGCTTACTGACTAAGGATTTATTTTTAAACCACTCCATCACATAATGTTCTGAAATTCTGGGCCTGCAGAAGTGTAGGACCTAAGACTATTTCTCCTATTTATAAATTTTTCTCCTTTGCTGTTTTCTAGGTGGTGCCAGATTCAGATGCCCACAGAGCTGGACTTCAAGAAGGAGATCAGGTGCTCACGGTTAATGACGTGGACTTTCAGGATATAGAGCACTCGAGGGTAAATAAGCAACAGAATTACCCATAACAATTCCTACCTTACATTAATTTAGATGAAGGAATCATGCTTGAGTTCTGTTTCAGGCTGTGGAGATTCTGAAGACAGCCAGGGAGATTATAATGAGGGTGCGCTTCTTCCCTTACAGTGAGTTGTCTTACTCATATAGCATTCTAGTATTTGTGTCCACTTTAATGGTGATTTTGATGTTTGTTGTGGAATAGAGAATCGTTCTACATCAAACATCTCTTGTGATTTTATCATACAGAATATTCACTGTTTTTTCTGGCTTGTTAGATTACCAGAGACAGAAGGAGAGGACAGTACACTAGGCGTCCTCAGAGATGAGCTGAGGAGTGAATAGGTGCAACTTATTCTGTGGGCCTGGGGATCTGATCAAACATGCTGTACACTATCACCATGCAAACCTCTGTCTATGACTAATGCTGCTTTCATCAGTTGTTGTATCAGAGACATGAAATATTAGGTCACCCCTTCCTTATCAAGCTTTAACATAAAGACTACTCTGTATGTTTTTGTACTATATTGTACTGTTTCTAAGGAACACTATTTGTTAAACACTCATTTTATTGCAAAGTTTAAAAACAAATATCATGTAGAGTTTAGCATTGTCTTTATAAACTTATTAGCTAAATGCCAAGGACTTATGAGGTTAATGAAACAAACATTAACCTCTCTAGTTCTGTGGCACTTTAGGTTGACTTCCCAAATGTCCAATTTTGGTGTTATGATTAGAGATATTTATGATTATATTTATATATTAGTATATAATGATCAATATTTAAGCTTGGGTATGCAATGTCAGTCTTTTAACTAACAACAAGTTATTAGTCAAGGCTTAATAGTTACCTGACACGCTTATTGCAACCCAACAAAATATCAGACAATTGACTGCATTTTTAATGCTGACAAGACTTATTAAAATATACATGAACAGACGTCTTGATCTAGACTAGTTAAGTATACATGTTTTGAACAAACCAAAAAGGTTGGTAGCTTCTAGTGACTTTTATGTTCTTTGCCATGGGACTAAATACACTGATCAGCCATAACATTAAAACGGCCTCCTTGTTTCTACACTCACTGTCAATTTTATCAGCTCCACTTACCATATAGAAGCACTTTGTAGTTCTACAATTACTGACTGTAGTCCATCTATTTCTCTACATATTTTTTAACCTGCTTCTACTGTTCTTCAATGGTCAGGACCCCCACAGAGCAGTTATTATTCAGGTGGTGAATCATTCTCAGTACTGCAGTGACACTGACATGGTGCTGGTATGAGTGGATCAGACACAGCAGCGCTGCTGGAGTTTTTAAATACTGTGTCCACTCACTGTCCACTCCATTAGACACTCCTACCTGGTTGGTCCACCTTGTAGATGTAAAGTCAGAGACGATCGCTCATCTATTGCTGCTGTTTGAGTTGGTGCTCTTCTAGACCTTCATCAGTGGTCACAGGACGCTGCCCATGGAGTGCTGTTGGCTGGATATTTTTGGTTGGTGGACTATTCTCAGTCCAGCAGTGACAGTGAGGGGTTTAAAAACTCCATCGGCGCTGCTGTGTCTGATCCACTCATACCAGCACAACACACACTAACACACCACCACCATGTCAGTGTCACTGCAGTGCTGAGAATGATCCACCACCCAAATAATACCTACTCTGTAGTGGTCCTGTGAGAGTCCTGACCATTGAAGAACAGAGTAAAAGCAGGTTAAAAAAGTATGTAGAGAAACAGATGGACTACAGTCAGTAATTGTAGAACTACAAAGTGCTTCTATATGGTAAGTGGAGCTGATAAAATGGACAGTGTGTGTAGAAACAAGGAGGTGGTTTTAATGTTATGGCTGATCTGTGTACATAAAACAAAGGCAGTATTGATGCTACTGTTTATAACTAAGCCACATACAACATAATCTGCAGTGTCCTATGTCACAGGGCTAAATGTCATTTTATAAGAAATGCCAATATGTCTATATGTGTAGGAATCAGTGTAGAATTTATTCTGCTATATGTTGGACCACCAGCAGTGAATAGCATGATAATAAAAAATCGGTGTTCACAAGTAACATCTAGCCAAAATTGCATGCTGGTAAGGTTTTTACCAATTAATCAGGAAAAAAGGTCCAGATTTTCTTTTTTTTTTATGTATTTATTTCATTTCTAATGATTAAAAATTTATTTTTTGTCTGTCTCACATAAGCTCATGCATTAAATTTAACTACCTTTTTTAAGTATTAATTGAACAATTGTTAGCTTGTCAATTAACAGTCATAACCACTCTTTGGCTGTATGTATTATGATTATGATAATACTAATGGACATGCTATAAAGGAAACATAAATAAATGAATAAGTTGGGGTCTTAAGGAGAAAATTTGTAATTCACCACCAATATCATATGTCAAGAATGTTGTTTTACAACTTGTTGCCCTGCTGAATGACATAAAACTACTGAAAAATATAACTAATACTAACATTTAAAAAAACACTAATTATTACAACTGGTATAGTGTCCAAAAAAGTACTAAAGAAAAACCTTCACTGATTAGGGCACATATTGTATTTTTTATTATTATTATTATATTTTGTGATTTGTGACTAATCCATTATTTATGCCAAAATAAATATACCTTTTTGGTTTGAGCTACTGACTTTTTGTGCACCTTTTGTTTGTGGAAATTGATGCATGCAACATTTTTTTCTTTTATACCATTAACAGTCAAGTCTTATGTGTATTAAACCTTTGTATTCATTATGTTTCCCATCCTGTAGTGATTTCTTTTTAAATTAAATGCTTTGAGATTTTGTGTGCGTGTGTGTTTCTTTTTAAAATATTTAACTACTAATGGGAACTTACTTCCACTGAGTGGCTACATTAAATTCACTAGAAGCCAGGAGAAAGCTTAAATAATACATTTATATATAAAATGGCTTTTCATTTCTATAATATTTTAGTATATGTGTGGTGCTGTAGATTGTGTGGGTGGTGTGCAGAAACATGGATCCTTAGCACTAGTTAACCCATGTGAGAAGTCTTGGTTGTGCTTCTCTTGTGCTTGTCCTCTGTTTTTAGCCACCTTCCAAAAACAGGCAGAGGGTGTATGGGCTGCTCCAAATGAGCCCTAAGTGAGTAAATGCTTAAATTACTCTGCAACATTCAGCACGTTTCTCCAGTTTCATCAGAAAGTAAAAACCATAGCTGCTTCCGGAATCGCATACTTACAGAGTACGTACTAGATTGGAGGAAGTATGCACTACTCGGCCGGTAAAAAAGTACATACTTTCAGTACACTCGATATGCCTCAGTGCTCAAAACACAACATGGAAACGTGTTGAATTGTATTTTCTTTAGTATTTGAGCTCCTGTACAGACGCTGTTGCGGTGCAGCCACATTGTTTAATGTTTATTTACTCTTCTTTATATAGTAAATCTCCCCGGAGGACGAGCTCATCTAAGTTTGCAACTGAACAAGTTACCTCAGCAAAGATCCACATGATGGCGCAGAAACACCACAAACCTTCTGAAAACGCTTCATTTGGTCAAATTTCCGTTTATTATCGAAACTGTCAAAATAACGAGTACAACTAATTATTTTCATATACGGAACTGCAATAAATGATTTTATTTAAATGTAAATAAGCAATATTATAATACGCATTAAAATGAATGATGTGTCGGTTCAGTGATTCAATAGTTCATCACTAGTTGCTGTGTCAGTCACATGTTTAGCGAGGTGACGTCACCGACGCCCCACTCTGTGTGTGTGAGAGAGAGAGAGTGTGAGAGAGTGTGTGTGTGTGTGTGTGAGAGTGTGTGAGAGAGATGGGAATTATGGCTCTTTGAATGGAGTCGGATCTTTTGGCTCGGTTCCTTTTAAAGAGCCGTTCAAAAAAATGGCTCTTTGTTCATTTTTTAGGCAGCAAGGGGGCTACTGGGTAAACTATAATACAGCCCCGATATTAATATCATCAATGATGAACAATCACATTTTGCTACCTTGCCTTAAATGTCGGCCTAAATCAAACAACACTTAAATGAGAAATAAAGATTTATTTATAAAAAAAGATTTATATACAAATTGACGAGTATATTTTAATAACAATATTTAAACAAAAAATAGTTTTATAAAACGGATAGTTCCGGTCCTAAAATCTGATTGGCTGAGCCGCGTTCGAAGCCGTTGTAAAATCCCCGATAAACGCACACCTATGACCGCCTCACATCATTCCATATTAATACGCCACTGAAAAGTAAAAGTGAATGTTATGTTCGCCCTCATGTTGCCTGTTAAGGACTACCTGATTTCGTGGAAGAATGCTTTTTGTAAGTGTTTTTGTAAATAAAAACATTTATAAATTGAACATTGTTGTATTTTATTATATTTTATGTTGACCGCCGTTTTATAAAAGCAATAAGCCACTCGAGACTGCTATGATTTTATCACGGGGAAAGACGTTTTAGGTAACCTTCCCCATGATAAAATCGCAGTAACGCACAGTCTCGAGTGGCTTATTGCTTTATTAAATTGCAAACAAATAAGGTTTGTATCATCTGTTGTATAACTTGTATAACTTTACATTTCAAACATAAAAAAAATTAGAAACAAAAACAATTTTAGTAAAATTTACAAAAAGTGCACAACTGCAGCATTTACGGCAAGTTTGCATTAAAAAAAACAAGTTCTCTGACTTTTGAAGGTTTCACTCGAAAAATCCTCTCTTGTTCAGAGATGTGCCTGTGTTTGTTTCTGCTTTAAAACATAAGCGCCATGAAAAAATCAGATTTAACATAATCAAACAAGTTTATTCATTATTTGTCCTTAAACTACTAGAACTGCTCATTTTCTGCATGTTCTCTCTGTAGCTCCGTTACGGTTTTGTGTGTGTGTGTATCGCTCTCTCCGTGATACTGAAAGTGTTTTCGGGTTTGAATTTCAACAATAAACAGCTCTCATTATGACTGATTGATTCCCTCTACTGATGCAAAGCAAAATGGGTGGATTACAGCCGATAAGAAATGCGCAGAAATAAAAATATATATAACGGCTCCCAGAGGCGCGACTCGGTTCCTTTCGTTCATTTCAAAGAGCCGTTCAGTAGAATCGGATAGTTCGCGAATGACCCATCACTAGTGTGTTTTTGTTAGTGGTTTAGTAAAAGTAGCAGCAAAGACACTTACATTACTTTTTTTATTCTTTTGAAGCAGTGAAAGCTGGAGGAGCAGATGCGAAATGAGAGGAAACCATACCAGAAAACTCAGCTAGGATGCCTGGGATCGATGTTTGGATACATTATCATCTGTTAACAGCATTGATAAGTTGGTTGAGAGCAGGTGGAACAGCGACCATGTTGCGGTTGTATTGTTCATGCTGCTTATTTTGCAGAGTACTAGTTTTTGTTCGTGTCTATTTACATACAAATAAAGTACATATGTTTGAAATTTTACATAACTGTACTTGATTACTGTCTTGATTTGCACACACTCTTTAAAACAATGGTTCTCTAGTCGAGAGGATGGTTCATTAGTATACTTAAAGGCTTCTGTGCATTATAAAATGTAGGCCTAATTATCATCAGAAAAACAAATAATGCAATCCACAATTACTGTTAGTCCACGATTTTGCCATTTAAAGCTAGCAGAAGCATATATCAATCCTCCTGCTGAAACTTTTTCTTAGATCTAATTAATATTTTTTTGTTCTTTTATTTCTGACCAAAGATTGTACGTTTTTTAATACTTTTCTTTGCACATACAGAAATAGGGGCAATTTAAAGGAAATTATAATGTAAATTATACAGTACATAGGTGAAGTACAACCGCACTTTACGCAAATTCACGAAACGACCCTAATACGTAGGTCAGTTTTGTGAATCGGAGCATGCGTAGTGAGGCTCTCATTCCGTGTTTGTGTTTTTATTAATAAATGCTTTTCTTTCGACTTTGCGCTTATTCATGTTAACATAATAGCATCTATTTTTTATTTTAAATTAACAAGGACACGTGTATTTGGTCGCTATTAAAAATGTACATATTTACTCACCCAGCAAACACAACTACGAGTTAGCCGCTTGGTGGTGATAGATACATTACTTATCCCAGGGGAAATTACGCCATAATGGTAACGTTGTGAGAAAGAAAAGCACCCAGAAACAAGAAATCTGGAAAAAAAAAATGTATGAATTACAATATTAATACAATAGGGTTATAAATACAGAGTGCTTATAGAAAGAGAAATTACTGCAATTAGCTTAGCAGCTAACACTTGCAAATAAGCTAACAAGTACTCCTGTTGTTTACCTCGGATATTTACTCACAGCTGTAAAGTCTTTCGTATAGTTAAAATACTGCACACAGTCCACAAGTCTTTATTGTATATCTTTCATAATAATAGTTATGGTGTTATGAGTTATTTTGGGTTTTAGTCAGTATCTCAGCTGTGAACTAGTTGGCTAGGCTAGGTATTGATTCACACGGCTGTTCAAATCTTATTAGTAGGGGTGGGCGGATCGATCCCAACATCGATAGTATCGATACTTCAGTTTTTACTTTTTCTCCGCTACATTCAGCACGTTTCTCCCGTTTTATCAGAAAATAGAAACCATGTTTGTACAGACGCCGCTTCTCTCACATTGTACAAGCACACCTCCTGCTCTGCTGTGTTTTGTTGTCGTACCGTCACGTGACTGAGGGCACCGAGAGCCTGAGCACACGTAGCAGTGAGTGAGTGAGAGAGAAAGAACAGGCTGAGAGAGAGAGAGAGAGAGAGAGAGAGAGGAACTGTGTGTGGATATTTTCAGAAAAGTGCAATAAAAGAGATGAATTATGTTTTGTTATTATATAATTGGTTCTGAACTTAAACCTCAGACTATTCATTATAGTAATAAATGACCTGCTCATAAATCATGACACACTGCTCTCCCCTACATGAAAGTAAACACACTGCTTGTATAAGTAAAAATTATTGGTATTGGTATCGGCGATACTGGCCCTGTATTTACTTGATATCGGGTCGCTACCAAATTTTGCAGTATCGCACACCACAAGGTACCCACCAAGCCACTTTGTCGCCCTCCCCCCTTATTGAAAATGTAAAGTCAAAATTGCTCTCCGTTGTGAGTTTTGTTATGGTATCCCGCAATAAGCTACCTACAGTCAGACTTGGTGTTCAGATCAACTGTCGCCTAATTGCTGGTAATATCCTGTAAGCCAGACAAAGCTAATAAATAAATAAAAAAAGCAAAAAGTGCAATCTACCTGTGGTTTTTGTTCAGATGAATGTCTTCCTCAACTTTTATAAGCAGTATATAAATAATCACAAACAAAATTTTCCTTATTGATAATGTAATGCCTACCATAGAGGGTTAAAATAAACCTGACATGGCAGAAGTCTTTAAATAAACCTGACAAGGCAGTTTTGGTCTTGATTTATTGTTATTTATTAAAACAACCCTTACAGTAAAAACTAAACAGTTATACAGAAAATATTATATTAATAATTTATTATAAAAGGAAATGCTTTCATTAATAGTGAGTAATAGAAGCCTGTAAGCATTTCAGGAATATATCCTACACATCCATCCCTATTCAAACCCCACTGTTAGGTAGGGTAGACTGTCCCCTCTGAGAAAACAGAATAAAGGGACATCACAGTGTTTAAATAAGCAAGATAATATACTGCTTTTTTTCTTTTATATCCTTCATTTGTTGTAAATCAGTGCCCAATCCCCAAACCCCACATGTTACTCACACACGTGAGTCAACCAGTCAGCTGATTTACAAATCTGTTGTTAGGCACGTTGGCAAATGCAAATCGAGTAGCATAGAATCCCTAGATGTGGGAGTGACTGAGCTCAACAGTACAAGAAGAATGACTGAAATCTGGCTTGACACTGTATGCAGGCCTGATTCTGTCTGACAATTTAGCAATCATGTAATAAATAAATCTGAGGTAATGCCCTGTAATCATACAGTGATAAAACACTTTATTTACTACTGTCCCTGGGCTACTTATGTAATATCAAGCTACAACAATATAAACAACAAAATATAAATTTATAAAGCACTGGAATGACTGTTAGTCTTATTTTGCCCACTACTACGTACTTCAAGTTTAATAAATCAGCTGAATATAAATAAAGTAATTTCAAACTAATTATAATTTAGATACATACAAGCTTATTTACCTTTAATTATAGAAAAGATTAATAATTAACCTTCATTTCAGTGGTTTTAAATCAACCAGTACGTCTTCTTTAAAGAACAAATAAAAACACGCCAGGCAACATATTCACTTCTTAAAGAGAATCAAAAGAAAATGTAAAAATAGTGGCCATCTCTGAAGTGATTTTAGAGTTGTGGTAAAACTAAGTCAAAATGCTGTGCCACAGTGTCTAAACACTTTTGTATAAATAAACTAACAAGGTAAAGAACACATTATAGTACCAAATACAGTACATGACAAACTGAAATTTTTAAATGTCCATTTCTTCATCAGTCACTTCAACTGCTGTCTTCATTCTCGTTTGCGTCACGAGTGGAGGTCTCATCCACATTTTCCAGCGAGTCTCCTTGCTGAATGCTCAACAGGGCCGGGTCCATGAAAGGAATATCGCTCTGGAGGGGATAGAGCCATGGCTTGTATTCTGGGGAGTTCTGTGCCTTCCAGATAGAGTAGTTCTGGCCCGCCTTGTGCACACTTTTCATAACCTGCAAGAGTCACAGGAAGGGAGGGGTAAAGCAAGTTGTAGAAGTATCGGTGACAATGAACACTGTTACTGTGCTGACTCAGAAAGTAAAGTTTGACCTATGGTACTGGAATCCTGCTTTTCAGGACTTGACGAGTCAGAATTACAGCAACATTTTTTTCTAAAAATAAAGGTACGGGTCATGTTTCTTTTAGGATCTTTATCTATTTGTTGAAAAGAAGAAAACTACTGCTAGGTGTGATGACATGGTAGTTAGTGTGCAGTGAATAGATCATTTAATCAAGGCTGTCAATTATAAAAATGTAACTTACCAGTGTCAATTACTTTTGCTTAAACATTTAGTCTGATTAATCCATATTGTTAATGCTATATTATATTTAGACTTTAGTTCATGTGTTTAAGCCACCTGAACACCCATGTGTGTGTGTTGGGGGGGGGGGGGGGGGGGTTATATCTACCCACATTTTTGTGTCGTGGATTTGTTTTTAAAAATTAAAAACTAAAATCTCCTAATTACAAAAGTATTCAGACCCTTTGCTCTGGCCATAAGCATCCTTGAAATGTGTCTAGAATTTGAGTCCACCTGTTGCATTCTGAATTGATTGGACATAGTTTGGACAGGCACACTTATGGCTACAAGAGCCCACAATTTGCATTCCATTGTCAAGACGAAAACCAAGCCATGAAGGCCAAGGAACTGTCTGTGGATCTCTGCAATCCATTTGTGGCAAGGAATAGCTCAGGGAAAGAATATAAAACAATATCTAAGGCAATATCTAAACACTAGTGGTCTCAACACAAACTTAAACCTAATGTTGGCCATCCAAGCAAGAAGGGCCTTTGTCAGGGAGGTAAGATAAAACCCAATAGTTCCTTTAAAGGAGCTACAAAATTCATGTACAGAGATGCACTCCAGCACTCTGGCCTATATGGCCTATATAGTGGCAAGACAGAAGTCACTGTCAAAAAGGTATATGACCACCCACTTTGAGTTTGCTAGACGGCAAGGCTCTGGCAAAGTGAGGATAAAGATTCTCTGGTCTGAGATGAAAATTTAACTCCTTAGGCAGAAGCACTATGTCTTTTAAAAAACATCCACTGCTCATCACCTGGCTGATATACAGTAAAACACTGTGGTGGCATTATCATGCTGTGGTGGTGCTTCTCAGTGAGACTTAAGGAAAGGATAAATGCAGCCAAATACAAAAACATAGCTAAAAAAAATTACACTTACACTCGGACTGGGGTGATAATTTGCCAAAACATTGAGTCTCTAAATGTCCTTGATTGACCCAGACAAATTCTAGATTTAAATCCCATCAAACATCTGCAGAGAGACCTGAAGAAGGCACATCTCAGACACTCGCCATCCAATCTAACGAAGCATGAGAATATCTGCCATGAGGAATGGGATAAACTGCCCAAATCCAATAGTGCAAAAAGAATTGCAGCTTTAACTGGTGTCAAATGGGTTTTTACAAAGAATTGAATAAATGGTCTCAATTTTTAATTCGATTATGTGTAGATTGATGGGCAATTTATGTGTAGATTATGTGTGTATTATGTGTAGATTGATGGGCAAAATGGCAATTATGTTCATATAAAATGAAATCAAGGGGTTTGTCAAGGGGTCTGACTACATGGTACAGAAACTGGCTGATCTTTTCAGCATATACAGTATATTTCCAAACAAATTTGTCTGTCCTTTACATTTATATTTGTATGATTTAACTTTTTAATGATATATTAAAACATTGCAAGCATTTATGATCTTGAAGACACTCTCAGTTTTGTCCAGCTAGTTTAGACTAGTCCTCAAAAAATCCAGATAAGATACACCTTGCACTAAATAGTTTAAGTTACTAGAGCAGTAATACATGTTGTGAAACCAGACAGACAGGTTGAACATGAATCTAAGGTTTAGAAACACACTTGGCAGGAAGTTCAAGTCTCGTTGGTTACAATATTAGAAACACAGACAGCCAGGTTTCTATGTGTCCCACTAAAGGGGAAGCCCAAGCGAATAACTAATTTTACAATTATTATTACTAAAATATTAAGAACATTTTATACAACAGAGTTTGCCAGTCTCATAGATAGTATTTTCTAGCAAATTGTCTTCAAAAAACAAAGGTTTAACACATTATAAATAAAATGTTTATAAATAAATGTAAAATTCCATCAGAGTACCAAATAAAAAAACCTAAATGCCAAATGCCTTAGGGAAGATGATACCTATGATGTGGTCTAAAACAGAACACAGATAAGCAGTTTCAGTCTCAGACAAACCAAGCCAAATACAAAAAAGCAAACTAAAATAATACACTTACTTTGGGTGCTAGGACCTGTGTTGCCTTGTTCACTGCCCACTTGGGAAGAGATCCTAATAAAAGAGGATAAATGAATAGTCAATACATACATCATATGGCCAAAAGTCTGGGAGGTTCTAATGACTGGGTTTAGGTGTTTTGCCACATTAATTACTAACAGGTGCATGAATCAAGGCAAAACAACATCCATAAAACATGCTTTTACAAGTGTGAAGAAAATCCAGTGGTCTGGATATTAACCTCAACCCCAATAAAGAGCTCTGGGATGAACTAAAATGATGAATGCGAGTCACCTTGTAGTGTCAGTTCTCACAACTTGTTATCTAACTGAATGGGGAAAGATTCCCAGACATAGTCCAATATTTTATGGAAAGCCTTCCCAGAAGAGGGGGAACTGTTTGCAACCCTTTAGCATGTATAGTGTATTTACAGGAGAACTATTTAACCTACTACCATGATGTAAATAAATACCATTGATGAAAATGTCATACAATAAATGTCAACTATTTATCTAACTGTAAATTGTCTCATTTCTATAAACCACTGATCTATTTTGATTGATGATTCTTAGACAGAAGATGTGTTCTTACCCTTAGGATCAGCTTGCGAGAGGTATATAAAGGTGCAGCTGTTTGGCCCTGTTGGTTTCACCAGGTAACCAGTCAAAACAGAGACTGCCCTTACCAAGTCTGTTCGTGGAGGATATTTCTATAATACACAAGAACCCACATTAACCACTCATATAAGAAAAAAAACACTGGCATTTAATTTAGTTTATTTAACTATTACAAACTACTATGGCTGGCCAACAGCACTTTACAGCAATGTCATAGAAAAACCTTGTTTGAGTTGTTTAAAAACTCCTAGTTCTTAGTCCTCCATTAAATATTTGTTTATGCTGCCATCAGTTCACTACAAAATCAGTGTTCTTTACCATTTGATGCATATATTACATTAAGATTAAAACATGGACAAAATCTCCAAACAGTTAGCTCTAAAACCATCCATAGCATGTAAAGAGGTAGACATACCGGATGCTTAACTGAGTAGTTAACAATTATAAATTCATCATCAGATGACTGCCAGGAACGTAGTGTGACCACATCTCTGTTTTTCAGTGGTTTAGGACAAATCCCTGTGGATCAAAGAAAAAAAATGGGTTTAAGGTAAATTAAGAAACAATATTATTACACCAGAGACAATGTGGCAATGTTTTTATAAACCAACACATACAAAGCCATTAAAAAGTGCGAAAAAGTAATTAAAGTAATTAAAGTAAGTAAATACTTAATGGCCAAACAAGCACTCATTCACTTATTCATCTTCAATAACCACTTCACCCTGATCAGGGTTACAGTCCAGCAATTAGAGCTTCAAGTAAATAGACTTTCTGTTTTTTTTAGTATAGATAAACAAAATTAGTAGAGACAAATCAGAATAAATGTCTATGGTAATTGCCGAAACAACATGGGATTCAGGACATTAAAATGTGCCATATTTTACTTAATGTGTTTGTAAAAAAAACAATGAAGGAGCAAAGAACTTACATGAGTAGTAGCCCACATCAGCATTGGGTGCAACACGAGCAATTTCAAAGCTCTCGAGCATGGCAGGGTCCCACGTTTTGCGATACTTGTTGTCGTGAAGAACATCATACATGGTGGCAGCAGACACATCATTTATAGCCATTTTACACTATTGAAAGACAAAAAATGTAATTATTATTAAGTAGATAGTAAGTGTAGATAATTGTCATGGTATTCATAGTTTTAATAATTGTAATTACATACACTATTATTCTACAAATCTAGTTATCATTATAAAAGTTGGCACAAAGGTTGTGACTCAGGTGTTGTGACTATCCTGTACATACGTAACTACGTAATCATTTAGTAAATACATTTCTGAATAAAATTGTTTGGCAAGGTAATTTTTGGCAAAAAAAAAGTATTTTAAATGCATTTTTCTTGTTCAGTCCATAAATTCTGGCATGATTCCGTTTCACCAGCGAAACAAAAGGACTCCCATAACAAAAGGAAACAAACAAAGTAAGAATAAATGTTAGGTAGGGTATTCAGTCATAAAACAGTCCCAAGTATTATGTGTGGTGCAATCTTTTGGTATAATGGTTAAAATGGTAGCTTACCATGTTAAATGAAAGGCCCCCAGGATGGGGCAGTTGTAGCTTAAGATACTTAATTAGTGATCATACCATGAAGTTGCCACTGTTGGGCCCAAGGGCGGGGTTCTTAACAACAGTGGCGGTTCTAGACCAGGTTGGGGGGGTTGGTGCAGGCAGGGGCCAGAGGCAATGTCAGAGGGGCCAATTACTTTCTGCCCAAATGTGCATTGTGGGCATTAAGAGGAAACAGTCAATATTCAATAGAATTCAACATTTTATTTATGCAGTTTTCAGTCTACATTTGCTCTGCTTAAATGTCATTTATTCAGTCCTTTTCTTTTTCATATTCAATTTGAGTTACATATACTGTATTCCTAGGGGGGCAAGCTGGTTGGCACAGGCCCCCGCTGGCCCCCCCTGGCTTCCCCCTAGAACCGCCACTGCTTGACAAGTGTAGGTTGCTTTAAATAAACTCCTTCTTGACAGTTAAAATGAATGTATACTTAATTTCAAAGCTGAAAGATCTATTATTGTATTTCATTAAAGCAATAAGCCACGAGAGGCCGTGCATTACTGTGATTTTAGCACGGGGATGACGTTTTTGGCACGACGCGAAGCGGAGTGCCTAAAACTTCTTTCCCCGTGCTAAAATCATAACAGTAATGCACGGTCTCGAGTGGCTTATTGCTTTTATAAAACGGCGGTCAACATAAAATATAATAAATACAACAATGTTTAATTCATAAATGTATTTATTGTGTATAAACTTACAATAAAGCATTCTTCCGCGACGCAAAATAGTTCGATTAACAGTGTTGCTAGGCAACATGAGGGCGAAAATAACATTAATTTTTTCTATTCAGTGGCGTATTAATATGGAATGATGTGAGGTGGTCATAGGTGTGCGTTTATCGGGGATTTTACAACGGCTTCGAACGCGGCTCAGCCAATCAGATTTTAGGACCGGAACTATCCGTTTTATAATATACATTTGATACTGATAATATTGTGCCATCATGAGCATGAGTACATCACAGGTCCAGAAAATGTTGTGATTGATGTTTTTTGAGTTCTGACATAATAAACCCATTCTTAGTAAGAAATAAACATTGCTGTTTTCATTTAAATGATCATGTTTGAAAGTATATAAACCTATTGTGAACTATTTTGTTAGTGACCCACATCTGTGGTGAAACACAATGACAAGTGCAGCAATCAGGGTTTATTTAAAACAGCAATAATATGGGTTTCCATTCATTTCTTATTATGCCTTAATTTACTTCGGGATTAATAAAGTAAGTATATTTGTCTGTCTGTCTTTAATTCTAATTCTATCTTTAATTCTATGCATATTCTAACAAAAGCAACTGCTGGACCATGGCCCTGAACTTTGGTTTATGTTTTAAACATATACAAAAACACATCACTTACCTTAACTTTGTGAACTTTGGAGTAGCTGTTCTTGTTTCCTTGGGACAACGAGGAGACAGAAGGCACCTCGACCCAGACCTCCATGCCATTTTTATTGTATTTATTCTGCCAGTTCTCTGTGGTCAGACACTGACGCCTCAGATCAGAGAAAAGTGCCTCACCTGGAATAATTCCTGAACCCAGAGACATACTGAACAAGCTTCTAAAAATATCCAATAACCGAAATGTGTCTGATGCTTCCTTCCTTCAGTCTTCAGCAAACACTCGACCGAGTTAGTGTGCGTATTTTCCTCCACTCATATCGAATGAACCCTGAATTAAATGAATGAAAGTTCTCCTACAGACTTCCGATCCTATAAAGCAGTTTCACTCACTATGAGCAGCGCAGCAATGGCAGCTGCGATTATCTCAACTTCCGCGTTCAGTGCAGGTGGAAGTAATTCCCCAAGCACAGCCTCTACTGGAGATCACTGAACAGAGCCTGGAAAACACTAAACAACCCCGCAATTCCTCTCAACCACAAAACTCCAATGAGACTGAGTAACATGCGTTTTCTTTATATAGCTACAACAACTTCCTCCTGAATAAAGGCGTGTCAGTGAGAAATGGGTGTAGTTAGTGATACTGACGCATCTCTATAGGTTCAGTGTTCATGAATACATGATGATGTAGGACTGTATTTGTAGTGAACACCTCAAAACTCATTCACATGTATTAACCGAAACCGATTAACTACTGCGGTCAAGCCAGCATCCACTTCGAAATGCTCAGTCAAATCAGCCCCCCACGTTGTTTCTAAGGATGTGCGTATACTAAACATTACGGTAATAGCGTCTGGTAAAACTGATAAAAATACTCACTGACGACCTGAACGTGACTACATCAGTTATAAATATAGAAAATATATCAGTTAAAATATATATAAATGTATCAGTTAAAATATATAAATATATCAGTTAAAAATACAGAAATATATCAGTTAAAAATATATAAATGTATCAGTTAAAAAATATGAATATATCAGTTAAAATATATATAAAAATATCACTTAAAAATATGAATATATCAGTTAAAAATATATGTAAATATATCAGTTAAAAATTGAATAATTAAATAAACCAATTTCTTCCTGCAAACTGTATTTGAGATACAATTTCAAGCTTTGAAAAAAGAGTTGCTAATAACCTGACATTATGATTTTACTTTAAATTTAAAGTCAACTAAAATTTAATCTTAGCTCTTTAATTTTTATTGTTATTAAAAGGAATCTACTTGTTTCCACACAACAATTTCACTTTGTAATGATAGTACACCATCTGTAGTTTACACTCAATTTATATCAAGCAATTCTGATGTATCATTTTTAAATAAAGGCCTTTATATTGTCACATTTCTATTATTTTCACTCTAGACTGTTATTAAAAAGAATTCTCTAGTTTCCACAGAATAATTCAACTTCATAATGATAGTACACCATCTGTAGTTTACACTCAGTTAATATCAAGCAATTCTGATGAATAATTTCTAAATAAAGGCCTTTATATTGTCACATTTCTATTATTTTCAATCTAGACTGTTATTAAAAGGAATTCTCTTGTTTCTACAGAACAATTCCACTTCATAATGATAGTACACCATCTGTAGATGTCAATCAGTTAATATCAAACCATTCTGATGTGTCATTTCTAAATAAAAGCCTTTAAATTGTAATTTTTCTATTATTTTCAATCAAGACTGTTATGAAAAGAAATTCTTTAGTTTCCACAGAACAATTCCACTTCATAATGATAGTACACCATCTGTAGATGTCACTCAGTTAATATCAAACCATTCTGATGTATCATTTCTAAATAAAAGCCTTTATATTGTCAAATTTCTATTATTTTCACACTAGACTGTTATTAAAAGGAATTCTCTAGTTTCCACAAAACAATTCCACTTCATAATGATAGTACACCATCTGTAGATGTCTTTTAGTTAATATCAAACCATTCTGATGTGTCATTTAAAAAAAAAAAGGCCTTTTATATTGTTATTTTTCTATTATTTTCACTCTAGACTGTTATTAAAAGGAATTCTCTAGTTTCCACAGAACAATTCCACTTCATAATGATAGTACACCATCTGTAGTTTACACTCAGTTAATATCAAGCAATTCTGATGTATCATTTTTAAATAAAAGCCTTTATATTTTCTAATTTCTACAACCCCAATTCCAATGAAGTTGGGACGTTGTGTAAAACATAAATAAAAACAGAATATGATTATTTGCAATTCCTTTTTAACTCATATCATGTTCAAACGGATAAACTTTATTGTGTTTTGCAAATATTCACACATTTTGAATTTGATGCCTGCAACACGTTCCAAAGAAGTTGTGACAGGGGCAACAAAAGACTGGGAAAGTTGAGGAATGCTCAAAAAACACTTGTTTGGAACATTCCACAGGTGAACAGGTTAATTGGAAACAGGTGAGTGTGATGATTGGGTATAAAGGGTGCATCCCCGAAAGGCTCAGTCGTTCACCACTTTGTGAACAACTGCGTGAGCAAATAGTCCAGCAGTTTAAGAACAACGTTTCTCAACGTGCAATTGCAAGGAATTTAGGGATTTCATCATCTACAGTCCATAATATCATCAAAAGATTCAGAGAATCTGAAGAAATCTGTGCAAGTAAGCGGCAAGGCCGAAAACCAACATTGATTGCCCGTGACCTTCGATCCCTCAGGCGGCACTGCATTAAAAACCGACATCATTCTGTAACGGATATTACCACATGGGCTCAGGAACACTTCAGAAAACCATTGTCAGTGAACACAGTTCGTCGCTCCATCTCCAAGTGCATTACACACTTAATAAAATACTTGTTTTGGAGAAATTTGATGAATACTTTAAAAGCTATTGAAGTTATTAATATGCTGAATACTTGCAATGCTATTGAGATTATTGTTATGCTAAATCCTTTTAATGGTATTAAAGTCATGGATAAAAATCAGTTTTTTATTAGGTATTAAAAAGTTAAAGTGTCAAAATAAAAATTGTAGTATGTAATGTGGGTTACACTTGATAAAATACAACTTGTTTTGGAGCAATTTGATGAATATTTTAAAAGCTATTGGAGTTACTAATATGCTGAATACTTTAAATGCTTTTGAATTTATGAATGAAAATCTGTTTTTTATTATGTAATACAGGGTAAAAGTATCAGTGTAAAAGTTGTAGTGTGTAATGTGGGGCACACTTGATAAAATACAACTTATTTTAGAACAATTTGATAAATATTTTAAAAGCTATTGAAGTTACTAATATGCTGAATAATTTAAATGCTATTGAAGTTACTAATATGCTGAATACTTTAAATGCTATTGAAGTTTTGAATAAAAATCTGTTTTTTATTATGTAATACAGGGTAAAAGTGTCAGTATAAGAGTTGTAGTATGTAATGTGGGTTACACCTGATAAAATACAACTTGTTTTGGAGCAATATGATGAATACTTTAAAAGCTATGTGTACCACTTAGCTTCTAATTTTAAGGATTGTATTTAGCATTTACAATACATTGTGTACTATAGATCTAAAGCATTACAAAATGCATATTTAAAACAATCATATAGATTTAAAAACTTAAGGGGAATACCGATTTATCTAAAGGCCTAAGGCCTAAATTATTCCCTATATTATAGTGAGACAATTTAAAAACATAGTTTCTTAATTAAAGACATAGTAATAATACTTTTATTTTATCACTGTCCCATACTATTGCACCTAGACTTATAACAAAAATGTTTAATGTAGCCAAAAATCTTTTACATTTTAATAATCGTTTAAAACACTGCATGATCATTCAGATTGCATGTGGTGGATGTGACATGATACCACCAGTCATTTATTGGTATTCCACCAGTATTGCTCATGTACTGAGGACAAGACCAAGGTTAACTGGAAATATTTTCTCAATAGTGCAATTGTTTCTTATATTAAAGTGTTGAGTTTTCGTTTAACTAAAAAGATAAGAAAATATTGTAATCATTCATTTCTGTTCAATTGTAGTTGATTCTGAACTGTTACTAAGGAAACTGGATGTGGCAGGAGTGCATTGTGGATGGAATGCTGGTAAATCCCAGGGCACCATGCACACATATTTGCACACACACACACATATGCAGAGTTGTGGTTCATGCATAATAAACCACACACACATGACCCTGTGATTATCATATTTAAGCCCCATTACTGGAATAACATTTGGTCACTGGGGATTAAACATACAATGTTTAACCTCTAAAACTCATACATAAAACATTATAAACACAAAATAATGACACTAAATATTTGGTGAAATATCTTTATTTAATGTGATACACCTCAGTTTTTCAACCTTTTTTTAACAGCAGATTTTTCACACAAATTTTGCTAACACTAGACAGCATATTTCAACTAATACATTTTAGAATAGCACACTGCAGAGTATTCAATCAGTTACGGCATGTGTAGAGCTGTTCAAGAGATTCGTTTCGTGTAATTAAATACATATCTGTGTAATGTCAAATGCTAACATCAAAACAAGCTTGCTGTGCACCATGGTGTCAAAATGTACAGCTGAGTGTTTGTGCACACGCAACTATAGATCCAGTCAAGCTATATTCTTACAAATACATACACAGCATACAATTGATAGGGAAAATTTACCATAGTGATGAAAAACTTACACAACCAGGTCTCTGTGATACAGTAGCCAAAGCAGAGCAAGCCATAAAAACAACTGATTGTTTCCTCAAGTTTTAATGAACTTTCAGGTCAAGCATACAACACATTGTTTCTTTTTGAGTGCGAAATAAATTAACACGTAAAACCAACAGTTATAAAACGAGCATTAGCAACACATGCTCGTGAAACAACTCCTCAAAACATTTTTCTACACTAAGCGTTGACTGCGTACAAAAAAAATCCGGATATTCTGCTTACTAAGCCTCTGCGGCTCTATGCAAATCAGCAGGCCTCTCGAAACCAAAATGCTGTGATTTGGTGCACTCTGACCCGACTGAGCAAAACAAGCACGGCACTTTATGTTACAACCACCCTTACAGAGCATGCTGGTTCTACAATAGTGTAACCAACACAAGCAAAACAAGTGGCAGTGAGTACAGAGCAGAGAGCAGATTCAGCTGCAAAAATTCAGAACACCATCTAGTGTGAACGACTTCTTTCCTTTACCTCAAGAAACCTTGTGTTTACCTAGGTATTTATGCAGTATTAGTACATACGTCCTTTTACTTTAGGGTTAGGTCTTATAAATTTACAGATAGGTTACATAACACAGACTGCATGTTATAATGACATCTAGTATCTAGAAAACGTTTTTTGAGAATATACATCCACTTGTCTCAGTTAGATACTACAGGTATGTGCATGCAGTTTCCTACAGAGATGTGTAAAAAGATGCAAACGAGTAAAAGATCCTGACTAGAATGAAGACTCGTCTATATTTTCCTACTTTTATCAAGTTTTCTTTGGCCATACACAGATACCCTGAAAGAAAGACTGTATACTGATCTCTAACAGTTGTCCAAATGACTTTTTCTTTAAATATTGACATGACATTCAACCTTAAATTGACCTAAAGTTATGAAAGGTCTGTACTATAATGTTTGGATCAGAACCGGCTCCTTACAGACTACCTCCTTATAAAATAGCTGCTAATGAGAAGGGGAAAAAACTGCAAATGAAAAATATCACACACTGCTTTTTAGCCCCCCCTGTTATTTTGTTTACTGAAATAAAAATGACATGAGGACATTGATCCAACACGTGAGATGTAACACTAATGCCCAAAAAAAACTGCAAGAGCAGATGAGCCACATCACTCTGCAATTATATATAATGCCATGCAGTTAAAACAGATGAAAATCTTATGAGGGTTTTACTTATACTGTGATGTCTTGACTTTTTCCCTTTAACATTTATATATATACTTATTTTAATAATCTGTTTAATTACAGAGTAATAGCACATCCACACGGTTACTCCGAAAAGTCACTGAGTCAAGAGGAAAAAAAAAGCTCTGACTAATGGCACAGGGCCACCGAGAGACAAGCTGTTGGTGGGGAGGAGGCCGAGATGGTGTGGATCCGGGGTGGGTACTAGCAAGAGCAGCTGCTTTCAGTCACCGGCAGTTCAGGAGACTTCTCCAGTTTAATGTCAATCACTAAGAGCATTTAGTTAAGTACATTATTCAATATAATACATTTCATTCACATTTAGACATACACTGTAGTTACACTGTTTTCTCCCCCAGAACTACTTAATGCATTACGAGAGTGCTGAGTGAAACTTACAAACTATCATGGACAAGTTATTAAACAGATAACTCTGAATGCGAGGTGTCATCATCATCATCTAGTGGTTGTGTCCATTGTCTCAGGCTCCCCATATACCTTTTTTCTATTTATTTATGTATTTTCTCCCTTTTTCTCCCGATTTATCATAGTCAATTTGTCCACTGCTGCTGTGGATCCCTGATTGCGTTTGAAAAGTGGAAATTTGCTGCTCACGAGACCCTTCTTTACGCCCGTGCTTCTGCACAGATGCCTCTATCTGTTGTACCTCACCCACTTAGTCAGGTAATTTCCCCAACCCAGCAGACACGGTGGCAAATTTGTGTCTGCAGGCACTGCCAATTGTGCCTGCTAGATGGCGCCCAGACGACCGGTAGCAGAGCCGAGACTCGAACCAGTCTTGGAGCTGGTGTGTTAGGGAAATATCCTGCTGTGCCACCTGAGTGCCTCTTACCTGTTTTTTTTTTTTATTTGTTTTTTTTTATTGACCTTGTACGTGTGCGTGTGTGTGTGGGCCAGAGTGATGCAGATTGTACGTTCTTTAATACATTTTAAAATGGGGTGACTCATTTAAAGTGTATCGTGACTGACTGGTAAACAAATTTCATTACACCCCACTCAACATGATTATATATCAACTATCTTATTGACCAACCATAACAATTTTCGGAATAAAACATGCCAAATTTAGCCTGTTAAAGGATACTGTCCTCTTTGCTTTTCTCTGGCGCACTATCCATCCCAGGCAAGGCTGCAGCAACACGTCTAAACAGCTGTAAAAATATGAAAGTGTTCCGTTATACATTGTGAAATATAAATATACATAAAGACAGATCAAACTACAATCATGTGTTCCTGAACTGATCTCTGATTTTGGTAATAAACAAGGAACAAAAGACATGATTCTTGAAATGATCATTTAAATACCTGATCTCTAGAGCATCAGCTCAACATAGCCTGTTTTGGAGAACGTAGCATTGCAGAGGATGCTCATGACAAGCACTACAAGTAAACAGCTCAAACCTAAGCTTGTTCAAGCTTGTAAATTAGAGAAGGTGACCAAACGACAACTCTTAATGAACTACACATGCTAAATAACCAAAGAAAATAATGTCTGACTATACCCTGGGCAAGGAGAAAAGAGACAGCAAAACAAAAGGTTTTGGGAAAGTAATGAGTAGCAGTAGAAAGGGTTGGCTGATGAGGGGCTGGAATGTCCCGGTTTCACTCGAGTTTATACCTGTTTGACATTGTAGCCAGTTTTTGCACTGGTTTCAATGAACATGACATTCAGTTCCTTAGCCCTCTGCTCGCCCTCTTCCGTGGTGATCTGTCTGCTCAGGTTGGAGCAGGGAGGGGGGTATATAAAAAGGAAAGAGGAAACAATGCCAGGAAGAACAGAAGAGGAGAAAGAGAAAAAGATAAAATGTAATGTTAAATTAGTAATAGGAAAAGGGGGAAAGATTAGTTCTCTCATATTATGCTTTCTGAAGTTAAGTAGAGACAGCGGGCAGGCCAAAACCACCAATAAATTTCACACAGAAAACTCTAATTACACAAAACGTTTAACTTTTTGGTCAAAAATACACCGGAATTAGCAAAGATGTCATGCCAAAAGTATGTGTACACCCGAACATGAGTTTGTTGAACATCCTATTTCAAAACCAATAGCATGGGGTTAGAATTGCTATTGTGGCTATATAAGCCTCATCTTTTCTGAAAAGCTTTTCCCCAAGATTTGAGTGCGTCTTTGGGTACCTGTCCCCAGTTAGTCCAAAGAAGACTTTTTAGGTCAGGCACTCATGTTGGACGTAGAATCCTGACTTGCAATTAACATTCCAATTCATCCCAAAGGTGTCCATAGGGGTTAAAATCAGAGCTGTGTGCACGTCATTGGAGTTCTAGCCTATGAGTCTTTTAATTGATTCTATACACCATTTAGCAACTGGTGTGGCTAGAACACCTGAGCTCAATAATTAGATTGGGTGTCCACATACTTTTGGCAATAGAGTAGCTTTTTTTCAGTTTATTTATGCATTTTCTCCCCCTTTTTCTCCCGATTTAGCGTAGTCAATCTGTCTTCCGCTGCTGGGGATCCCTGATTGCATTCGAGCAGGGTATGTTGCTGCTCACACACCTTCTTTTCACCCATGCTTTCTGCACAGGCACCTCTATCTGCTAACCACGGTCCTTACACAGCGTTTGAAGACCCCACCCACTTTAGTCCGGTCATCCCAATTGTTGTCTGCTGCAGGCACTGCCAACTGTGCCCGCTAGACGGTGCCCAGTTGACCGGTGGCAGAGCCGAAATTCGAACCGGGGTGTTCAGAATTCTCAGCGCTGGTGTGCTAGTGGAATATCTTGCTCCGCCACCTGGTCGCAGAGTAGCTTTTTGCTTAACTATGTGTATGTGTAAACACAGCTGCCATCCAAGAGTTAGGCTGTATTCATGTGGTAAGCAGCCAAACAGCTTTTGCACTTACAGTATGTGCCAATTAAATGAATTCAGTATTACATTTACATTTAATGTGTTCAGCAGATTCTTTCATCCAAAGTCACTTACAGTTGTGACCTAATACAATTTAAGCAACTGAGGATTAATGGCCTAACAGTAGCATCTTGGCAATGGTAGGGTTTGACCAGTGACCTTCACATGGAGCTTACCATGGCTCTCCATATGTGATATGGCTCTGTGTGTGAACCAACACTGGCAGGTGATAAGAAGTGGCCAAAGATTGCACACACGCTAAAAGGGGCGAGTGGTGATCCGGCTTTTCTTGTTTAGATCGGGGGTTGCGCAAGTAGCTACGGATTCACAATCAGGAACTGAAAATTACTAGGTGGGGAGATAGATGGGCAAAATCTATAGAGGGATCTGATCTATAGAGGGATATATGGGGTGACTGTATTGCATACAGATACACATAGTTAAGGTATAACAGCACATCGGACTCACATGAGAGTATGAGATTATTTTAATCCCCTCTGCAGTTTTGTCTACACACCTGAGGTTTAAAACCTACCTGCTTGACGTTATAACCAGCCTTGGCGCTGGTCTCTATGTACATCACATTGAGATCCCGAGCTTTCTTCTCTGCAGCCTCTACTGAAACTTGTCTGCCATAGTCCAGTGTAAAAGGGTGTGGAAATGAATCAAATCAAAATGAAGTATGGAAAGACAACAGTGATAAAGAAAAAGAAAAATATCAAACGAAATCAAATGGAAATGTCATACCAAAGTAAAGCAATAGTGATACACATTAATGCAAATCAAAACTTAGGAATGGTGTTGTATTCAAATCATAATCATCAAAGGAGTAATTCAAATGAAAAGTGACTGAACACACAAGCAGCTCGAAAGGGTAAAAGAAGCATTTGGAAGTGGAAGGTGGAGGTGGACACAGTACAATCTTACGCACAGTTAGGGTCACACGTACAACAACACTGTACCTTTTATCAGCCAAGTCTGTTTTGTTGCCAACCAGCATGATAATGACATCACTTCCTCTCTCTGTTCGGACATCATCTATCCATTTGGAAGTCTGCTGAAATGAGTTAAGATCTAAAAAGAAAATGAATGTGTGTTTATTTTAGCTGATGGGTCAGAATGTGCAGATACTTATATAGCACAACAGATTCTAATTACAACACAAAACAGAAAACACGCTGAAGCAAGATTTTAGAAGATCAAGCATGTAAACTGTTAGTATACAAGTTAGAAAGACAGTTAAAGAGCAGTTTAGTCAGAGCTGTACATTTTCCAGTGTACTGAAGCTGGTACTGGTCAGAAACCTGAATTTGCTTATACAATATGTTTCAGTGAATTTATAAAATGCACAATTGTACATTTTTGGTACAATTGTACCATAGTTTTGGCACTAAACCATTCCCAGTAGTTCATTTAATATACACAATATGGCCAAGTATGTTGATATCCATTCTAATTACTGAGTTTAGGTGTTTTAGTCTTACCCACTGCTAACAGAAATATTTGTAATCAACCTGACCAGAACCTGTTGTACAGGTTGAACACTCGAAGATCATAATACATCAGTCCCTGAATGAGAGAACGAGTTTCCACCACTGCTGCGGCTCAGTCATGGAAACCCAATCCATTAAGCTCTAGACCAGGGGTGTCAAACTCATTTTCACCGAGGGCCACATCAGCATTATGGTGGCCCTCAAAGGGCCGATTGTAATGTATCCTGCTGAGATTGCAGTCTGTTGTTTTTCTTGGGAGGCTAAATTCTGCATTTATATTGTCCTCCTTTACCACAGACACGACCTCATAACACAAGAGACATACCGGTTTCTCTTCCTGAAGCACAAACTTGTTTTCACTTTCATTAAATTTCCTCCTTCTGTTTAATTTTCTTACTTATCTTCTTGTACATTTTGGGATTATGTGTAAATATTTCTTAACATCATCTACTGCCGGGTTGTGTCACTTTGCAGGTCACAAAATCAGCATGCATTTTGAGAGATGCAGTTAATGTAGGATTTTACAGTGTATTTTAAGACAATTTTTCTGCCCTCACTAAGAGTTTATCCCCCTTTCTCAGCTAGACAGACAGACAGACAGACAGCTCTCTTCAGAATACAGTCGGTTTTATTTGCTTCCCAGCTGTGTGATACACTGTGTGCACCAGAATGAAGTAAAAATACAAACAATAAAAACAATAAAGAACTTAATACAGTAAAAAGCACACAGATGTAGTCGAGTGTTACATCTGGTACAATATGAGATTTAACCAAACGTAAAATAGCGCTAAGGAGTTAGCATTTTGTGTAAAGATACTAATTGCTATAGTAACGGTAACAACAGTACTTAATTATGGTAAATTTGTAACTAAAGCGCTGTGATATACTCACTAAACATTTACTAACAACTGAGAATATAAATGCCACTACTTACAGACCATGCTTCTGTATTATACTGCAAGATAATTATTTGTATTTATTATTATTGTTTACATTACTACCCGCGTTCTTTTGCCGTAAAAGTCACACGGCTTCTCAGCGAATGTCAAAGTTAGTTGCCATGACTACGATGTCACCAGTTGCACTAAAAGGCGCAGGTGTCCCATTAAATTATAACTGCGTCTCTGTAACGACTCGAACCATCACAACAATCGTACAGTCGTTTAAGCTCTCATTTGAGGCACTTGTGTTTCAGGACAGTGCACAGTCTAACACTGGCTTGTGTCTGTGCCCAATTACAGCCAATGTTTGTCTATGGAAAATGCAGAGCTCCTATTAGCAAAAGGTATGGATAAAGAATAGCACAACATAGAAGAAGTGCGAACATTTTTAAACCCACAATAATCATGTAATATATGATTTAGTCAAAAGAATGGAGCAACCCAGAGGTGAGGCACCAGCAAGAACGAAAATGGAACCCCTTTAACCTCTGGATTATGCTACTTGGGGCTACAAAGATTTTCTGAACAAATGAGTGGTTGCTCAGACTCACTGGTGATGTCATAGACCACTACAGCGATAGTGGAGTCACGGATGTAGCTGGGGATGAGGCTACGAAAGCGCTCCTGCCCTGCAGTGTCCCACAGCTGCAGCCGAACCTGAAGACCCAGTTGACAGCATGCAGAAGAGAATAGCAGCAGCAAACAGACAAGAATTGACATTAAAAAGAAGACACAACAGTATTAAGAAGGAAGCTGGATAAATAAGGGATAAAACAACCATCTAGAAATCAGAAAAAGGCAGGTCTAGAGATCAGTGAATTATTTAGATGATTTAAGATGTTAGAAAAAAATCATCACATGCACACAAGCGGTTGTGATTGGAAGATTGCTCTTTCCTTTCTTGCTCCTGGCACTCACTAGGAATGGCACTCTTCCTGCTCAAGTAACACTGGACACACTTTGTAAACACCATCTAGGTGCACTTGTGCGGTCCTCTCTCCATGTTCTACCACTACTTTGCTAATAGATAAATTTAGCAATTAATTAATGCTCAAGTGCCTGTAACCAATAATGCAATTGTTTAGCCATGGTCACCTGCTTTAATTGTTGCATCAATGATTTAACTGCACATCAAGTTCAAAGTTGTCCAACATATCCAAAGCTATGCGAGTGCCATTCAACCCTGCCAGCTCAAATCCACTCCACCACGTGCTTCAGGCATCATGATGGAGTGAAGCCAGAGCACCGACTACCTACTTGCTATATCATACACCACCACAGCGGCTGCTGAGTCACGGATGTAGCTGGGGATGAGGCTACGGAAGCGCTCCTGCCCTGCTGTGTCCCACAACTGCAGCCGAATCTATCAGCGTCCATACAACATGAGCCACAAGAGCCCCATTAAGCAAACAGCCATGATTGGGGTGAGGGTGGACAAAGACAACCAAACCAAAAATTAAAAATGAAAATAAATGGTACAATACATAAAACTTAACGTTTAAAAGCCTCTGGTCAAATTCTGTGTGGTAATTTTGCTGAATTTAACATAATGGACCAAAATAAACATAATATGTAGCGAGTGCTAAAATGATGCCACAGGAAGCTCAGGTGGTGCAGGGGTCTAAAGCCCCAACACAATACCGCAGAGTGTTCTATCCCAGCAGAGCCATCAACCAGACCAGGTGTCCAAGCTAAAATAATTGGCCATGTTTTAAGGGAGAAAAGTCAAACAAGGTCTCTTCCAGCTGCAATATGTGATTTCCAGGACTGGTATGGGAGCTGGTGCAAGTTTGGAAAGGGATGGGTGTGTTGGGTTATATGAAGCTTAGCGTAGCTGTCCGTATGTGATACGGCTCTGTAGAGCAGCGGTCCTCAACCTTTTTTGCACCACGGACCGGTTTCATATAAGATATAATTTCACAGACCAGCAGGGGCAGGGGGGATTTAAAATAGAATAACTGTACCACTCACAAATGAGCTTTTTTTTGCTGCAACGAGACGCAGCTCCCACCTAGGTGTGATTGGGGACAATAACACCCGTAAAAAGTAGTGTTTTCATTGCTGATGTAGCGATCTCTAATTATTTATTCTTTCTGTGCGACCTGGTAATAAATGACCCACGGACCAGTACCAGTCCGCGACCCACGGACCAGTACCTGGTGGTTGGGGACCACTGCTGTAGAGGAACCCAACACTGGCAGGTGATAAGCAGTGGCTGAAGATTGGATACATGGTAGGGACGTGTGGTGATCCGGCTCTCCTTGATCAGAGGTTGTACAAGCGACAGCGGATTCACGAGAGGGAATTGAAAATGACTAAACTTGGAGATACAGGGGGGAAATCCAGAAAGAAATGACCAACACATGGAGTTTGACCAGTGGCGTCCAAACGGTTTCATAATTATGTATAAAATGAGGGTCATGCATGCACATCTGCAAAAAATGTTGACTAAAATGCCTTTTAAGTGTTAAAAAAAGTATGACAGTCATGCGATACATTATGCTGTGTTTATTTAAAGATTAAAAGTCAGGCTGTAAAGTCTCTAGAAAATAAAACTAAACAAACTAAATTCATACACAGTAGGTGGGCAAAAACCTTCTGTATTTCAGAACAATACAAGAAAATAAACACTTATAGATCTGAAAGTTAATGGCACTAAACGGTTCTTACCGTACGATCTTCCAGGTACATGGTTTTTGATAAAAAGTCAATACCAATTGTTGCCTAAAAAACAAAAGAAAGTCATGTATATATTTATTCGACTCACACACAACTACTGAAACTACCTTTTTACAATTCATTCTTATGGCTAAAATAAAACACCAATACAGCTACACAGTCATACCTGGTAAGTATTATCAAAGCTGTCATACATAAACCTGGTGATTAGAGAAGTCTTCCCAACTGCAGAGAAAAGAAAAAATATTTTAGTTGTACAAAATGGTCTATATGCATACCCTGACCATTTATTGAGGACTGCTCCTATATATACACACACAACAAGTGCATACATCTGGAGTCCTAAGAGCATAGTCAGAAATATTGCTGAAGATCCAGACTGGATGTTTATTTAATGAATTGTTCTTGAGCAGATCATTTTTGGATTTTGTCCTAGCTGTAGATATTAGTGTCTATTTCGTATTGAAGAAAGTCCCAACTTAGCTGCATGGGCACTGAGACTGCACCTGAGTCACCAAAGCCACCAGCTTGGCCGGGCACCCACACAAACACAATTGGCTGTGTTTGTGAGAGGCAAGGTCTGTTCATGCTACGTCATGAGATCTCAGGGACAATCACCTGACTGGTCGATAGGACAGCTGGGATTCAAACCTGGGATCTCAGCAGTAGTGGGCTAGCGTTTTACCGTGCACCACCCAAGCGCCTGAGTTAAACCCCAAATGTACTTGATTACTCCAGGGAATACCCTTTGTTATTTAAGGTGTAAACTATTTTTATGAATTCTAAAAGAGGATTCACTTTGTTTGGTTATTGCTTTTACTGGCCAGTACTTAATTGCACCTATATTTAATGGTGGTCTGTAATTAGTAGTACATATTTCATTTATTTCTGTTCCCAGGCAACTACAAAACAGATATGTCTTAATAGAGTCCTATGATTAATTTAAAACCCTTTGTTAAATTCCTTGTTTCGTTGATTTTTCCAAGTAATAATTTCTGTTTTGCCATAATTTATATGTTAAATACAGCAACTTAATTAAACCGTAACTGAGCATTTGTGTAAGACGTGCAAATGATTAATGATTTGTTCCAGCTGTTCCAATTAGGGGTTGTCACAGCGAATCATTTGTCTGCATAATTGATATGCACTGGATGCCCTTCCTGACGCAACCCTCCTATTTTATATGAGCTTGGGACCAGCACCAAGGGTGCACTGATATCTGTTGTTCGAAGGTGTCCAAATTCTTAAGACTGTGAATACCCACTCAGCAATTGAACGTGTGATTTGCAGTGTTGCCACTCCTTTGGATTTTTCCCAAGATCTTAGGATTTGTGGGATCGACCTGGGATTTAGCTAAGTAATCTTAGCATTTTTAATTTGCACTTAAGCAATTTTTATGGTCTACAGTCATAAATAAGAAATGACAAAGCGTACTAGTACTAAATGATAACCTTTGGTTGTCGCTGGCCATTTCTACAGCTAATGTACGTTTACTTCCTTACTTACTTACATTTTCTTGGGTGCAATAACATGCCGTCACTTCTGTTGTCATTCGTGCATTTTACTTCAGTTTTTTGGAAATTGTTGCAATAGATTGCAGGAATAAATCCGTGTCAATCGTCGTAGTGTAAACAGTTTGTTTGTTTGTTTATTTATTAGGATTTTAACGTTTTACAGTTTGATTACACTCATGACAGAAACTGTAGTTACTCATTACACAAGATTATATTGAACACAGTCTTGGACAATTTAGTGTCTCCAATTCACCTCACTTTCATGTCTTTGGACTGTGGGACTGTGGGAGCACCCGGAGGAAACCCACGCGGACACAGTGAGAACATGCAAACCCGGACCGCCCCACATAGGGATCGAACCCAGGACCTTCTTGCTGTGCCGCCCGTGTAAACAGTTTAAAATCTGATCTGATTAATATTGTTACCGGACTTTCGGAGTCCGATACTGAGAATGAATCAGATTAGACAGATTAGACATTGTTTGAAAGACATTAATATTTTTTTATACAGTATTGCAATTTGTACATATTAATACTGATAATGATCTCGCTTTTTCTTTATTAGTTAATTCAGGATTTTTTTTTTTTTTGCATTTTCTCCCCATTTTCTCCCCCTTTAGTGAATCCAATTTGCCCAACTGCATCATGCTTCCTCTCTGCCGATCCCTGCCCTGACCGAGGAGATCGAAGCTAACCCACGCCCCCTCCAACACGTGAGCAGCAGCCGCCTGCATCTTATCACCTACACATTGATGAGTGTTGTGCCACCTAGCGTTGTGTGCGGAGAGACACACCCTAAGAGCACTCCTTCCTCATCTCTGTGTAGGCGCCTCTAATCAGCCAGCAGAGGTCGTAATTGCACCACTCCGACAGAGAGAGACCCACATCCGGCCCTAGTCCTGCCCATCTGAACAACAGGCCAATCGTTGTTCATATAGCTGCTCAGCCTCGGCTGGCATGGCAGAGCTGAGATTCGACACGATGTATTCAAGATCCAGCTCCGGTTGCAGCATGTGTTTTCACCGCTGCGCCACCTGAGCGGCAGGATTTTTGTTTTTGTGTATAATTGTGAGAATGCGTTATATAAATCTTCACAATTTTGGTTGTTTTCAGTTACTTGGGATTTTTAGTACAATCTTGACATTTTGTGGCAAGATCTTCTAAATTCTTAAAATGGAGAGTGGCAACACTGGTGATTCATTCCGCTCCTGCAATGGTACCAGCTCCCCACACTCAGTATTTCTGATGTGCTGATAAATCCAAATTATTACCTGGTCAATACATAATCCTATTAATGGATGGGGCAGAAATAAAAATGCTTTGTATATTAACAAATGATAGATAGATAGACATTTTCAACATTTAGCAAACACCAGTATACAGTCGGCGCAATTGAGGGTTAAGGGCCTTGCTCAAGGGCCCAACAGCAGCACCCTGGCAGTGGTGGGACTTGAACCAGCGACCTTCTGATCACTGGTTCAGTACCTTAACCACTAGGCTACAGCTGATGTAGATAGATAGATAGATAGATAGATAGATAGATAGATAGATAGATAGATAGATAGATAGATACTTTATTAATCCCAAAGGAAATTAAGGTAGATGTACCAGACAAAACTGGGTGCTATAATTAATGTTTAACTAATAATTTTGGAAGATAATGTACAAAATGTACAATCAAGCAGCCATGTATTGAAGTAGGATTCTAAACTAAGGTTGGTGAGTTGGCACAGGGAGTGGTGTTAGTTCCGAAGGCCTTTTTTTACACATCTAGTACATATTGAATGTTTCAGTCACAGACATGTTATAACAACCTTCTGTTATTTTGTTAATTACTATAAAGAGCTGATATGTGCGGTGTGACTCATACTGTCTGACAAATCGGATAGCTAACCCTAGCTAATCAAAGTAAACTGACAGTGATTGGTGCAGATATTGCTAACAGTTTAGCCATCATTTGTAACCTGCTAGCGACAGTTTAGAATGGCATTATGTTAAATATTAAAAACCCGCCGTGTCTATGTCAGCATGTTCCAATACAAACGCTCGCAAAAATACATTTAAAACAACGAATTCGTAATATTACCAGTGTGTAATATTATTAAGCTAGCTAATACACGTTAGCCGGTTGGTTAATGTTAATATAGGGCTAACTAGATACCTTGGCTGTGTCTTAAACATCAAACTCTCGTACTTAATAGCATGATTAAAAGGTATTCCACTAATAGGGTGTGTACATACTATTTAGTATGTACTACGCTGTTTGGGACGCAGCCCGTGTCTTAACGTAAACCCAGCTAGATTCACCAAACTAGCTAGCGATAGCTTTGAGCTAACTACACACCTCAGTCAACAATTACATATTTTTCGCGTTAAATAACGTTACTATAATATATTATAGCATATTATACTAACTTAAATAATGTAATATGAAATATCTATTCGTGTTAATCCAGGTTTATCGTTCAGTGTTGTGTTTTTAATCAATACACTACGAGGCCTTATCTCACTAGCAAGCTAACGTTAGATTAGCCACGTCTGTCAGCTGGCAGGGAGCATCCCTCGACTCGGCCTGTCTAATCGGTGTTGTTTGTGAATTTGATCGTTTAATATTTAATGACAGAGGTTACTCACCACTCTGCTCGCCCAAAAAGACAAGCTTAAATTTTCGCAGAGGGTTTCCGAACTCTCCGCCGCCGGTCGTAGTGGACATGTTTATTGAATAAACCAAACAAGGGCTGTGTAGGCTGTTTTCGGTGAGCAGACCAAGGACAGTGTAGCATCAGACAGCAGCGGGAGAGAATCAGCCACAGTTTCCGAGTCCTCCAGCGCCGCATTGCGTCCAACACAGAAAATCCAACTGTTCCACCCAGAAACCGCGACATACAGTCCATTGTACTCAGTTATAAGAAAATACATTAGTTTATAACCTAGGGCAGCTGTAGCCTAGTGGTTAAGGTGCTGGTCCAGTAATCAGAAGGTTGTCGGTTCAAACCTCACCACTGCCAGGTTGCTGTTGGGCCCTTGAGCAAGGCCCTTAACCCTCAATTGCTTAGATTGTATAGTGTCACAGTACTGTAAGTCGCTTTGGATTAAAGCGTCTGCTAAATGCTGTAAATGTATTAACAGATTTGTTGTATTTCATATGCCAGCTATTTTATATATATATATATATATATATATATATGGGTGATTCTTCAACTGGGGGAACTTTTACGTCCCTAAGTTATAAATTTGTGTTAAAAATACTTTATTACAAAACAAATATTTTAGGTATTAAAAAGATCATTCATTGCATCACTAAAAAAAATTACATACCAAAATAATTATGATTTTCATTTTTTATGATGATTTAAACATCAATATTTTGCTACTTTGGCCTTGTCCCCAACCCAGACTTTAAAACTTCTCTGCTCTAATAAAATGCTAAAAAGTGATCAATTCATTATAAAAATCACAATATGAGTTTTATAATAACTTAAAAAGAAACAAAATGTAATTTTTTTTTCATATTTGTACAACCTATGCATATTTTTGAGTAACATATTACTGTCCCCAGCATTATCGTCATTACCGTAACAGTGTATGGTTTCTGTAGGGAATCATTTGAAGGTAACACTTGTTTATGTTGTAACCATGGAAACAAAGACTTGCAAGGAAGCACATGCCAGCCATGAGAGAAGATTAACATTTTAATGTCTGGAAATGTGAGTAATTTAATCATGTATTCCTCCTGATCATAGAGTATATTTATTCAGCGTCATTACCATTTACATCAGTATGGCAGTACTTTACCAAAAAAAAAAGAAATTTACACATTATTTATACGTATTTAAAGTGCACTAGCTTGTACTAGATGTTGACTAGCTTTAGCAAATCCATGGCCTACCTAGTTTTTTTCTTAAAGAAAGTAAAAATTGTCATTACCGCAACACGTCATTACCAACACATAATGACATTTTGCTATGCCACTTCGCAAATAAATATGAAATATTACAATTTTATATAAGCTCACTTGTAGCCATCATTAATTCTTTGCTCTAGCATTACCTTGACATAATTAAAACTAAATTATTCCTAATTTTATTTTTCAAAAGTTAAGATGGTCAAAAGAGCCTGCAATTGAAGAATCACCATATATATATATATATATATATATATATATATATATATATATATATATATATATTTACCTTTATATTGTAATTCCTGCTGCTATTTATTTGTATATGTTCATATACTTTTATTAATATTAAATTTTATTATTTTTATTCTGTGCTGCCACTTACATCATATACTTTATAGTTTTAAATCTATGCTGCTGTATATTTCATTTGCTATACTTTCATATCTTAATTCTATGATACTATGTATCAATGCTTTTTTTCTCGCCTACTTTTTTAATTCCGTGCGGGCCAATTGCAACGAAATTTCGTTTTGCGTACACTTGTGTATAATGAATGACAATAAAGTTCGTATAAGTCTAGGTCTAAGTCTAAGTCTAAGTCAGCTCACCCAAATACACCGTGCTCAAGGCAAAAAATATGACCCTGGACAGGGCGTTAGAAAGAGCTTAGCATTGTCTTTTCATTTTTCACTTTGGTCAATCAGTTGGCTCGATGGATAGCACTGTCGCCTCACGGCAAGAAGGTCCGGGTCCTTTCTGTGCGCATTTTACATTTTTAACTACAGTTTCTGTTGTTTTACCCCGAGGTCCTTCTGATGGAAACCCGTTTACCTGCCCGAGGTTAAGGAATGAAGTCGAGACTGCCGTGCCAACAATACTGCTCCTGCCGGATGTGACGGGTCCCTGGCGTGTTTGCACCAAGAATGTCAGACTTTATTACAGACTGGAATGAATAATAACTCTATTATTTTTTTTTATTTTTTATTGCTAGTTATAACTTTTAGTTCATTTTATTTCTGTGTTGGTATTATTTGTGTAAATCTTATTCATTTAAAGTATCCTCCATACACCCAAGAAGGATGGGCCCTGCTGAGTCTGGTTCCTCTCAAGGTTTCTTCCTGTAATTCTAAGGGAGTTTTTCCTTGCCACAGTCACCCTCGGCTTGCTCAACAGGGGTTTTTGTATCTGTTGGTCCTGGATTTTGTAAAGTTGCTTTGAGACAATGTCTATTGTAAAAAGCGCTATATAAATAAACTTGACTTGACTCCCCGTGTCTGCATGGGTTTCCTTCGGGAGCTCCGGTTTCCTCCCACAGTCCAAAAACATGCAGTCAGGTTCATTGGAGACACTGAATTGGATAAGCGGTTAAGAAAGTGAGTAAGTGAGTGAGTGAATGAGTTTGGTCAATCGCTTTATCCTGAGTCGCAGTGGGTCCAGTTCCACCGGGGAACACTGTGCAAAACAGGAATACCCTGAATAGGGCACCAGTCTCCCCAACTTCCCCAGATATTGCCAATTATGTCTGTGTAGATGCCAGGCCAGCCTATAGCACCGCTGAGATTCCAACCTGAATCTTTGCAAAGTTAGAAACATTAGTTGCCTTATTTAATGTCATGTTTTTTGTTTGTTGCATTTTTTTGCATCTTTTCCAATTTTCCTCGCAATCTAGTCGTATCCAATTACTCTGATTGTATTACTCTTCCTCTCTACCGACACGTGTGCAGTAGCCGACAGCATCTTTTCACCTGCAGATCAGCTTTGTGTACGGAGAGCCCCCCCCCACTGATCAACGCATTACTAGTGCAGACTCCTGTTGTGCTGGTATGAGTGGATCAGACACAGCAGCGCTGTTGGAGTTTTTAAACACCTCACTGTCCCTGGTGGACTGAGAATAGTCCACCAACCAAAAATATCCAGCCAACAGCGCTACGTGGGCAGCGTCCTGTGACCACTGATGAAGGTCTAGAAGATGACCAACTCAAACAGCAGCAATAGATGAGCGATTGTCTCTGACTTTACATCTACAAGGTCAACCAACTAGGTAGAAGTGTCTAATAGAGTGGACAGTGAGTGGACACGGTATTTAAAAACTCCAGCAGCGCTGCTGTGTCTGATCCACTCATACCAGCACAACACACACTAACACACCACCACCATGTCAGTGTCACTGCAGTGCTGAGAATGATCCACTACCCAAATAATACCTGCTTTGTGGTGGTCCTGTGGGGGTGCTGACCATTAAAGAACAGGGTGAAAGCAGGCTAAAAAAAGTATGTAGAGAAACAGATGGACAACAGTCAGTAATTGTAGAACTACAAAGTGGCTGATCGGTGTATATGGCCCAAGTAAATGTGACAAGAAATGAGATACCCCCCAGGGTGAAGGTCTTCATGGCTTTATTGTAAAATCAAATTATATTATTTTCTTTGCTACTTATAAAACTAACTATGAAAAAAATCGCTGCAGTCATCCTTGAGAAAAACTGGAAGACATCGTTGAACAGCAGTCCACTTTGCTACGATATTGTGCATCTACAAATAAGAAAAAAAAAAAAAAACAAGAATAAGCATCTTTTAAAAATAAAAACCTAAAAAAACCAAGCTTTTCCTTAATTAACGATTAAAAGAAAGCACATTGGTGGTAATTTTCAGTGCTTTAAGTTATGAACAAAACACATTAAAACATTAAACAATTTCAAACAGTTACCTTCATTATAACATGGACCATGATTTCTCCCGTCCTGCCAACAATGACTTTCTTGGATTTGAAGATCTCAAATTGTGGGATGTGGTGGTCCAAGGAGTCAAAAAAGTATTGTTCAAGATCTTTCCTCTTGTGAACTCTCAAAAATCTTTAAGAATAAAACATAACACAAATAGAGTCCTAAGAAATGGCCACAATATTTAGGTAGAAACAATGTGTTTATGTCTGATTTGTATAGCTTAAGTTTGATTTATTTTAAATAAATACACTTATACCTACAGTTTTCTGAAAAGTGCTGGCAATCTGTAGACATCTTATTTAAGTCCTAAAAATGAAGAAATCACTACGTTACAGTCTGCATTTTGTACAGCTAGGTGGACATGGTGGTGGTGTGTTAGTGTATGTTGTGCTGGTATGAGTGGATAAAACACAGCAGTGCTGATGGAGTTTTTAAACACCTCAACATACACTAACACACAACCACCATGTCAGTGTCACTGCAGTGCTGAGAATGATCCACTACCTAAATAACACCTGCTCTGTGGTGGTCCTGTGGGGTTCCTGATCATTGAAGAACAGGGTGAAAGCAGACTAAAACAGTATGTAGAAAAATAGGTGGACTACAGTCAGTAATTGTAGAACTACAAAGTGCTTCTATATGGTAAGTGGAGCTGATAAAATGGACAGTGCGTGAGGTGGTTTTAATGTTATGACTGATTTTTGTACAGCTTTGAAAGTGAGGGTTTGTTAATAATATAGCACACTGCCTTAACTGTAGGCTTTAAATACAGTATGACCTGGTTATAATACCTTAATTTAAATACTGAATTAACATTTTAAGTCCATAAAAAAAATTAACCACATTTATTAGCATTCAAAACACAATGAGCACGGTTATTATAAAAAGCTAAACTGACGGGAAGTGTTCTTAGAGCTTTTGCTGTCACTTTAAAAGCTATTTAAGCCTTAATTTTGTGTTCCTGATGTTTGTAGGCATACTGCAGTATGTGCATAGAGTAAAACTTGAAAAGTGTATTTAAAAATTGGCCTAAAGTGTTACCAACGTGACAACGTGTAAATATAACAGCACAATATTAACAGCACAACCATTCTCTTATGTGTATGGGGATTCTGTCAGACTAAAGCAACACAGTTATAAAAATCTGAATTTTAGAACATTAAAACCACCTCCTTGTTTCTACACTCACTGTCCATTTTATCAGCTCCACTTACCATATAGAAGCACTTTGTAGTTCTACAATTACTGACTGTAGTCCATCTGTTTCTCTGCATGCTTTTTTAGCCTGCTTCCACGCTGTTCTTCTATGGTCAGGACTCTCCCAGGACCACTACAGAGCAGGTATTATTTGGGTGGTGGGTCATTCTCAGCACTGCAGTGACACTGACATGGTGGTGGTGTGTTAGTGTGTGTTGTGCTGGTATGAGTGGATAAGACACAGCAATGCTAATAAAGTTTTAAACACCTCATTGTCACTGCTGGACTGATTATAGTCCACCAACGAAAAATATCTAGCTAACAGCGCAGCGTCCTGTGACCACTGATGAAGGTCTAGAAGATGACCAACTCAAACAGCAGCAATAGATGAGCGATCGTCTCTGATTTTACATCTACAAGGTGGACCAACTAGGTAGGAGTGTCTAATAGAGTGGACAGTGAGTGAACTGTCCACTCTTTAAAAACTCCAGCAGCACTGCTGTGTCTCATCCACTCATACCAGCACAAAACACACTAACACACCACCACCATGTCAGTGTCACTGCAGTGCTGAGAATGATTCACTATCTAAATAATACCTGCTCTGTGGTGGTCCTATGGGGGTCCTGACCAATAAAGAACAAGGTGAAAGCAAGCATCAAACAGTATGTAGAAAAATAGATGGACTACAGTCAGTAATTGTAGAACTACAAAGTGCTCCTTTATGGTAAGTGGAGCTGATAAAATGGACAGTGTGTGTAGAAACAAGGAGGTGGTTTTAATGTTATGTCTGATCAGTGTATTTCATACTCGTGCTGTTTACTGACGAACTAAAAATGAGCTAGGTTAACAAATTTGTGGCTATGTGGCATATCATCTAGCAAGCTAGCTGCGCTAATTGCTTAATGTTAGCATTAGCCTCTGCTGATTACCTCAGCATATCCAGTTTTGAAACGTTTTCATACAAAATAATTAGGGATGCATCGATACCATTTTTTCCCAACCGAGTACGAGTACAAGTACATGTATTTTTGTACTTGCCGATACCGATACCAATACCTATTTAGAATACCGTTTTTTTTTTTAAACAAAAACACACGTGAGAAGTGACGAGAAGTTTAATGATACCACGTCCAAAAATGCACATCAACAAGTAGCGAGTGATCAAAGTGTTTGTGCGCTGATGTGATGAAATCAAGGAGGAAAAATAAATGAATCTGAGTGGATTTGGCAACACGAATAGCATGGATTGTTCTGTAGTGAGTTGGAGGTTAATAAATATTTTTGCAATGTTGGTGTTTTGTTGTTATGTTTTGTTGAGAACGATCAGGTCAGAAATACTGTAAAACGTGTGTGTGTGTGCCGGTGTATTCTGATATAAACTATATTATCCCCCTCTCCCACCTGTTTACACTCCTCTCCTGCGTTTCCCCTCACACCGTATCCTGCGTTCTCATTGGCTGTTCGACATGTCACTCATTCCCAGTCGCACATCTCAGATCAGATATCTGATGTGCTAGAAAACTCGAGCGCTCGGTGAGCTGGTCGGATCGAGTTGTTGGATAGTTCACACTTAGCGATCGAGAGCCGAGTTTTGATCACTGAACGAACGCCGAGTTGCTCCCGAGCCGGCAAATCTAGCGCCGACCAGTCGGCGAGCGAAAATCAGGGCAAAAATCGTGTAGTGTGAACTAGGCATAACGCAGCAACGTGCACTAGGCACACGGTATCGGGTGTTTAGTATCGGAGCCTCGTTTGCGAGTACGAGTACAAGTTAATGAGCGCGGTATCGGGCAAATACCCGATACCAGTATCGGTACTCATGCATCTCTAAAAATAAGTACATTACTTAAATTACATGAGTGAAATCACTAGGATAGTCTGAAATAAGTGAAGTACACTCATTTTATTTAAGAAAGTAGTAGTGTTACCTTTTACAGTGTGGTTTTGATGCTTTTACAGTGGCAACAGTGATGCACTGAGGGTTTAAAGATGCAGCAGCAAAGGTCTGAAGGCTCTCAATGTGTAACATCAACAGATGTAGCCTCTGTAGCGGCAGCGACAACAGTCTGGAAGCTCGGAACATTCGGCAGCAACAGAAGGAAGCTTCAGATTTCAGCCATGCAGCCGACCTGGCTTGGTTGGGACCTCAAAACACAAATAATCTGAGAAAAGAGACTGCAGTAAATGTAATCGTTTACTGTCTGATTGTGGCACTATGTGTTAGGGCTTTCTGTAAAAAAATTGCCACTTGCAAGGGTAAAGAAGCAGCCAACTACTTCACAAGCATTAGAGGAGGCGTGTGTTAGTTTGTGGCCTTCCTTGGTCAGTGAAGATGTCATTCAAGTGTCAGGGGTTACCAAAGTGCAGAGGGGAATCAGGTATATTTAAATTAGGCCCGTGCTAAATTAAAAAATAATAATATTTAGATTAAATTAAATAACCTAGCTGTTTTTTTTATGCATTTACTCCTCATTTCCCTCCCGATTTAGCGCATTCAATTTTGTCCTCCGCTGCTAAGAGATACCAGATTGCATCCAAGGAGAGCACGTCGCTGTACGAGCCTCTTCCGACACGTGCACAGCCCTCCTCTTCTCGCCCCTGCATTCTGCCAATCAGGGTCCTTACACAGCGTATGAAGATCCACCCACCCACCCACACACACACACACACACACACACACACACACACACACACACACACACACACACACACACACACACACACACACACACACACACACACACACACACACACACACACACACACACACACACACACACATAGTCCGGCCCCCACCCTGCAGATACGGTGGCCAATTAGTATCTGCTGCAGACACTGCCAATTATGCCCGCCAGATGGTGCCCAGCCGACCGGTGGCAACACCGAGTTTCGAACCGAAGGGGGTTCAGAAACTCTGTGCTGGTGTGCTAGCGGAATATCCCGCTGCGCCACCTGGGCGCCTACCTAGCTGGTATTTTAACGGGTCATACCACTTTTCAGCTCATTGAGGACCTGTAAGAAAAATTCTGGGTCAGTGTGGAGCAACAACATCTTTCTACTTGTTTTGTAGATGATGTCCAGAACGCGCTTCCAAAAGACCTGCTTGTTTTGTGCCTTGATAAACGGCTTGACTGGGTAGCAAATGTCATAACCAGCATAGGAATAATACACATAGAGGCAGGTTAGGAGCACAGAGCGTAACTCCTTCACACTGGCCACCTCGGCCGAGATGATTTCCCGACACAGAGCGTATAAGAAGACCACACTCCCTTGCTCAATGTAGCTCTTGTTCTGCCAGCCCACCAGCGTCAAGAAGAAATCAGTTTTTAGCAGCCACTCTGTAGGCATCACTGGAGTCAGAGATTTCAGCTGAGAGCAGCGACGGCACAGGAACTCCCCCAGACACTGCAGAAGCTCCTTGAGAGACGAGTTCATTAGTATCAACTCAGCCTCATGTGTTTTTGCAAAAAAATCTACATCACTCAGGAATTTCATATGGCTCTGGTTGCTGACGTTCTCCTCAGAAACTTCATCCAGTTCGTCTGAACCGTTGGGTCTAATGAGAGGTTCGGTCTCCGGTGCAGGAGCCACTCTGCAATGCCGGGAAAGGATCCGAGAAAAAAAGTGGCCTTTTTTGGCCTTGGCCTTTTTCTTCTGCCCTAAGGCATCCTGATCATGCACAGGTTTGTCCACCTGTTTAGAGAAACTACTATAGTAGGTCGTAGAGCGTCCGTTGCCCATGGCTTGTTTCAAAGCAGGTTGAATTCAAACAGTATCCAGCTGTTAATAGAAAATAGTGGTTTAAATATTAATGTTTTCAGACTAAATGGATTAGCTCTCTAATAGTGGATTTATTTAACAAATATTCAATAATGAAAGAAATTAGGATGGGAGCAAATAAGCTGTGCTTTTTTCACAGCACTGTAAGTCGGTGTGGTGTTTCAATAGGGTAAATGTGTGTCTGGTCATTTGCACACAGCCTAAAACTCTATGGGGTTGTTTACTATCTCTTTTATTTAAAATATAACACCCGGCTCATTCCTGGGATCGGGTGCCTTTTGGACCTTAAAACTTTTTGAAAATGAAACACTGTTTTAATTTGTTTTTACATGTTATACTTTTCCAAACTAATATTTATTTATTTATTAAATAGGATTTTAGCATCATGTTTTACACTTTGGTTACATTCATGACAGGAACAGTAGTTACTCATTACACAAGGTTCATCACTTCTCAAGGTTATATCGAACACAGTCTTGGACAATTTAGTATCTCCAATTCACCTCACTTGCATGTTTTTGGACTGTGGGAGGAAACCAGAGCACCCGGAGTAAACCCACGCAGACACGGAGAGAACATGCAAACTCCACAAAGATAGGACCCGGACCGTCCCACCTGGGGATCGAACCCAGGACCTTCTTGCTGTGAGGCGACAGTGCTACCCACTTAGCCACCGTGCCGTCCCCAAACTAATATTGGTCAAGCTAAATTACACATGCACCTCATATACACTGTGACGTCCACCTTATACAGATTAGGTCGTAACAGGGCGGACCATAAGAGGGTGGACATTCTTACATAAAATTAGCCATTAGATAGCGAGTGAGCAAAACCATGCTAGCATAAAAGTGAATTCTCTGCTTTTTAGTATGATTATTTTTTAAATGATCAAATCGTATTGCTTTTTCTCATATATCCCATTACAGGAAGGACATGTTATGGTTGACCATATAAGACTTTTAGAATAAAATGTGGAAAAAACAACAGTAAAATGAGGAGTTTAATAAGCCACTCATCTTCCACAGTTGTTTTCCCTCCAAAAAAGAGCATGTGAGTTCCAGGAAATGATGGAAAACATCAAAACAGCTCTTCATTTTAAGAGATAGTAGTAAAAAATAACAGGGTGGACAGCAACTTGAGGGACGTGTGAAAAACCCTTATAATCAGCAATAAAATGAAACAATCTAAGGTTTAGAGGGACTTAAGCAAACCTTTTAAACAGTATTGAAAGACTGAGTTATTTTCATGATTAAACCTCATATATCCATCACTAAATCAGAATGTACAGTACTGGGAACATGGGAAAACCTCTGGTATCTAAGAGATAAAAACATTGTAAAATGTATACAGTAATTTTAGGGGGGGGGGGGGGGGGGTCTGAAACATTGTGTTCAGTATTTAAAAGTGTCAATTATTTCAGTAAGATGTTTAGAAATTGTATTGTTTAAAATTTACTTAATAAGTACAATGATCAGTACTGGGGACACAAAAGGCACCGAATTGTAGGAATGACCCACCCATATTTGGATCAGTTACTTTTGACCAACCACCATATAACAATTTAAAAACATACTTAAAAAAAAAAAAAAAAAACAACAATTTCATTAAATAAAAGAGTAGAACAGATGGTGCTACACAGATTAATAACTTAATTAATCATTTTTTATAAATATAAAACATATTAAATAAATAAAAATTACTCAACAGGTAGGAAATGTTGCTTCAACTCACCAGCAGGTCTGTGTGAAAGTGAAATGAAAAAGCAAAGGCAGCAGTAATAAAGAGCATCCAATTTAGAACCCTATGACATCACAACAGTAGTGGCCTCTAAATCAGAGGGTCTGGTGTGACTATGTAAATGTGATTTTTAGGTCCTCCCCCTTATTATTACCACATTATATATATATACAGTGTATCACAAAAGTGAGTACACCCCTCACATTTCTGCAAATATTTCATTATATCTTTTAATGGGACAACACTATAGACATGAAACTTGGATATAACTTAGAGTAGTCAGTGTACAGCTTGTATAGCAGTGTAGATTTACTGTCTTCTGAAAATAACTCAACACACAGCCATCAATGTCTAAATAGCTGGCAACATAAGTGAGTACACCCCACAGTGAACATGTCCAAATTGTGCCCAAATGTGTCGTTGTCCCTCCCTGGTGTCATGTGTCAAGGTCCCAGGTGTAAATGAGGAGCAGGGCTGTTAAATTTGGTGTTTTGGGTACAATTCTCTCATACTGGCCACTGGATATTCAACATGGCACCTCATGGCAAAGAACTCTCTGAGGATGTAAGAAATAGAATTGTTGCTCTCCACAAAGATGGCCTGGGCTATAAGAAGATTGCTAACACCCTGAAACTGAGCTACAGCATGGTGGCCAAGGTCATACAGCGGTTTTCCAGGACAGGTTCCACTCGGAACAGGCTTCGCCAGTGTCGACCAAAGAAGTTGAGTCCACGTGTTCGGCGTCATATCCAGAGTTTGGCTTTAAAAAATAGACACATGAGTGCTGCCAGCATTGCTGCAGAGGTTGAAGACGTGGGAGGTCAGCCTTTCAGTGCTCAGACCATACGCCGCACACTGCATCAACTCGGTCTGCATGGTCGTCATCCCAGAAGGAAGCTGACGCACAAGAAAGCCCTCAAACAGTTTGCTGAAGACAAGCAGTCCAAGAACATGGATTACTGGAATGCCCTGTGGTCTGACGAGACCAAGATAAACTTGTTTGGCTCAGATGGTGTCCAGCATGTGTGGCGGCGCCCTGGTGAGAAGTACCAAGACAACTGTATCTTGCCTACAGTCAAGCATGGTGGTGGTAGCATCATGGTCTTGGGCTGCATGGCAGTTTTCCAACAGGATAACGACCCCAAACACAACCTCCAAGATGACAACTGCCTTGCTGAGGAAGCTGAAGGTAAAGGTGATGGACTAAACCCAATTGAGCACCTGTGGCGCATCCTCAAGTGGAAGGTGGAGGAGTTCAAGGTGTCTAACATCCACCAGCTCCGTGATGTCATCATGGAGGAGTGGAAGAGGATTCCAGTAGCAACATGTGCAGCTCTGGTGAATTCCATGCCCAGGAGGGTTAAGGCAGTGCTGGATAATAATGGTGGTCACACAAAATATTGACACTTTGGGCACAATTTGGACATGTTCACTGTGGGGTGTACTCACTTATGTTGCCAGCCATTTAGACATTAATGGCTGTGTGTTGAGTTATTTTCAGAAGACAGTAAATCTATACTGCTATACAAGTTGTACACTGACTACTCTAAGTTATATCCAAGTTTTGTTTCTATAGTGTTGTCCCATGAAAAGATATAATAAAATATTTGCAGAAATGTGAGGGGTGTACTCACTTTTGTGATACACTGTATATATATATACACCGATCAGGTCAGGTCATATGACCACCTCTTTGTTTCTACACGCACTGTCCATTTTATCAGCTCCACTTACCATATAGAAGCACTTTGTAGTTCTACAATTACTGACTGTAGTCCATCTGTTTCTCTGCATGCTTTGTTAGCCCCCTTTCATGCTGTTCTTCACTGGTCAGGACCCCCACAGAGCAGGGGGGTCATTCTCAGCACTGCAGTGACGCTGACATGGTGGTGGTGTGTTAGTGTGTGTTGTGCTGGTATGAGTGGATCAGACACAGCAGCACTGCTGGAGTTTTTAAATATCGTGTCCACTCACTGACCACTTTATTAGACACTCAATTCAATCATGGACAATTTTGTATCTCCAATTCACCTCACTTGCATGTCTTTGGACTATAGGAGAAAACCAGACTCCCGGAAGAAACCCACACAGACACGGGGAGAACATGCAAACTCCACACAGAAAGGACCCGGACCGCCCCACCTGGGGATCAATCCCAGGAACTTCCTGCTGTGAGGTGACAGTGCTACCCACTGAGCCACAGAGTAAGGAAATAATGCACCAAGGATCTTATACTGTATTACAAATATCAAACTTGCCTGGGTTAAAATCAGTGGTGTAACTAGGAGCTCATGGGCCCCAGTGCAAATTTTTTTTTTTTTTTTTATTATTTGTATATATATTTATATATATGCTGATAAGAATTAATTAAAGGTAGGTGAAATTAAATTAAAGTGAGGTGAGTGGTTGAGTTCATGTCGTGGAGGGGCCCCTCGCTGCCATGGGCCCCAGTGCACTTGCCACCAACCCCCACCCCATTCCCCCCACTGTAGTTACACCCCTGGTTAAAATCCATAAAACAAACTGTGTCCATATTACACATCCCATCTCATTTAAGGTTTAGGAAATGAGTAGCTACTGTTCCTGTCATGAATGTGACCAAAGTGTAAAACATGACGTTAAAATCCTAATAAACAAACAAACAAAAAACGGTTGCTAATCTAAATAAGCAGTTGTTTTTTAATAAAAGAAAATTACTGTAATAAATCTAAAGGTAATTAAGGTTGAAAGGTATGATATGAATGCATAGCCTATGCGATGGCAGTTCTTCTCAACATACACTCACTTACATTTATACTCACACCTAAAAACAGTTGTACATTCTCCTCCAGACATGTTTTGTGACAAGAATTCACTGGATGACCCAGAAGATAAATAAAGAAATGACAGACTCACTAATGCACTGTTTTAATATTTTATTAAAAATGTACACCAATGAAATTTCATCACAAGTAAATATTCCACATTTTTGTTACAACAGGCGACGGAGGAAATTGTGGAAGATGCTAGAAAAATGACCCGATAAGGCAAGCAGAAGGATGGAAACTGTCACCTAGCAACAGCATAATAGATCATTAACACACCATCTTTAAAATACACAAAATAGATTATAAATTATATTTATGTAGGGCTCTCCTGTATTTAACCCTTTCAAACAAAGCTGCCAAAACAACAGTTATATAAATATATATGTACCTGGAATAAATACACAAGTGAAGCCTAAAAAAAGCATAAAAGTATGACTTGAATGTGTTTTACATGGTATTTAGAACATTGTCTTTACACCCCAAACCTAGTCTTTAAAGTTCATTAAGACAGGACAATCGCTTGCAATTGCATCTTGTCCAGACTTGAATAACTGGACATTTTAAAGAGTAAGTTCTGTAACTGGTTCTGTAGATTATTTATACCTATACATTTTGGGTTCAAAGTTACATACATTAGCAGAAGACCTATAGGTCTGGGAGGGCTTTAATCATTTCTGCACCTTTTATTTTCTATGACGAAATAGTTTAAACAAATGCCCACCAACACTGAGAGCCAGGTTCCAATCTCAGTGGTGCTATCAGCCAGCTGGGTGTCATGTTATGGAGGTGTGGTCTTGATGGCCAAAGCCCTATGATGTATTGGCGCCCTGTCCAAAGTGTGTTCATGACTTGCACCCAATGATTCCAGATAGAACTGGATTAACTAAAGCAGTTGATGAGAATAAATCAAAAAGCATGACCTCCTAACTCATTGCTAGTGTTTATGATTAAGCAAATAAATCAGGTCTGACTAGAATAAGATGAGCTGCTGGAAGATGAGTTATGTGCTAGACAAATTCTTTTAGCATAGCTTGACAGTTTGGGCTGTTCCATGTACTTTTGAACTTAAGTAACTACTAACTTTTAGGCCACTCAGGTGGCGCACCAGAGCTGAGAAAGAGTGCGGACCAGGGTGCGTCTCTCTGTACACAAGGCTGATCCGCATATATGCACTCGCCTAGTGTGGGTGACGAAATGCATACGGCTGCTGCCCACGTGTCGAAGGGGGTGTGGGTTAGCTTCGTTCTCCTCAAATCAGAGCTGGGGCCGGCGTGTGTGTACATTTTTGGCCTACCATATTCTTTAGAAATCTTAGAACTCAAATTCCTAGATTTTTGTTTCTTCCTGAAGGAGCATGTGGATGAAGAAGTGTGTGGTCATCATTTAGTCACATAAAAAAAAAACAGGTGCGGAAATCATAATAATCCCAAAACAACCCTTAAGGACATGTACCTCACAAGTGATGTACTTTTTTTTTTTTACTTCAACTGCAGCTCACAGGAAGTTTCCGGATTCATAAAAGAGACTCCTTCACATCTACATAAGCAAAGTATCTCCATCAACTGCTATCAGGTTGGTTGTGTTTTTGGCATATGCATGTTACCATTCTCAAGAGAAAATGCATAAATGTAAGACCCTAAGGCAATATACATGTTCAGACATAACATTATGACCACCTTCATAATAGTGTTGGCCCCCCCTTTTGCTGACAAAACAGCCCTGCAACTGTGATGCACTGTATATTCTGACACCTTTCTATCAGAACCAGCATTAACTTCTTTAGCAACTTGAGCTACATACAATAGCTCGTCTGTTGGATCGGACCACACGGGCCAGCCTTCGCTCCCCACATGCATCAAAGAGCCTTGGCCGCCCATGACCCTGTCATCAGTTTACCACTGTTCCTTCCTTGGACCAGCTGCAGTTTTCCTGCTTCTAACACATCAACTATGAGGATAAAATGTTCACTCGCTGCTTAATATATCTCCCCACTAACAGGTGCCGTGATAAAGAGATCATCAGTGTTATTCACTTCACCTGTTAGTGCTCATAATGTTATGCCTGATCAGTGTATATGGTTCATTTATTAATCTGAAGTCTTCAGGAGCAAAGAATTATGATTTTTTTTTACTACCAGAACTTTGTTCCAGTATCTACCCAACATCTGTAACAATATTACTATGGAGCTGCACTGCGTGCTGTAATTAGAGATAAAAAAAAAAAGCTAATTCTAATTGCAAGAAATACCATGTAAAGCCCACATAACACAATACCTAACTTAGCAGACAGCGAAGATTTTAAAACGTTCAAAATAACAATAACAAGGTTGGCAGAGTTAGGCAGAGAGAGAGGAAAAGGAAATGGATGCTTAGGTCTTGTAAAAGCTGCAACCTCCTCTTCAGACAGGCGGTCAAGACAGATTTAAAAGAAGCTAGAAGAAAACAGAAAGGAACAGAAATGCAAGTTAGAGAAGAAGTCAAGCAGCCAGGAAGCATATTAGCCACCACAGAGAAGCAAGGCTTGAACAATTGAATGGAAAATAAAAATCCCATGACGAAAAGCATGAAATATTTGATGCATATTTGATGTGAACAAACAGCTTTGTGTTCACTGTATATACAAGCACAGGTCCAAACACAGAAACACAAATTTCAGCTGCTAATGAATGTGTGGATATTGCAAACCTGCAAGCACCGATTCCTTCATGTTGATAAATGTTATACACCGATCAGTGTCACTCACTGTCCATTTTATCAGCTCCACTTACCATATAGAAGCACTTTGTAGTTCTACAATTACTGACTGTAGTCCATCTCTTTCTCTACATACTTTTTTAACCTGCTTTCGCCCTGTTCTTTAATGGTCAGGACCACCACAGGACCACAACAGAGTAGGTATTATTTGGGTGGTGGATCATTCTCAGCACTGCAGTGACACTGACATGGTGGTGGTGTGTTAGTGTGTGTTGTGCTGGTATGAATGGATAAGACACAGCAGCGCTGCTGGAGCTTTTTTACACCTCACTGTCACTGCTGGACTGAGAATAGTCCACCAACCAAAAATATATTTAGCCAACGGCGCCCTGTGGGCAGCGTCCTGTGACCACTGATGAAGGTCTAGAAGATGACCAACTCAAACAGCAGCAATAGATGAGAGATCGTCTCTGACTTTACATCTACAAGGTGGGCCAACTAGGTAGGAGTGTCTAATAGAGTGGACAGTGCGTGGACACGGTATTTAAAAACTCCAGCAGCGCTGCTGTGTCTTATCCGCTCATACCAGCACAACACACACGAACACACCACCACCATGTCATTGCGACTGCAGTGCTGAGAATGATCCACCACCTAAATAATACCTGCTCTGTGGTGGTCCTGACCATTCAAGAACAGGGTGAAAACAGGTTAAAAAGATATGTAGAGAAATAGATGGACTACAGTCAGTAATTGTAGAACTACAAAGTGCTTCTATATGGTAAGTGGAGCTGATAAAATGAACAGCGAGTGTAGAAACCAGGAGATGTTTTAATGATATGGCTGATCGGTGTATATTGCAGAATTCTTCATTATAAAACTGCCCATTAGTAAATACTTTAAAAGCATACAAGCTCCCTGAAGAAGTGAAACATGGTAAGAATGTTAGTCACGCAGCACTGCAAATAGTAAACCTCAAACAAAGTAAGCACAGCCGTATGCAAGTGACTAGATTTAGTAATACACAAAACACTTCGGGTCTTCAATCGAAACAAAGATGCGTTCAATAAGACACCCCGAGAACAGGGATCCACAGTCTTCCTGTGTCCTTAGGGTAGCAAAGTGAAGGCACTACTCAGTGCAGAGCCAGGGAGTACTGCAAAGGAAAGTAAAATACACACACAGCAGTGAGCATCTCCAGTGCAGAAAGCAGCATAACACGACCCACCATAAAACAAAACGATACTTCAGCACTGCTCACACCCATCCGTCCTAAGATTTAACATAGAGACACAGCTGCTGAGTGCCGTTCCTTAAAATAAATCAATAATAAAAACAATTCTGGTGAACTCACAGTTATATAGTATTTAAATGACATATTATGGGTTACATAACCATGGAAAGAAATAAAAGGATCAAATATTGACCACATTTAAAGCACAGGTTAAAGGAAAACTGTACTGAAAGATAGAAAAACACCACATTAACTTTGTAAGTAAATAAGTAGACGAGTAGATGAGTGATTATCCATGTGTCCAGTAAAAAAATTCCAATATCAACATTTTAAGTTGTACCACCCACCCTTCTGGCTGTAAGTAATAAACACTGATCAACCATAACATTAAAACCACCTCCTTGTTTCTACACTCACTGTCCATTTTATCAGCTCCACTTACCATATAGAAGCACTTTGTAGTTCTACAAAGGTGGTGGATCATTCTCAGCACTGCAGTTACACTGACATGGTGGTGGTGTGTTAGTGTGTGTTGTGCTGGTATGAGCGGATTAGACACAGCAGCGCTGCTGGAGTTTTTAAACACATCACTGTCACTACTGGACTGAGAATAGTCCGCCAACCAAAAATATCCTGCCAACAGCACCACATGGGCAGCAGCCTGTGACCACTGATGAAAATCTCAAAGATGACCACCAACTCAAACAGCAGCAATAGATGAACGATCGTCTCTGACTTTACATCTACAAGGTGGACCAACTAGTTAGGAGTGTCTAATAGAGTGGACAGTGAGTGGACACGGTATTTAAAAACTTCAGCAGCGCTGCTGTGTCTGATCCACTCATACCAGCACAACACACACTAACACACCACCACCATGTCATTGTGACTGCAGTGCTGAGAATGATCATACCACCCAAATAATACCTGCTCTGTGGTGGTCCTGACTATTGAAGAACAGAATAAAAGGAGGTTAAAAAAGTATGTAGAGAAATAGATGGACTACATTCAGTAATTGTAGAACTACAAAGTGCTTCTATAAGTGGAGCTGATAAAATGGACAGTGAGTGTAGAAACAAGGATTATGGCCGATCAGTGTAAAGTAGGCATCTAGTTCAGTTCCTTTATGGCAAAACAGTAAGAGTCTAAAAAGAACCAGCAGAAATCATTAAAAAAAAAAAAAACTGTGTTCATGTAAACACACCAAAACATTGAAAACACCTGGATGTTCAATAGAGCTTCTATAAACAGCTAAACGCACAATTTTATGTTTACATCTCGCACTAACACTGAAAGTTTATCACAACTGTGAAGCATGGTAGAAGGAGCATCATGGTTTAGGGCTGTGGCACATTTTATCAGTAAGAAAACCATGAATTCAAAATAATTAGAAGTACCATTAATCAAGTAAGACTTTAGGCTGAAAACCACCTGTTTAAGCTAGAAATCCCATAATGATCTGAAACTCCTCTGTATGGTAGCCACAGGGAAAATGATTGGGGCATAACCAATTTTAAGCCTAGCCTTGGATTCAAACCACTGGAACTAAACTATTAAATGTAACCACATAGATGTTGCCAAATTATTTAAGAGGAAGCAACACAGTAAAATTATCCCTACATGTTAAATGAATTTACATATTTGAAATGTAAACATCTTTTATTACTATTACTATAGGTGTGTTTGCTGGGTGCTCAAATGGTGTTGCAATAAAACACACTATCCCACTACTTAATCTCAGTGGTGCTACACAGCCTAGACGCGGCTAGCCTTGCCATTGTGAGGTGCACTTGTCAGTGCTCTTAGTGCTGGTCCCAAGCCCGGATAAAATAAAGAGGTTGCGTCAGGAAGAGCATCCAATTCAAATATTCTGACTTGACCAATTAATCACAAAGGTTCACTGCACCCTTACTGTAAAATGATCAACCAAATTCAGGCAATTCCATGCAACTGTACTTTGCCCACCCAACAATTAAGACCTAAGTAAAATCATACAGCATGATATTTATAAAGGGCTACAAGTATGGAGCAATATGGAATGTACAGTATGATAATCATACACAATAATTTTGCCCACAGTTGATTTTCTTTGTGAAAACGGCTCTTTATTATTTGTTTAATACATTAAATTTTTGTACACCGAGTTGTGCAAGTGCAATATTGGTCCCCTGGTAATAGTATCTAAAAATACTAAATACAGCATGTCAGAATGAATTGAGTTTTATAATCACAAAAGGCTAAAAATGCTGCCATAATAATACATAAAAAAAAGCATGCTCATGGCATATCTAAAAAACATGAAGGTTGAGCTGAAGGAATGTTCAGATAACATGCGTCAGGATAAAATGAAACCAAACACCACATGCACGACTCAGATCCTGAAGGTGTGTGATTTACTGACTCTAATCAGTTGTCATCAATTCAAATCAAAGCTGATGAGCAATTCTGGAGTGATACACACCTTCAGTATGAGCAATAAAGCCAATGATCAATATTTGGTGAATGACAAGCCATGCCAAGCTGATGCCAGTCTCATTTTAGCCTTGCCACCATAACGGTAGTCACACTTGTTAAAGTTAAAAGCCTGACTTGTCATGCAGAACAGATCAACATCAACACTGAAAAGAAACACCGGAATAAAAAAAATAATGATAAAAAAATTAACAATAAGCAAACAGAAAGCATCAAGTCAAGGATTCCATTCACATTAAAGGTCCCACTCCAGCATGGTAATGTGTGAGACTTTGAAGAGAAGGGAATAGAGGGGAAGGGGAGCGGTTGGAAGTGGCATGGTTCAGGAGCACTGAGAGGGAAGAACTCATTCACAGCTGGCTTGGGAAGCACTTTTCTACAGGAACCCTGAACTGGAAATGAGAGAGAATGAGGATTATTTTTTCTAGGACTAAATTCCAACTACATCATCTAAAGGGTCACATAAAGCAGTGTGTTAGATACTGAAAGGGGCTGTGAAATAAGTTTTAGATGGGAATGGGTGATAATCAAAAGTGTTAGGTGTTTGATGGAACAAGCAAGAACTATAACCCTAACTTTTTATTTGTTTTATTATTTTTTTTGTTTGTTTTCCAAAACCACAAACTGTGTGTCTGGCTGGTGTGATATTCGCAGAGGTGTATAACAAAATAGAACTGTTGTAAAAATCATTTCAAGTTAATTGACTTGTTATGGGCAGCACGGTGGCTCAGTGGGTAGCACTGTCGCCTCGATCCTCAGGTGGGGCGGTCCGGGTGCTTTCTGTGCAGAGTTTGCATGTTCTCCCCGTGTCTGCGTGGGTTTCCTCCGGAAGCTTCGGTTTCCTCCCACAGTCCAAAAACATGCAGTCAGGTTAATTGGAGACACTGAATTGCCCTATAGGTGAATGTGTGTCTGCTCTGTGATGGACTGTGTGCCTTGCACCCATTGAAAAGCTGGGATAGGCTCCAGCAGCCCCCCCCCCCAAACGACCCTAATTGGATAAGCGGTTAAGGAAGTGACAGTTGATGGGATGCTTGTGTGGCACAATGGTCTACTAAGCTATCCCACCAGTTTGAATATCAGCGGGGCTATAGGCCGACTGGGAGTCTACACAGACATGATTGGCTATGACTTAGGAGAGGGGGTGGACGAAGCCCTGCGCGGGATTGTGCCCTGTTCAAGGTATTCCCACCTCACGCCCAGTGTTTCCCACACCAACCTGGACCAGGATAAAGCAGCTGATGAAGATGGAAAAAAGTACCAATAACTGCCTCACTAATTAGTGAGTCAAATTAAGGTTGGGACCCATCGCTGGGTGTAGATTAACAATTAATGTTAGGCAGTTGTTATCCCTCAGTAAACAGAATACATGTACTAAAGATACATGCTTTTAGAACATATATTTTGGATTTACGAGCTTAGTAGAAGGGAATGACCCCTCCAACAGCCTGTTCTCCGCAGTGGCACTGTAACTTCTTTAATTCTGCAGTGTTTATTTTGCTTAGCTTGTTTTGTCATGAATTTATGATGCTTCAGTACTGATTGTACTGAGTAAAAGAAAACAGGAGGTTCTTGCTTCTGTTGGTTATGCTGTCTATGCTGTATACCTTCAATGAACATTACTTTAAAACATTTTAAAACAAACAATGCTTTAAATCATAAGGAATAAATAGTGCTTTAAATTGCTATTGTTGGTAAATAATATTGTACTATTTTTACAGAATTTCAAAACTCATTTCTGGTGCATGTATAAAAAGTTTGTGATTTTTAAAATATTTAACAATGAATGATTCCTTTTTGGCTGCTTCAGTATTTATGGGTTGCCACAGCGGATTATTCAACCGCATGTTTGATTTGGCATGTTTTAAACTGGTTGCCCTTTGTGATGCAACCCTCTTAAGGGTGCGCTAATATGCCCCCCTAATGGCTAGGTTAACGTAATGCCCTGTGCCTCTGTATTTATAAGCAGGCACTGCTTACAAGCTAAATGGCTCCTAGCATTGCACCATAACAAATTTTTGCTGGGTGCTCAAATGGAGCAATGGTAAAATAAGCTATTCCACCACTGCTGAGATCAAGGCTTTGAATCTCAGTGATGCAAATGGCTGGTCGAGTCTGTATGCAGACATTATTTGTCTTGTCTGAAATGGGGGTAGCCAGAGCCCTTTTTCGTTTGGGTGTTTGGCGCACAAGTGTTTCAAAGTGGAGTGACACTGACTGGGAAAAACATCTGATGAAAATGCAATTAAATATATATAGTCACTAATGTACTTTCACTAAACACACTCTTTCAATAACACACCGCCTATCAGTTAATTGTTTGTGCCTTAACCCTTACCAGCATAAGGTGTCTCATGCAGCATGCACCAAGCAGATGAGCAGTTAACTGGAAAAAAAGCATGAGAATAACATGCAGAACATGCACCACACAGCATAAACACAGCACACTATTACATCATGCCCTGCTTGGTTACTGGGGAGAACTAGATATTTGGATGTCACTAGTACTGTGATTATGAAATAAACTGAAATGTGATGAGCTTCCAAGAATAGTGGGCAGCCTGTGAGGAAACCTGTGGACTGTTTAAGAACAAGCCAGTGACAGAAAAAATATAAAAGAAAAAACCTTATTGGTGCAAGTGTCTTCCTCCTTTTTAATGCTCTGATGTGTGGGACCAAATCAGCTTGAATACACAACCATTAGTGATTACCAAAAATGACAGGAATAGTGTTTAAGTTTCTGCTACTTTTTATTCTCTATTGGGCAGAAGTGTGATCAGTGTAAAAGATTTACCTGCTGTAAAAAAAAGAAAGTTCTACTGCGTAAGCTTTACTAGAATCAGAGGTGGACAAAAATACACTAAATGTACACTAAGCAGAAGAATCATTTGACGTGAGTGCAAAAACACATGATAGACTTAACAAAGCTAAACAAATAATGAAATCGCAGCTGTAAAATATGCAAATCTCAGTTGTATTAATCTCATCACATCACATACATGATTGACATCTGAGGTGGGAATGGCTGAACAGCCTAGCCATTGGGGAGGTGCACTTTTCAGTGTGTGCATCAGAAAGGGAACTGTGCCAAATTAGGTATGCGGATGCGCTTTGGTGATCCTATATATACAAAAAAAATTGTAGGGCAGTGGTAGCTCAGTGGGAGGAGCACTGGGCTATCAATCAGAAGGTTAAAAGGTTCAAATATCAGCTGATGGGCCCAGTGAACGCTTAGTGTTTAAGGTACTGGACTGTTGATCAGAAGGTCTCAGGTTTAAGACTCACCATGACCAGGTACCACTCTTGGGTACCTGAGCAAGGCCCTTAATCCTGAATTGCTTACATTGTATATTTTCACAACTAAGTCACTTTAGATAAAAGTGTTCACTAATTGACCTTCTGACTGTTGATCAGAACATATCAGGTTCAAGACCCACCATGGCCATGGTGCCACTCTTGGTTACCTGAGCAAGGCCCTTAATCCTGAATTGCTTACATTGTATATGGTCACAACTGTAAGTCAAACATAAGGAACACACTTCAGGTGTTATTGCCTCCTATCACACCTAGGTGGGAGCATCTCATTGCAGCAAAAAAAATCCCAGCGTTCCCAATGATTTTCCATCACTGGTGAGTAATATTAATATGCACTTTGTGTTTTTAATTGCATCTAGAAAACATAAATCGTTCCAGATGCACACGCTACATTTGTCCACCTCTGATACAAGGTCTTATTCACAGTACCAATAGTACACTATAGGGTCAAAACTATGTGGACATCTGACCATGAACTTGTTGGGTATCTTTTTCCAAAATTATGGGCATTAACATGAAATTACCACCCCTTCCTGACTTTAACAGCCTTCACTGCTTTCAATAAGTTTGAAGTGTGTCAGTGGGAATTTTTGTGCATTTAGTCAAATGAGCATTTGTGAGGTCAGGTGCAAATGTTGGACAAGAAGGCCTGGCTCATAATTAATGTTCCAATTCATCCCCCGTCAAACCATATCTTTATGAAGCTCACTTTGTGCACAGGGAAATAGACATTCTGGAAAAGGAAAAGACCGTTGCAATACAATTAAATTTATGTGTGTCTAAAACATTGGATGTCAATAATCAAAAGGGTGTCCACATACTTTTGACCATATAGTGTAAGTCAAACATGAAAACAAAATTAAATAATTTGAAATGACTTTTTTTATTTGGTGTGTGCAGTCAGATGATTTTTCTTTTTGCCTATTTCTATAAATCTGACAACTAATATATTTTTATATAACAGAAATTTTTACGAGAAATAAAACTGTTATATTGTGTTCACGCAGAAAGATGCTTCTCTTTGTAATATCACTAGAGGTAAAATTTTTATGCACAATGCAGCAGGACACTTGTGCATCATATATATTTTTGGACCACACAAAGGCAAGTGACTGTAATAAAATAAAATAAACAGCCAGTACTTACTTTTTCCTCTCTTTGTCCCTCTTGAGTGTGGTGGAGCTCCCTGCTTGCTGGCCCTGAGACTGCAGGAGTTCAGCTGCTGTTTTCTTCTGCTTGAAGATGTTCAGCTCGTCATCAAGCGACTTCTTCTTGTCCTCCAGCTTCTTCTTCTCATCCTGGTGCAGCTTCTTTAGACGGTCAAACTTTTCATGCAGCTGCACATGAGAATCAGAGGATAAATGTTCTTGTGGGTATTAGCCACACCTGTACATTTTGTTTACCCCTCTATTTAAATGACCAGAACATGGACCAAACACAGAGGTGGACCATTATTCATGGAGCAATGACACGGTCATGGTAATAACATGGTAGTGTGTGTTATACTGGTAAAAGTGTATCAAGTGCAGACGCTTTCATCCAAAGCGTCTTACAGTACTGTGACAGTATATTGTCTAAGCAATTGAGGGTTAAGGGCCTTGCTCAAGGACCCAACAGTGGCAACCTGGCAGTGGTGGGGCTTGAACCTGCGACCTTTTGATTAGTAGTCCAGTACCTTAACTGCTAGACTACAACTGCCCCTATAAAATATAAAGCCAACAGTCAATCCATCGCAGGGCTTCGTCCACCCCCTTAGACATCATGCCTGACCAGCCGGCTGACATCACAGCACAGGACTTGAATCCTGGACCCTAGCAGTAGTGGGGTAGCGTAATTCACTGGTGCGCCACCCGAGCACCGAATGATACTTTAAAGTAGGGATGCATCGATACCATTTTTTCCCAACCGAGTACGAGTACAAGTACATGTATTTTTGCACTCGCCGATACCGATACCTATTTAGAATGATGCAATCTGGATCATTATGGAATAGTGTAGTTTTTAGTGTAAAATAGTGCAGTGGAACAGACATCATTGAGAAAGCTTTTGACAAGCTAACGTAAACGTTCACTAATAAACGCACGTAATTAACGCTGTGCACATCATACATGCGATGCGATTCTGCTGATTGAAATATTTACTTTAAAAAGATAATACAGTCCGATCCCATCTGAGCCGATTCTATCAGCACATACATTCGTGGTTCACCTCGGTAAATCGTAAACGACTCTGAGTCGGCTCCCGCTCTGTGGTAATAACCAGTATAATTAAGCCTGAGCTTTATAAGGTAAGCGAGTCACACAAAATGTTCTGTAGTATTTGGTGTTTATATACAACCGCAACATTCATTATAACAGTAAAAACGGAGAATTGACTGAGAAAAGAAACTTACGCTGTGCTTAAAATGAGTCGACTCCTGAATCACTTGTATCGACACTGTGAACAGAGTATTGAACACAAACACGTCCTATAACAGCGGTCGCTGCTTTTGTAACCGGTTATCTTCGCTGTTAGCTCTATTTTGAAGGTTTTTTTTTGTCAAACGGAACTAAATAACATTAAATGTGCATGTGAGCGTGGTCAGTGAGAATAATTCAATCTGTCTCCCGTGGGTGAAAAATGAATTGCTTTAGTTTTAGAAGTAAAAAAATCTCGTAATGTCACGCCCCCCCGGTCAGGCACTCGCGCCCCCCCAGACAAGTACTCGCGCCCCACAGGTTGAAAACTCCTGCGTTAACGCAGCAACCTGCACTAGGCACAAGGTATCGGATGTTTAGTATCGGAGCCTCGTTTGCGAGTACGAGTACAAGTGTATCGGGCTAATACCCGATACTAGTATCGGTACTCATGCATCTCTACTTTAAATGTACATAATTATGCTTTAAGTAACATGCTGACCTCTTTCTCAGCTTCCTTCAGCTCGGCCTCTTTTTCTTTTACCCTCTGGACAAACATCTGTCTCATCTCCTCCTCTTTCTTCTGCAGCTCACCCATGAACTCATTCCGCTTGGCCTCATAAGTCTCCTGCAGACTGAACATGATAAAAAAAGAAAAGCTTATAGTAAATGTAAGGTTGAGTTTATACTTGTCTCTGGTGCAAAACAAATAAGTGCTTGAGCCATACAGACCACTAGACATTGGAGACTCTTTTTACCTGAACGGTTTGCTATCAGGGTCTGTGTCTTTAAATCCCATCTCCTCTAACTTGCAGCGGCGGTAGAGCTCATAGTGGCGTGTGTGGGTCTGTTCCCTCAGATCTTCCATGTTTACCCTAATCAGCATCTCTCTCAGCTTCACAAAGTCACAGTGATTCTCGTTCTCCACTGTTAAACAGTAAAAAAATTAAGATTCAACAGCCAACCAAGTTTTATACTATTACATTATTAATATTTAAATATACAACGGAAAACACTAAAGTCATGACTATAGTAAAGTGCAATATTTTTTGGAAGTGCATACCGAAAGTCATTTAGGGCAGTTGTAGCCTAGCAATTAAGGTAATTGACTAGTAATCAAAAGGTCACTGGTTCAAGCCCAACCACTTCGGTGACAAATCACCAAAATGAATATTTGCGTAATGAGCAGACTGCTTACGTTAAATACAACTTTCATTCATTCTACAAAATGGGTTGCAGTTAAAAATATCAATAATTAAATTAACAACTTCTAACAGGCACAAACAGGAAATGAACTTGTACACAAACGCCCTCTTGTGGAGGCTTTACGTTACATCTTGTAAACCACAGTGGGACCAGATTGCCACTATTTTTATGAGTTAGATATATTTTGGTTTGGGTTTCGTTTTGATGAATTGTTTGTGTTGCCTGGGTCGCGGTATAAATTCTGGACAAAAAGTGTGTCGCTGACCTTGCCAGGTGTTCACATTAACACAGTTGGTCGTGCTTAAGTGAGAAAGGGGCAACGGTTGCTAACAGTCCAGGTGCATGCAAAAGTGGACTGAAGCATACCGTGGTTCTTGTAGGTGATATGGCTTTGTGTAGGAACCCAACACTGGGAGGTGATAAGAAGCAGCTGGCAACTGGGCAACTGTGTCTGATTGGGTTTGATGGTCTACAGCATTCCTTGGCGAATACGGATGTAGTGCAAGTGGCAGAGTTACATTTAAGAATTAAGAATGACTAGATAGAGTGAAAAAGGGGGAAACTGCCACAAAACTAGCATTAAAACGTTGACCATTCCGCTTGTCAGTTTATGAAACCATGGTGGTTGAGAACAGATTTCAAAAATGTTCTGTCAGGAATCAAGTCAGAAGTGCTACAGCTCTTGGCTCCTGTATCTGTATATAGAAAAAGCCGAAAATAGAGCTCATATAGAGCAGCTATTCCCTGTGTGTCAGGGTGCAAAAAAGACTGTTTGAACAGCTCTGATTCTGTTCAGTTGAGCTTAGTTTTGCATCCTCTAAAAGACATGACCAGAACTTACCCTGAACAGTTCCCCAGGGGTACTGACGTGCCTTGACCATCTTGTTCCCAATTTTTACTTCCTCTGTACTTCCCACCACAGCGAATGGTAGATGGCCCTGTACAGCACACAGACAAGTCACATGCAAATTAGAACAACTCTTACATTTAGTTTTGCATGCATTATTGTTCTTTATAGTTATATGGGTTAAAAAAAATTAGAGTGGGTATTTTTGTCTTCATTTATCAATCTTATTTACAAATTTATTATTATAATTAATATAATATAATTAATATAATAATATAAATTTATAATTACTCGATAAAGTGGTGTTATAACATGAAAAAGACTGAATAAAAGAATATAAAAACACTATAAAACAAAAACATTTGCATATTTATAAATATAAATATTAAAGAGGGTGTTAAAAAGTGAAGAGTGGCTTAAGAGTTGTGACGTTATGGATGTGGGGATGGATTGCTAAGCTCTTGAAGACAAGACCTTTATTGACTCACATTCATAGTGGAGTTAATCTCTGCCACAGTCTCATCATCAGTGGGAAACTGGTAGATCTGCACACCATTGCTGACCAGCTCACTGGTAATCTTGATCTTAAACTTGGCAAGTTCACTTTTTGAGACGGCATCCGACTTGGCAATAATGGGGATGATATTCACCTGCAGACCAAAAGGGAAAAGAAAAAAACATCCATTAAATAATTTTTGTTGACAGAGCTAATTATAAACACAAATATTTACACTATATGCAACCCTGTTGGGTGATTTAGCCACACCCATTGCTGACAGGTATATGAAAGCAGTTAAAATAAAATAAATAAATTAATATGCATCACCCTTTGAACAAGGCCCTATCCTGTCCCAGTTTTTAGGTTCCATTTGACCATACAGCACTTTTACACTGTTCTTGTACTTTATTCTTTTAAACATTGGCATATACAGACAATTAACATTCCTGACCAATAATCTACAATCTGCTTTCCTAAATCTGTACAAATCCCCTTCATCCTTTTCATTGTAATGAATGTGGTTCAGTTTAATGGGTGCAGTTATTGTTTGTCTAAATGGTTTAAGCCTACTTGTTGGCACAACTGCTGGAAAGTTTTAAGGGTTATATTCAAGACAATCAATGCAAATGAAGCTATTAAAACAAATAGCCGATGGTTGAAAACACGACCTCGATCACGACAAAATCAAACCTTGGTATGAAATGCAACTTAACAACCAATAAGACAGCACTAACCTTACTGTCCAGCTTTTTCATGGTTACTAGATCCAGGGATTTTAGGGAGTGTCCAGTGGGTGCAATAAAGTACAGGCAGGCATGGATGCGAGAGTCATGATAACTGTGCAGGGTACGTTTGATCTTCAGTTCCTCCTGCAGGTAGGCCTCAAACTGAGTGTCAATAAACTCCACAATTTGTTTGTAGCTGCAAACAGAACCAAAGTATAATAATAAAACTGAACCCGAGTTTTTTTAATGTACCTTATAGTGCTTAGAATAAACAGTTGAGTTTAGTTCAGTTGGATTTGCGTTGTTTCCAGAAGTGTTCTGGGCGTAGCAATCTGGTAACTTTAGGCTTTTAAGTATTGGGCTAGTATTGGGTTAGTCTACAATAAGTTAATTATAGCTTTAAGTCACGCTGAATCTTACCTGTCCTCTTTATTGATCTGGTCACCGAAGCCAACCGTGTTGACAATAGTTAGCTTGAGGCGGACGTTGCTCTCTTGCAGCTCATACGTACTGGACTTGAGCTGCACTCCTGGCTGGTTGTGCTGCATCGGCTCGCCTTCAAATTTGGTGTTGAACAGCGTATCCATGAGAGTGGACTTTCCCAACCCAGTCTCTCCTAAAACCCCCAAATAGATGTGTTAGGTGAATGGCATGTTTTATGGCTCTAAAATACAATGCAAAATTACAAGTTGCAACACTGACAAATTACGGTCCCAATAAAACCCCAGGTCCCAGATTTAATTCTAAAATGTTCACTTATGGTAATTATGCTTTGGGAATTAATGGTGTTCTGGACTTGGATTTAACAGTGGTTGGTAAACTATTTAGCCTAGTTCTGTAAAATGTAATTCTTTATTCTGGTATCTGGCACTGGAGTAGTCTAAAAAGCTGGATCAGTATCTGTTCTATTACCTATTCCAGTGTTTCTCAACGGCACCCTTTAAAAGTATTCAAAATCTCAAGTCACCCCAGTCTAAAATGTATTAAAAAACTTACACTCTGCATCCCTCGGACTGCTAACACACAAAAACACTACAGGGATGAGATATACTGTGTTTGCATTGCATTAAGTTTCAGAAAAATCCTCTCTTGTGCAGAGATGAGCCTGTGTTTGTTTCTGCTTTAAAACATATGCGCCATGAACCAATCAGATTTAACATCATTAAAAAAGTTTATAGTTTATTTCTCAATTATTTGTCATTATACCACTAGCACTGCTCATTGTCTACATGGTTTTTCTGTAGCTCGGTTACGGCTCTCAAACTTAAACTCAAAAGAAGCTTTATTGGCATGACAAATAAGGACATTCGTATTGCCAAAGCTCAGTTACAGAGAAATAATAAAAATAACAATAAAAAAGAACAAATATATACAAAACAGATACATGTGCAAAAATATAAAATAGAATAAAATATTAATAAAAACAGTGCAAAAAAATAACAATACAAATTATAATATTTACATTAATGAGGTAATTACCTCTCTCTCTCTCTGTGTGTGTGTGTGTGTGTGTGTGTCGCTTGCTCTCTCCGCGATATTGAAAGTGATTTGAATTTCGACAATAAACAGCTCTTATTATGACTGATTAATTCCCTCTACTGATGGAAGCGGATTGGTTGAATTACAGCCAATAAGAACTGCACAGAAATATAAATATATATTATAACGGCTCCCAGAGGCGCGACTCGGTTCCGTTTGTTCATTTTAAAGAGCCGTTCAATAGAATCGGATCGTTCGCGAACGACCCCTCATTATAGGCAACGCACGCAACCTGCGTTGACGTTGTAGCATGGGGAAAGGGGCGTGTGAGACAAATGATGTTTGAGGCGGCTAATGGTCTACATTTTCATGATGAGTTGACTTTTTTGTATTTTAAATTTATTTCATTTTCAATATCAGTAACGTCAGAATATTTTTGACGGTACCCCTGACGAAGCCAGACGGCACCCCGGTTGAGAAAGGCTGACCTATTCTATTCTTTATTATTATTGTTAAATGACCTTGACATTAGCAGTGTCACTAAATCACTGCTCTCACTAATCACGAATGACTGCCCTCTTTGAACACTAAATCAGTCACATCTGAGCCTGTCACATTGTGCAACTTAAGACCACCAACCAAAGATAACCTTTTATAATACTGTATTGCAAATTCAGGCTGATAAATGCACAGTTTAAGGCAGGTTTAACCCTGCCAATGCAGCACCTGTCCACAGAGCTTTAAACGGATCACCTGTGGATGTGCTACATTACTTTTACTTGGATTTGATCAGAGTTGTCCAAACATATGCATACAATTGTTCGAGGCAACATTGATTTGCTTGTCAGTCGAGTTGTTAATAATTGGTGACACAATATTACACATCTGTCAGTATCCACTGTAAAACCCAGCTGAACTCCAGCAGATGGAAGTAATATGAGGAACATTCTAACCACAGTACTATCTGAACTACCCGTTACATGCTATAAAAAAAACAATGGACTTGTCCAGTCAGCCCATTTACAGTAAATAGGTTTAAAGAAAATGCAGTTTCGTCTTCATGTGAAACTCACCAACACAGAGAATGTTGAAGCAGAAACCGTGATTGACAGACTTGTTGACCAACTGGTCCGGCATGCTATCAAAGCCGACATGGCCAGAAAGTGGAACGGCACGTGCGCCCTCTCCCTAAAAACACAATGATCAAGAATACATTTATTACAAATATTACAGTAGTGTAGATTTTACCCACTTATGTTTCTAAATTAGCTTTGATTTTACAGTATTTTAGCTTTTGTTTGAAATTCTGTTAAATCAAGTTACAGGTCTCCTGTAACAATGTCATATGGAGTACTAAAAGTCTGATTCTGGCCTATACTTCCGAATTCGAATTGGCTCTTATTTGACGCTTTTATCCAACGTCAAAATCAGAGCCAATTTTTATCCATCTTATATCCATCCTCCAACAACCACCTGATGTCCTCCCTCACCACATCCATAAACCTCCTGTTTGGCCTTCCTCTCCTCCTCAGCACCCTTCTCTGGATAAAACTCTCATCCTAGAGGCAATATTACATAATAGGTTTATTTCAGCTGTATGCCCTGATTGAATGGAACTTAGTCTAGGGTGTATTCCAGCCTACACCCTGTTTCAAGGTGGATAGAATTAAAAGATTCATTAAAATATATATTTTAAAAAACTTTAAAAAAAAAAAAAAGATACATTTATATATATTTACATTTATATATATATGCAAAACTCTAATCTTTGATATGCAATCATATAAGCTACATCAACAGTATGTGGAATTATTTTTCTTACAAGTAGCTCATTTAGGGTTAAATGCTGAGAAATCAGGTAGCACACATCCTCTTTCCTGTCTAACAGCAACAGTTTTAAACCACATTTAGATAACAGCATAGTGCAAAAGCAGTCACTGTTTTGACTAAACTAGCAAGCCTACAAAACAACAAGACATTTGTAGATACCACTATATATATATATATATATATATATATATATATATATATATATATATATATACTGTATGTAGAGTCCATTATATATTGAAAACTTTAGGTAACAATGAATCTGTCTCAGTCAACACTTTAATTCAGACAGGTTTGCTTCAGGTTAGGCTTGATTTCAGCACTTTCTTTGTCACTGTGTCTGCACCTGGTCTACACAACCTAACAGGAAACGTTGTGCTTGGTACAGATGTGATTAATGACAAACTATGATCTGCAGGACACCATAGCTCAGAGAAATGTGAACATCAGAGATAATGTGTTACCATGTTATTACACAGACGTTGCAAAGCAATGTACATACAAAGTATGTATGTAGAGTATGTATTTTAAGATGGTTAGTCACTTGTACAGAAAGGACCAAAAGGAGGACAGTGTTATTAATATTATCATGACAGTAGATGTCTGGTTAGCAAGTACCAGCTAAACATGGGATAAAAAGCTTTAGACAAACTGCTGACTATCCCAAACTATGACAGAGTGCTTACAAAACATATGTTTCACAGATCGCTATTAAACAGAGCTAATTTGAGCTCAGTATTCAAATAATACAGTTTAGCCCAAAGTAGTCTGCCCATCATGTCTGTCCAGCTGGTTTATTGAGGAAAGTGAAAAATCACTTTTTTATCAAACACAGTCATAGACAATTTAGTATTTCTAATTTACCTTACTTGCATGTCTTTGGACTGTGGGAGGAAAACGGAGCACCCGGAGGAAACCCACGCAGACACGGGGAGAACATGCAACCTCTACACAGAAAGGACCCGAACCACCCCATCTGGGGATCGAACCCAGGACCTTCTTGCTGTGAGGCAACAGTGCTATCCACTTAGCCACTGTGCTGCCCGACATATTATGTTATATAATATATTATATAATGTGTAATATAAAATGATCATGTACTCACTGTTATGCACACTGTGTTTTGCCAATGCAAAGAAAAATGTTTAATAATAATTAATAACTTCACGTTACTACAACTGTCATTATCTGAAACTAATTGCCTTCTCTCCTCTAAAAAGGTTTAGTGTGTGTCCATGGGAATTTGTACCTATTTAGTCAAAAGAGCATCTGTGAGGTCAAACACTTCGGTTTAATAGTTCCATTTCATTCCAAAGGTGGTTAAAGGGGTTTGACTCAGGGCTCTGTGCAGGCCAGTGGAAACTCATCAAACCGTGCTCATTTTGTGCACAAGGGGACAGTCACGCTGGACCGAAAGTGGGCCTTCCCTAAACTGTTTTCAGCTCATAACACAGTTTTTTTGATAGAATAGATTGTGGCTGAAATATCTAATCATTTGGGTGTCCACATACTCACTTAAAATAAGGGTTACTGTATTTAATATGCCAGAAACTGAAAGGCCCGGTGAATGGAATTGTTAGGAGAGGGGGGTCAACCTCTTTTTCTAAGGGTTTGAATCAGTGGCCCAGTAAACCTCGGCCTATGTTGTGTTTAAAACACTGGTGTAAAGACGACATTTGTTCTTTTTAATCCTCCTGCACACCAACTGTTTTGCGCTAGACAACGCCCATCGAGCTAACGGCGCGTAGGATGGAATAAAACTAAATAACGGTACCGAGAGCAGACATGGCCGGCTCTTCTTACTTTACAATTCAATGGCGGACGCCATTACAGAATCGATTATATGTTCCATATGTGAAAATCTATACACAACCCTGTCAGCTTAAAGCACCAGGCTAGCATTGAGGCTTATTTAAATTAGTCACATATTAGTATATATCGAAATACGGAGTCACCAACGTGTGAAAGCGACTAAAAATATCATTAATACAAGCGTCAGACATTAATAAACAAATAATTATCACGTTAAATTAGCGTAAAACACGCTAACGTTGCTAAATTGCAACCGGTGTGTGTGTGTGTGTGTGTAAACCCACAGGCTATTTATTGTGCCCTACATCAACGGATATGAGCTTTTCAAATAAAGCCAATTATTTACAAGTTTTACTCAAATAACACAGGTACCGTGATAAACATTTAGACATTTATTTCCATTTTAATACTGAATGTTTGTAGCACATTCTAAACAAAGCACCGGGTTAAAACTGAAAAGCTCACTCACCGCTTGTCGTGCTACCTCAGTGGCCGCCATGGTCCGTTCCTGCATGAAGAACCTTAACAGGAAACACCACACACAAGCGCGCGCACACACACAAGCACACACACACACACACACACACACACACACACACACACACACACACACACACACACACACACAAGCGCGCACACGCGCACACACACACACACACGCACACATACACACAAGCGCACACACTCAAACTCAAAAGAAGCTTTATTGGCATGACAAATAAGGACATTCGTATTGCCAAAGCAAGTTACAGAGAAATAATAAAAATAACAATAAGAAAGAACAAATATATACAAAACAGTTCAATGTGCAAAAATATAAAATAGAATAAAATATTAATAAAAACAGTGCAAAATAATGACAATAAAAATTATAATATTTACAGTAACGAGGTAGTAATAACGATCAGTTTGTGTGTGTGTGTGTGTGTGTGTGTGTGTGTGTGTGTGTGTGTGTGTGTATGAGACATGGTCACCCACTCTCCCTCACCTGGTGACAATTGTAGTTCTGCCATTGCTCCACTGTCCCAAGGCGTTCCCCAAGGCTCAGTGTTAGGTCCCCTTTTGTTTATTCTTTATATGCTCCCCCTTGGTGACGTCATACGTCGGCATGGTTTACATTTCCACTGCTATGCTGATGATATATAGCTTTACATCTCCTCCAAATCCATTAATACTGAGCTTCACTCCACTCTGACAAATTGCATCACTGAAATGAAATTGTGGATGAAAGCTAATTTCCTCAAATTAAACTGTGAAAAATCTGATATGATCATCGTAGGTCCTACATCCCTGGCAAAAACCACAAAAAAATTTCAAATTACCATTGATAATGACACTTTGTCTCCGTCTTCTAACATCCGAAATCTTGGTGTAATTTTTGATAGCAACCTCTCTTTTGACCTCCATGTAAATCACATCACCAAAACTGCTTTCTTTCATCTAAAAAACATAGCCCGTCTACGTCCATCACTCTCCTTTTCTTCCGCCGAAATCTTGATTCATGCTTTCATTACATCCAGAATTGATTATTGCAATAGCATCCTTTATGGAACATCTAACAAAATCCTAAAAAAACTTCAGTATATCCAGAATTCAGCTGCTCGCCTCCTTACTCATACTCGCTCCCGTAATCATATTACACCTGTTCTCCAAAAACTTCATTGGCTTCCCGTTGCTCAACGCATTCAATTCAAAATTCTTCTATTCACTCACAAAGCTCTCCATAATCAGGCCCCATCCTACCTCACCGACCTGCTCCATCAGCACATTCCCTCCCGTAGCCTTCGCTCTTCTGAGGCTAACCTACTGTCCATACCCTCTAGGACCAAGCACCGGACCTGGGGTGACAGGGCCTTTTCCATAGCTGCTCCATCTTTATGGAATGCTCTCCCCAAACACCTACGAGATTGTCCTGACCTGTCCAAATTCAAGTCACTTCTCAAAACTCATCTATTCAGAGTGGCATTTAACTTGTAACAACACGAAATAAATGCTTTTATTTTTGCTATTCTTTTTAATAGTTTTTATACTTAGATCACGACAGAAATGTGAAGTCCTAGATCCTAAAACTTGTAAAGTTTTCAGTTTCCTGATTGCATGTGAATCTGTCCTGTTTCTGTCTAATTTTAAGAAATTGTTCTATATTTGTTGTTCTCTCTCATAATTTAGCTAATTTTTAATGAACTGTCTTATGCTGCTCTCTTTGTTTTTATCTTAATTATTCTTGATGTTGATGTACTATTTTGATTTTGTACTATGATTTGTATGGTGTATGTATTTGTTTTGATTATTTGTCTTATGTAAAGCGTCTTTGAGTATCTTGAAAAGCGCTATATAAATAAAATGTATTATTATTATTAGTATAGAGTGCTGCTAGTGTGCAGCTCTCTCTGTGCTCCCCCAGTAGGTGGGGCAGTTTGTCGGGGTCTGGGAGGGAGGTAAAGTTGGGGATGACGTTGTTAAATTTAGGGAAGAATTGGGAGCGGATGTGGTGGTACCTGGTACACTGGGTAAGGAAGTGTAGCTCCGTCTCTACTGTACTGAGAGTGCAGTGCTGACACAACCTCTCCTCCCGGGGCAGCCAGGACCGGGTGTGTCGCCCCGTCTCCACGGCCAGGTCGTGTGCGCTCAGTCTGTATCTCGTCGGGGTGTTTCTTAATTTATCGGATACTGTGCTTAGATAATCTGCTGCACACACTCACACACACTAAAGTCTAGAGCTTAATGGCCATTTTATCACTGGTGGCAATAACTATATGTACATATTTTATCATTAGAGTTACTTAAAACACTGTACATTAGTTTAGTTTTTGTCTAGTGTTATGCTTTAATAATTCTTTAATTAAATACAACTCCAAATCAAAAAAAAGTTGGGACAGTGTGGAAAATGCAAACAAAATAAAAATGCAGTGTTTCTTACATGCGGCAATGTGGCTAAGTGGTTAGCACTGTCACAACAAGAAGGTCCTGGGTTCGATCCCCAGGCGGGGCGGTCTGGGTCCTTTCTGTGTGGAGTTTGCATGTTCTCTCCGTGTCTTCGTGGGTTTCCTCCGGGAGCTCCGGTTTCCTCCCACAGTCCAAAACCATTCAGTCAGGTTAATTGGAAACACTGAATTGCCCTATAGGTGAATGTGTGTGTGTGTGTGTGTGTGTGTGTTTGTGTGTGTATGTATTTGTGTCTGCCCTGTGATGGACTGACCTCCCATCCAGGGTATTACTGTGTGCCTTGCGCCCATTGAAAAGCTGGGATAGGCTCCAGCATCTGAACCCCCCCGCCCCCCGACCCACGCGACCCTGATTGAATAAGCGGTTAAGAGTGTTTCTTACATTTTTTTTACTTTTATTTGATTGCAGACAGTTTGAACACAAGATATTTCGTGTTTTGTCTGCTCAACTTCATTTCCTTTGTTAATATACCTCAATTCCTGCATTTCAGGCCTGCAACACATTCCAAAAAAGTTAGGATGGGGGCAATTTAGGGATAGTAATGAGGTGAAAAAACTAAATAATTATTCGATTCCAAACAGGTGATTGTGATCATGGTTTGGTACAAAACGATGCAAAATCACATGTTGCACACATTACAAAGGTCATGGCTGAGGAAGAAGAGGGTATGGGTACTGGACTGGCCTGCCTGCAGTCCTGACCTGCCCCCAATAGAGAATGTGTGGAGAATTATTTTGAAACGAAAAATGCAACAACAACGACCCCGTACTGTTGCACATCTTAAGACGTGTCTGCAGGAAGAATGGGACAAAATACAACCTGCAACACTAAATCACTTGGTATCCTCAGTGCCAAAATGGATTATATAACTTTTATAAAACAGATAGTTGTGGTCCTAAAATCATGGTTTGAAGCCGTTGTAAAATCCCCAATATACGCACACCTATGACCACCTCACATCATTCCATATTAATACGCCACTGAAAAGAAAAAGTACAAACTTGGTTGAACACTATTTTAAGTCATGTACTATACATGGAAATGTCCAGATTCATATAAACAGTAATCCTAATCATTAAGCGGGTGTTTCGTCCAAGAAATAGTGTAATAGTGTTTGTGGAGGAATTTTTATTGCGACTGTTATGTTAACACTGTTAACGGTCTACCTGATTTCGTGGAGGAAAGCTTTTTGTAAGTGTTTTTGTAAATAAAAACATTTATAAATCGAACATTTTTGTATTTTATTATATTTTATGTTGACCGCCGTTTTATAAAAGCAATAAGCCACGAGAGACCGTGCGTTACTGCTATGATTTTATCTCGAGGAAGGATGTTTTGGCACGACGCGAAGCGGGGTCGACATTGTCGCAATTATCGTTTCAAAATAATTCTCCACGAATTTTCTATTGGGGGCAGGTCAGGACTGCAGGCAGGCCAGTCCAGTACCCGTACCCTCTTCTTCCTCAGCCATGACCTTTGTAATGTGTGCAGCATGTGATTTTGAATTGTCTTGTTGAGAAATGCATGGATTTTTGTACCAAACCGTGATTACAATCACCTGTTTGGAATTACATCATAAAATCGCAGTAACGCACGGTCTCTCGTGGCTTATTGCTTTATGAAGTGTGGTGCAAAGGAATGGCGACATTACAAAGTGGTAAATGCTTTACTGTCCCAACTTTTTTTTGGAATGTGTTGCAGGCAAATGCAATAAATGCAATGAAGTTGAGCAGTCAAAGTAAATGTACGGAACACTGCATTTTTTTTTTATTTGCATTTTCCTTACCGTCCCAACTTCTTTTCTGATTTCAGTTGGTAGCTCATGTTCAGTCACTGTGAAGAATTTTGGTGTTGTATTTAATAAGTAACTGATGAATGAGACGGATTTCCTCAAAGATACCAAACATTAAACGTCACGTGGTTTGAGCAGTTCAGTGGTGACTTGGAAAATATATTAGTTGTGACCTTTGAATCTTAAAGGGTGGAGCACTTCTTAAAGTGAAACTTCTTTTAATCCAAACAGATCAGGATTTTTTACTTCAGATCATGTGTCACAATCGTGTGCTGTCCTAAATGATCACACGATTGGTGGATTTTGATTGTAGGGTAGTGGATAATAGTGGATTTTTGTGAATGGAAAAGCGGTGGAGAGTTTGCCATGAGCACTGATGAATGGGCAACTTTGTAACAGGTGAGTTTTTATTTGTTTTCTCTTTCTTTCGTTTTAATTTAAGATGTGTTATCGCAGTGGTTGTATTACTTTAGTGGTTAAACGAGTTTTAAACACTTTAAAATCAGGAACTGAACTGTTATAAAATGAGGAACCTTCGATTTCGAGTTTAATTGTAATGTTTGTGTGTTTTTTCAGAATAAAAAAAGTCTAAGATCCAGAGAACAGTGGATGTTAAAGAGCTCTGTGTGTGGTTATGCAAAATTTGCCAACGTCTATGTAAACAAGCGAAGACGCGCCCTAATAAACCTATAATCATGTGTGATCTCACTGCCAGCTTCCAGCCATCAGAAGGCGATCCTAACCACTCCAATACTTCATCAGAAGCGCGTTCAGATGAACCAAACAAATCTAAAGATAAATTCCGCAGTTATAGTGTTATAAGTCAAACAAACTTTGCCAGTAATAGAGCATCGAACCGAAGGCGCGCGTCTGAAGTTGCGCAAGCGCTTCCACCCACCGCGTCTGCGCGCAGATCCAGATTCCAGACCAGTGTAGCGGACTCCTCACAAAAAGCAACTCTCACTCCTTCAATGCGCAAAAAACATCTACAGAACTTATTTCTCAATTACAATACGCATAGTGGACTGACTAGTATCTTGTCCTTGAAAAGACAGGCATCAAGGGATTGCGACGATGCACCTGAGGAGAGGAATACATTCTGGGCTTTAGATCCCATGGAGCACGCATGGACGCTGTCAGCTGTGAATGGGAATTTCAACACTATTGTGGGATTCCTCTCGGAGGACCCCAGTCTACTTACCAGGAAAGACTTCATAAGTGGCTTCACTGTTCTTCATTGGTTAGCCAAGAATGGCAAACATGAAATATTGGTAAAGCTTCTGAGACTCGCAGAGAAAGAAGGCTATCCAACTAACGTGAACATGAAGGGCAGTGGAGGTCTCACACCTTTACACCTAGCTGTCATGCACAGCCAGTACATGGTCATCAAGATATTAGTAGGGGCTTTTGGTGCCAACGTGGAATTAATGGACTACAATGGCAAAAGAGCATGGCAGTATCTTAAAGACGATGCACCATCAGCGATGAAGGAGCTGCTTGGAGCATGGGATGAAGAACACTCTCCCTGGCAACTAAATGTTAATAACAATTGTGCAGGTAGCACCGAAGCAACCCCGACAGAGGAAATTCAGAAGGACCTTGATGTAGTGGACTCTTTCAAAAGAAATGACAGGTCGTGGTTTGGTTCATTTAGAAAGCGTCTCACACCATTTTTCTCAGGAGGCAAGAAGTAAAACTAACAACAGAGCTCCTTTTCAGAGTTCAATAGGTACCAACTATTACAAAAATGTTTTAACCAATGTTCTTTTACAACATGACTGATTATGTAAAGTGATTTTACATGTCTTGTGCAAACGTTTTTAAAAACACACCAATAATCCAAAGGTTAAGAACACACAAAGACTTCTGATTAATTTAACCAAACAGGCTTTTAGCTGTTCAGTTTATATACAAACACAACATTAAGAGTACAGACTTTAGAAAAATGTAAATAAATACAGCAGTGACTGGCAAATCTTATTTGACCTGTATGTTATAAACTGTATAACAAGATGTTTAATGTTATATATTATATTGCCTTTCAAACAAACATGTATAGCAAGTGCCAAATATCCTTCTTTTAAACAATTTTTGAAGTTTTGCCTTCAACCCAGTGTTTCTCCCTGATGGAACCAGACCTACTACATTCCTGACTGGGCTAAAGTTGTTCATTAAAATCCTAACTTGTATCTTCTTACAACCATTCAGGGCATTTTTAAAACCACCTTCGCAACTATGGTTAAATGTGTGCCCATGTTTAGTGGAATTCATAAGGAACATATGATTTAATTCTGAAATAATGAAAACCACAAATAATTGTAAGTGTGAGCCAAAAAAAGAATGGTGCATGATCTGAATGGGGATTACTTGAACCGTCACAATGGTTTCACTTGGGCTCAAGAATCACATTCAATTTCTGTTCTGATGAGCACAAACTCTTATTATAAAGTCATGACACCTTGTGTTAGAGCCACACAGCAGATTAATGTAATTTGATGTTTTTATTCATAGTAGTAGTGTTTATATTTAGCCAATAATTCTATTGCCTTAAATAAAACTCAAACATCTAATGCATTCCACTTTACTGCAAACATGCACTTCATTGATAATACTGTACTAAAGAATTCCATGCTTTATGTAATTTCAGTTAGTTTGGGGAAAAAAAGAAATACATCCACTGATCACCTGATGGAAATTAAGTAAAATAAAATTTAGTTTTTCCATATATTGAATTAGATATACAATTGTGAAGTGGAAGGAAAATTATACATGATTCAAAACATTTTTTACAAATAAAAAACTGAAAAGTGCGGTGTGCAAAAGTATCCAGCCCCCTTTTCTCTGAGTGCAACCAATTGCATTCAGAAGTTGCCTGATGACTGCTAATGACTAAAAAGAGCCCACCTGTGTGTAATCTAATCTCAGTACAAATACAGCTGCTCCGTGACGGCCTCAGAGGTTGGTTAAGAGAATATTGGGGAGTAAACAGCATTATGAAGTCCAAAGAACACACCAGACAGGTCAGGAAATAAGGTTGTGGAGAAGTTTAAAGCAGGCTTAGGCTATAAAAAGATTTCCCAAGCTTTGAACATCTCACGGAGCACTGTTCAATCCATTATCCGGAAATGGAAAGAGTATGGCACAACTGTAAACCTACCAAGACAAGGCCGTCCACCTAAACTTACAGGCCGAACAAGGAGAGCACTGATCAGAGATGCAGCCAAGAGGCCCATGGTGACTGGACGAAATGCAGAGATCCACAGCTCAGGTGGGGGAATCTGTCCACAGGACAACTATTAGTCGTGCACTGCACAAATGTGGTCTTCATGGAAGAGTGGCAAGAAGAAAGCCATTGTTAAAAGAAAACCATAAAAAGTACCGTTTGCAGTTTGCCAGAAGCCATGTTGGGGACACAGCAAACATGTGGAACAAGGTGCTTTGGTCAGATGAGACCAAAATTTAACTTTTTGGCCTAAATGCAAAACGCTATGTGTGGTGGAGAATTAACACTGCACATCACTCTGAACACACCATCCCCACTGTCAAATGGTGGTGGCAGCATCATGCTCTGGGGCTGCTTCTCTTCAGCAGGGACAGGGAAGTTGGCCAAAGTTGATGGGAAGATGGATGGAGCCAAATACAGGGCAATCTTGGAAGAAAACCTGTTGGAGTCTGCAAAAGACTTGAGACTGGGGCGGAGGTTCACCTTCCAGCAGGACAACGACCCTAAACATAAAGCCAGGGCTACAATGGAATGGTTTAAAACAAAACATATTCATGTTAGAATGGCCCAGTCAAAGTCCAGACCTAAACCCAATCGAGAATTTGTGGCAAGATCTGAAAACTGTTCACAAACGCTCTCCATCTAATCTGACTGAGCTTGAGCTGTTTTGCAAAGAAGAATGGGCAAAAATGTCAGTCACTAGATGTGCAAAGCTGGTAGAGACATACCCTAAAAGACTTGCAGCTGTAATTGCAGCAAAAGGTGGTTCCACAAAGTATTGACTCAGGGGGGCTGGATACTTTTGCACACCGCACTTTTCAGTTTTTTATTTGTAAAAAATGTTTTGAATCATGTATAACTTTCGTTCCACTTCACAATTGTATACCACTTTGTGTTGGTCTTTCACATTAAATTCCAGTGAAATATATTTATGTTTGTGGTTGTAATGTGACAAAATATGGAAAAGTTCAAGGGGTATGAATACTTTTGCAAGCCACTGTACAGTTTTAAATTCCCGAAGCTAAAAGCTAACTGAACCATGCACAATCCCCCACAACACGCTTTCATCGAATAAAGGGGCATTCAGCAAGAAAGAGCAGAGAACATATGTGTTTTGATGACAAATCATTTATTGTTTCCCACAAGCATTTCCAGATCTGTACAAAAGAGAAACTTCTGTTCCACACAGCATGTCGTCTTGCCACATTTGGGCAGAGGTGGTGATGATGACAGGGTGTAGATTCAGACAAAGCTGAAGCAGTAATGGGCTTACAGGCCAAGCTTGGTTCTTCTCCAGTGTCTCCTCTTGGAGTTGTACCTGCAAGCAAAATAAGTGATAAGTAAAAAATGCACAACAGGAATGGACCAAGAAAAGCTATAGTAGCTCACTCACTTTCAATTAGAACCTTTCAGAAATGCAAAAATACTCTGACATTTTACACTTTAACAACTCCCAGCCACATCAGGTTTCTATTACAGAGCACCTAATCTGAAAGGGCAGTAATTATTTAAATATGTGAAGCCTACATTTTTTAACTACTGCTTGTTATAGGCCAAATAAATGTTATTGACCACTGTCATTATAAGGAGGGCCTGTTTATACCCTCCCAAATTTTCAATCAATGGCAGCTACAGCACTTAAACCTTAATCATACAGCATGCACATAATTATTATTATTGCCCAAGTGTACTATTATGAGACAAACCAAACTAGAAAATAAGTGAGTTCTGTGCACTGTCCTAAACCAATGGAGAGTTCATTTGAGGCAAATTTGGGGGAATGTAATTCCACAAATAAAAATGATCAGCTTCACACTAGAAACTGGGTGCTGCACTAAGCTCGGCTTAAAAACACTTGTTACACCCAGTCACAAAACTTTCCAAAACTGAATCAACTGTCAGTAATATGTACGGATTGGCATAAGGATAACACTTAATCTTAATATATTCAGAATGTCAAGAGTTGTCCCCACAACAGAGAGTTCTTATCACACCCGGTGGTAAGATGAGACTCTGAAGCAGGATGTTTTTTCTCAGCAGGTTAATGGCAGTCCTTCCACAAAATGAAGCACTGTAATTGCAGCCTGCTTAAGATGTGTTTACTACAAGGGAGAATTGTGTGTTTGGTGGTTGAGTTTAGGTTTAGTCTGCATCTATAAGAAGTCATGCTACATAAAATGTCCAAAAGCAATTATTTGAACTCATCATTCATGTTATTAATTAACAGTACATTGAAAGAATGCTGTCTAAGCTGTCCAAGTATGAAATTGTGTAACTTAATATCCACCATGTTTAAACAATTGTTCTTAAAACTTTCCCCCCACACCCCACCTACAAAGAAAGGTGTAAACGGGGCTGCAAAATTAACCACTTGAGCCATAATTTTGTCTGTTCCCAACCAATAATGGCCATAATGCCATGGAAGTGAGTGTGAAAGTGGGTACTACTCTCAGTAGTTACACTAAGGTCACAGAAACCCAACAAGGTGTTGCACTGGCTTCTTAATGGAATGTTTTTCTCTCCAAACTATTGCTGTTATATGCTGATATGTAGTCGGATAAAGCCATATCACTTTAATCAGCTTGGGAACATCAGTGATGCTCTGAACCACTGACTGCATGTTATGGGAGAATTTATTTATTAGTATTTTAGTGTCATGTTTTACACACTTTGTTTAAAATCATGACAGACTTGGTAGTTACTCGTAACAAGATTCATCAGTTCACATATTTAATGTCAAACACAGTAATGCACAATTTTGCATCTCCAATTCACCTCACTTTGGACTGGGAACAGACCACCCCACCTGGGGATTTATAAGAGTATTAAGACTTACCACAAAATGCTTACTGTTTAATAATCTATGACTTTAGATATTTACATTTACGTCATTTAGCAGACACTCTTATCCAAAGCAACTTACAGTACTGTGACAGTATATTGTCTAAGCAATGGATGGTTAAGGGCCTTGCAATGACAACTTGGCAGTGGTGGGGCTTGAACCAGCAACCTTTTGATTACTGGTTCAGTACCTTAACTGCTAGGCTACAACTGCCCAAGATGTTATGTTTAATGTCCATAGCTTTTGCACAGCTGTCAATAAAAGACCATTTAATGTGAAAATTACACATCACAACGGTATAATACACGTGTTAGTGTACGAGTTTATAAACGATTTGATCACAAGAGCAGCTAGTGCATAATAAACAGCTTAATGTCACTTTGATGACTATTGTGATGAAAGCAAAACCGCAACAGTTGTACCGTCCACCAGATCTGCCTCAAGTGTAGCATTGAGCTAAAGCTAACCAGACAACTAGCTCACAACACCCCACGACTAAACCAAGTTCAGCATCCAAACAGCAACGCTCGTATAAACAAGCACTTCTCACCTGATCTTGTTACCGGTCTTCATGCGGATCCACTGCGGGATCGGTCTGTTCTGCTTCTGCTTCTTGGCCAGAAAGCGTTTTATCCTGAAGGTCTTGTGCGACGCCTGAAACACGCAGGATATGAATTAGCCACCTGTGTTAGCGTTAGCTTTCTAGCTAAACAGTTAGCCTATATAGTTAAACACAACTTTTAACTTTTAGAAAATATACGTATATACGGCAAAACACAGAGAAGGTAATTTTAACCAAACTGGTCATGTTAACTGATGACTAAAAGTGATTTAAAAAAAATATGGCGGGCCTGTAACAAACCGCCGAACATACCGTACAGCCCACTATTGCGTTCAAGTCAATTTAACACACTAAAACGTATTTAATGAAAATAATTCCCAAATATACAAACATGGGACATTCATTACTACATAAGGATGACACGACTTTCCACAGAAAATGTATATATAAGCCGATGTTGGCTGATATTTTCTCACCATCGCAGACACACAGTCCTTTCACCACTATGACGGTGGCTGAAAAGAAGGAATCATGGGAAACAGCCGTGTTGTAATTACGTACCGAGGGGGCGGAGTCACACAAACACAGCGACCCTCTGCGGACACTGATATCACCCGACCAGGTCCATTCACTCATTTCATTTTCATCAGACATTTCTAGCCTGATCAGGGTCGCTGTGGGTCCTGTTTTTACATCATAAGCGGGCACAACAACGTCTTCACTCCCTGCGACGGATGAGAAGAGCAAACCTCCCCCCTCCGATCCTCACAACTTTCTACAAAGGTGCTATAGAGAACATTCTGACCAACAGCCTCCCAGTCTGGTATGGAAACTGTACAGCCTCAGACCAGAAATCCCTTCAGAGAGTAGTGAGGACGGCGGAGAGAATCATCAGAACCTCACTCCCTTCCATACAACAATTATACCAGTCACACTGCCTCAGAAAAGCCACCAAGATAGTTGGTGACCCCACACGCCCGGCCTATGGACTGTTCAGCCTTTTGCCCTCTGGCAAACGCTACCGCAGCATGCGATGCAGGACCGCCAGACTCAGCAAGAGCTTCTTTCCACAAGCCACCAGACTACTGCAGACAACTCCCTATAACAGCACACACAACATACCTGTTCACACTTACAGACTGTCTAAACACATTTAGTTATTAAGAGCCAATACCTACATCATGCTGCTACTCTTTTATTCTGTGCAATAACTTAATTAAGTTTCTAATACCAGGCATTTGATTTGATTTTATTCTATTTATTACTTATAACAGATATTTTTTAAACTTAATGTATTTTGTCTTTTATATGCTCTTTCTTTCTTTCTTTTTTTCATATTTTGCACATTGAAGTTTGAGAAACGCAATCTCGTTCAGCTGTGCACTCCCAGTTCTATATTTACATTTACATTTTTAGCATTTAGCAGACGCTTTTATCCAAAGCGACTTACACAATGAGTAAAACACGCTGAGCAATTGAGGGCCTTGCTCAGGGACCCAACAGTGGCAACTTGGTGGTGGCGGGGCTTGAACCGGCAACCTTCTGTTTACTAGTCCAGTTCCTTAACCACTGAGCTATCACTGGCCCTTTCTATAGTCTGAATGACTATCTGAAAGTTCACTTTGACTTCTAACAAGGTTTCACTTTCATAATTTTTTTGATTAGTGTTTAGCCTGGTTTTGTTAGCCATGTTTTGTCATGTGGTCAGACCCCCACACCTTTCAATCACCAGATGTGAAGATAACTGAATAAGATAAGATAAGATAATCCTTTATTAGTCCCACAATGGGGAAATTCACATTGTTGCAGCAGCAAAGGGATAGTACAGCACTCAGTACAAAAAATAGACGATAAAAAAATAAAAAATAATATCTTGTAAAGTTCTCAGGTGCACATCTCACCAATCTTTATTAGCACTTTGATGATAATCAACTTTTATGGGGTTTTCATTCCTTTGTCCATTCCAGGTATGTGGTTTCTTCAATTATCATCTCAACTCATTATCTGTTACTGGACTGGACTGGACTGGACTGGACTGGAATGGAATGGAATAGAATGGAATAGAATAGAATGCCTTTATTTGCCATATACACATATACAGATGTACAGTACAACGAAATTCTTTCTTTGAGTATCCCAGCTTGTTTGGAAGCTCCCACAGAGCGCAGGGTTAGCCACAGTACTGCGCCCCTGGAGCAGTGAGGGTTGAGGGCCTTGCTCAAGGGCCCAACAGTGGCTGCATGGCAGAGCTGGGATCTGAACTCTCAACCTGTCCCAAAAAAAGTTATGTTAGCTCAGTCCAGCTTCTATACCCACAGCCACAGATTTTAGCTTGTTTTGTGGTTTCCCCAGACATTCCCAAATCAAATGTGACACCTCAGTGGTTAAGGTACTGGACTAGTAAACAGAATGTTGCCGGTTCAAGCCCCGCCACCACCAAGTTGTCACTGTTGGGTCCCTGAGCAAGGCCCTTAACCCTCAATTGCTCATTGTGTTCCGCTCAGTGTGTAAGTTGCTTTGGATAAAAGCGTCTGCTAAATGCTGAAAAATGTAAATAACCTTTTTTTTACTAGTCCTTCTGTTTACTAGTCCAGTACCTTAACCACTGAGCTATCACTGGCCCCTATTATATTATATACAATACTATATTGATTTATTCTGATAAATTATATTATTTCAAACCAGCAAACATTGTAGTTGAAAAGAATAAATTAATGAATGTGGTGTTATATACATACACCGATCAGCCATAACACTAAAACCACCCCCTTGTTTCTACACACTGTCCATTTTATCAGCTCCACTTACCATATAGAAGCACTTTGTAGTTCTACAATTACTGACTGTAGTCCATCTGTTTCTCTGCATGCAATGGTCAGGAGCCCCACAAAACCACCACAGAGCAGGTATTATTTAGATGGTGGATGATTCTCAGCACAATGACATGGTGGTGGTGTGTTAGTGTGTGTTGTGCTGGTATGAGTGGATAAGACACAGCAGCACTGCTGGAGTTTTTAAATACCGTGTCCACTCACTGTCCACTCTATTAGACACTCCTACCTAGTTGGTCCACCTTGTAGATGTAAAGGCAAAGACGATCACTCATCCATTGGTGCTGTTTGAGTGGTCATGTGGGGGTCCTGACCATTGAAGAACAGGGTGAAAGCAGGCTAAAAAAGTATGTAGAGAAACATATAGACTACAGTCAGTAATTGTAGAACTACAAAGTGCTTCTATATGGTAAGTGGAGCTGCTAAAATAGACAGTGAGTGTAGAAACAAGGAGGTGGTTTTAATGTTATGCCTCATCGGTTAATATTTAACATTTAATGAGACAGACAAATTACAAATGAAATGGCTTTTATTTACCGTGGTGTTGTTGCTCTTTACTGTTTAAGAGAACATAACGTCTTGTAAATACAATGCAATTCATCTTGTGTATGACAGGTGTTTTTTGAACAGAAAATGTATTAAAGCCCATATTGATTCTGTTGTGGGAAAAACTTTATTGGCAAAGTAGGGAAGGCCATTTACTAAATTTCAAAAGATTTTTAAACAAAGGTGTAAAATGAAGAATGGCATCATACCACCTCTAATGCTTTGTGCAATAATAAAGGCCCTGTTATAAAGTAAAGAAAATGGTCTTTAAAGTACCCGAACTAAATCTGGGCTATAACAAACAAGATGTGGTAAACTGATCAGTAACCCGCTGTGAATTCTATTTTTTCTATTTTTGGCTGTGTACCAGGAGTAAGGCCACTTTGAGTGCTCAGGGTCCACTTTCATGCAAAGCTCCCACTGTAAGCATTCCCTTGCATTTCTAACTAACAGAAATTAAAGGGACTTTTTTAGGCACTGTAAGGTGACAAGAATTTTGCTTCTGCATCTCTGAGAAAGAGCCTGAGAGGAACAGGAACCTCCAGCTTTGGCAGCACTCGTAAGAGGTGCAAATTTGCCTAAATTTGGGCAGAATTCCTTCTCCATCACTGTGTTGTTCTAACACGGTGGTCTTTCTTCACTCCTCCCCTTTCTCCTGTGTATTTTTGACATCTTTCTCAGCTTTTTTCTCCCCTTCCTGACTATCCCTTGCTCCTGCTCCTCTGTTGCGGTTTCTTGCTCCTGGCTGGTACAGCTGAATGGCAGGGCGATCCTGGGGCAAAACAAATAACAATAATAATGAAAGTCACAGAGGGATGAATGTACTACTGCACAAAGGTTAATAGACGTATAAAAAATGACCTTTTTAATGTCAAGTTTATATAGACATGTATTAAACATTGTACCTTGTTTCTCAAACGATCCTTTCTCACACTATCTTCCTTTTTACCATCCTTAGAGGGCTTTTCAAATCTGTCAGCCTGAGCGTGGCCAGAAGACACAGCTGTATTCTCATTCTTTTTCTTTTCCCAAACATATTCCTTTTCTCTTTTCCCCTCATCTTCTCTTCTTTTGTATGTGTTTTCCCCATCTTGTCGCTCCCTCCTCCTCCGGCGCTCTTCATCCTGCCTCCTGAGGCGCTCCTTCTCTTTCTGACGTCTTTCCCGCTCTCTTTCACGTTCGCGGTCTCTCTCTCTGTCGGCATCCCGCTCCCTGTGGTCCTTCTGTCCATCCTCTTCGAATCTGTATTAAAAGTGGTAAAGAGTTACGATTATTTAATAGTAAAAGACATTAAAAATGAGTTTAACATGTTTGTACTCACTTACACCAGTCTATATATTGAAATGATTCTTGATTAAGTGCCATGCACCACAAGGGTCTAGGGGACCTGGGATAAAACCATGACTCTGGACGTCTAAAGTGTTTGAAAGTCCACAGCATGTCTGAGTAAGTTTCTTCTTATTATTATTAACTGCTCATTTGAAGCTCTAACTGGCCATGCCTGCTTAAATCTACCACTATGTATCAAACAACAAAATAAGTAGTAAAAAAGATTATTACGCAACATTATTACTAAATAAACAAAATTAAGTGTTAAAAGTGAAGTCAAATGTGCCTTTAGTACAAACCTTTTTGTCTTATCCTCTTTGTGTTCTCCATTTTGACGTTTCCTTGTATCTCCTGCTGAAACTCTATCATCCTTTAGTTTGTCTCGGTCTTGTTTTTTAGGCTTTTCTTTTGGCTTTTCAGTATCACAATTCTCTGTTTTTTCTGGCTTCTTCAAGAGCTGAAGACAAATATCAATGCCGTGTGTCAGACGATGAATACAAGGAACCGGTTTCACTTCTGTTATACAACACAGTAATGTACCTTAATTTTTGGCTGATCCTCTTTAGGTTGGTCCCTGTCTTTGTCAGGTGCCTTTTCAGCTTTTTTTAACTTCTCGGCTTCTTTGCGTTTTCTTCTGTCCTCTTCTCTCCACTTACGCCGTTCTTCATCGCGCAGGCGTTTGCGCTCCAGCTCTCTCCTTCTTCTTTCCTCTTTCTTTTCCTCTCTTATTCTCTTAAAAATGAACAAGAATGCTTTATTAAAAATAATGCACATATAGAAATTGGCTGCTAGAGTCTAACAAAACCTGGATGGGTTTTTGGTAAACAGTAAATAATATACTGAGACAGAGATAAGTCATATTTGCTAACAGTAGATTCCACAACATCTTTTTTTCACAGAAAAAGACAGACATGAGTCTAATAAAAATGTAGGTTTTCACACAAGTAATAAATTATATAAAGTAAACATGTTTGGAGAGGGTGCGGCACAGTGGCTCAGTTGGGTAGCACTGTCGCCTCACAGCAAGAAGGTCCTGGGTTCGATGCAGTCAAGTTAATTGGAGACACTGAATTGCCCTGTAGGTGAATGGGTGTGTGCCCTGCGATGGACTGGCGCCCTGTCCAGGGTGTTACTGTGTGCCTTGTGCCCATCAAAAAGCCGAGATAGGCTCCAACACCACCCACCTATCCCTGCGACCCTAACTGGATAAGCAGTTAAGACATTGAGTGAGTGTTTGGAGAGGTAAAGTTGCACCACAGAATCACATCATTTACCTGTTTGTTTTTAAGGAAATCCAAGAGAGGAGTTGTTTTCTTGGCTGAGTTGGGAAAAAAAAACTTTAAATTAATTTTACAAACAATAAATGCAATATGAATTTGTAAACATTTAAAGATGCATCAAAATGTATGCATAGTACATTATACATTATACAAACAGTATACATACATCTGAACATAAGTTTGTTGGACATCTTAAAACCATGGGCATTAGTAGCCCATCTTGCTACTACAATAACTACAATAGATGTGGACAAAATGAAACACACGTTTGGCTGAGTGTGTATATACTGTATAGAGTGTGTAACCTACCAAACAGTTCCTTTGATTTAGCCTCTATTTCTTCTAACAATGTCTCAGGCGTAGAAGACAATTTCTCGTCGTCACCATTGTAAAGCTCCAAAAATCTTTTATAATCAGCATCTATGCAAAGTAACATCCCATTAGCACTTATTGCATCAAGCAAGCCTGCAGGTTGTCTGTTTTCTCAATTCTAATTCTTACCTTCATCAATTGTTCCAATTTTGGCATCCTTTTTCTTACTTTTCTTCTTAGCAATCTTTTGGAAAGGTGCAAACTCAACAACTGCAGGATACTCTTGTCCTTAAAAAGCAACATTGTGTTAATTAACCATGTGTTAACTAAACACTGGCAGTGAGATATTCCCAGACATCTATTACCTCGATTATCAATGAAGACATATCCATCAAAACGGTCTCTGAATAGTACAATGTCATCCTGGTTCTTGAAATTAAGATATGCTCTTGCAAAGAGGTGAGGATAGAGGCTGCAAAAGTGAAAATAATCTTGATGAACTCTCATAGTAATAGATTCGGTCTCATTAAAAAAAATGCAGTGTTTTAGCAAAAATGTAACCACAGACCTGGTGTCACTAGAGAAAAACTCAAGATAATCCACATCTGGTAGAGGTTGTAACTGCTCTTCCAACTCTTCTTTAGTCAGACTTGGAGGGAGCCGTCGGATGACAATCTGATTAATATGGAAACAAAATGTTTACAATGCAAATTTAGATATCTAAAAAGCTATGATAATGCCCAATCTAATACTTGCTACATGAATAACAATTGGATGATAGAACAGAATGCCTTTATTTGTCATATATACATATACAAGTGTACAGTACAATGAAATTCTTTCTTCGCATATCCCAACTAGTTTGGAAGTTGGGGTCAGAGCGCAGGGTCAGACATCGTATGGCGCCCCTGTAGCTGAGAGGGTTAAGGGCCTTGCTCAAGCGCCCAACAGTGGCTGCATGGGCTTTCAGTTGATAGCCCAAAACCCTACCCACTGAATATTATGTGTCTGTATGTAATCCTCTGCAATTCTATTGCTCCAGTACCAGCGTGGATTCCTTCTTTGCACCCAGTGTTCCCAAGATATAGTATGGATTGCTCCGACCTGCCCAAGATTAAACTAATAATTTGTGATTTATTATTTATAAGCATGATCTGTGGTGTGTCTGTCAAATCCACATAAAAAACCAGCATGAAATACATTAACTGAATGTACCATTACATCTATCAAATCTAACTCAATCCCAATTCTGATTTTTAGACTTATTTAGTGCAGTGGTAGGTACTGGACTGCTGATCAGAAAGTCACTGGTTTCTACCTCTGGGCCCTTGAGCAAGGCCCTTAACTATCAATTGCTTGGACTGTAAACAGCATCTGCTCCAATACCAGATCCGTGTTCAAATGTATCACAATGTCATGTTGTCAAACCGGGCTGCCATCCTCAAATATCCTAATCTTAAACTTTTAATTAAATACCTTTATAATTTATTTTGTAGGCTGTATAGTTTGTTATGATAATTTGCTAGGTACGTTCGCTGGATATTTTGTTTTAACTGGGTAGCGTTAGCCAGTCAGCTACCGAGTTAACTTTATGCTAGCATGTCCAGTAGCGTAGCACATTTTTATTTAAACTTTTAAACGAACGAACTTCCTCAAATAAAGCACTAACACAACACTTATAACCATGTTATTTGTTTAAACGGTTATTAACAGACAAGGTTTAATTAAAACTAGCATAAACAGCTAACTTTATCCTAGAGCAGAACCAGGGCAATGCTAAAAGCTAAGCTACCTTTGTCATGGCCTCCTTCTTCTCTTTATTTGGTCTCTCCGATTTTTCATTGTCTTCACATTTAATTTCCACTCTCTTTTCTCTGGGACAAGTGTTTTCTTTGTCCTCTTTCATGCTTCTGTCGAAGTTTGTTTAATTTAAAGTGAAATATGTGAGTGTTGTGGTTTGAAAGCTCTTAGCTGACAGCAGAGCAGCGCACTTTTCTGAACTTTCAGTTGTACTTTCATCAATAACACAGACCCAGCGCTCCCGTGTGGTGGCCATGAAGCCTTCTTTAATGAAATTAAATAAATTATTTATATTTAATATATACTGTACATTAATGATATTTTTTCTTTCACAGATTATATTTATATATTTTTTAAATCTCACAGATTGAACATAAACTCTAAAAGAAAGAATACTGCGAAAGAAAAAAAGTGAAGTGTTTATTTCTAATTTCCACATCAGTTTTACATTTAAATATTTGTGTTTTTACTTATCTATATGCATTTACTATTAATTATTTCAATAAAGCCTTGTCCGTAAAGGTATGCATAATGTTTTAAAATCTAGTAACTAGACAGCTATATCCAAGCATTTAATTACTCTATATACATGTATTTAATTACGCTATATATATGTATTTAATTACTCTATATACATGTATTTAATTACGCTATATACATGTATTTAATTATGCTATATACATGTATTTAATTACTCTATATACATGTATTTAATTATGCTTTATACATGTATTTAATTATGCCATATTCATGAATTTAATTACACTATATACATGTATGTAATTACGCTATATACAAGTATGTAATTACGCTATATGCATGTATTTAATTACGCTATATACAAGTATGTCATTACGCTATATACATGTATTTAATCATGCTATATACATGTATTTAATAACGCTATATACATGTATTTAATTATGCTATATACATGTATTTAATTACGTCATATACATGTATTTGATTATGCTATATACATGTACTTAATTACGCTATATACATGTACAGTATTTGATTATGCTATATACATGTATTTAATTACGCTATATACATGTATTTAATTAAGTCATATACATGTATTTAATTACGCTATATACATGTATTTAATTATTCTCTCTCTCTCTCTCTCTCTCTCTCTCTGTCTCTCACTATATATATATATATATATATATATATATATATATATATATATATATATATACAGTGTATCACAAAAGTGAGTACACCCCTCACATTTCTGCAAATATTTCATTATATCTTTTAATGGGACAACACTATAAACATGAAACTTGGATATTACTTAGAGTAGTCAGTGTACAACTTGTATAGCAGTGTAGATTTACTGTCTTCTGAAAATAACTCAACACACAGCCATTAATGTCTAAATAGCTGCAACATAAGTGAGTACACCCCACAGTGAACATGTCCAAATTGTGCCCAAATGTGTCGTTGTCCCTCCCTGGTGTCATGTGTCAAATGGGGAGCAGGGCTGTTAAATTTGGTGTTTTGGGTACAATTCTCTCATACTGGCCACTGGATATTCAACATGGCACCTCATGGCAAAGAACTCTCTGAGGATGTGAGAAATAGAATTGTTGCTCTCCACAAAGATGGCCTGGGCTATAAGAAGATTGCTAACACCCTGAAACTGAGCTACAGCATGGTGGCCAAGGTCATACAGCGGTTTTCCAGGACAGGTTCCACTCGGAACAGGCTTCGCCAGGGTCGACCAAAGAAGTTGAGTCCACGTGTTCGGCGTCATATCCAGAGGTTGGCTTTAAAAAATAGACACATGAGTGCGGCCAGCATTGCTGCAGAGGTTGAAGACGTGGGAGGTCAGCCTGTCAGTGCTTAGACCATACGCCGCACACTGCATCAACTCGGTCTGCATGGTCGTCATCCCAGAAGGAAGCTGACGCACAAGAAAGCCCGCAAACAGTTTGCTGAAGACAAGCAGTCCAAGAACATGGATTACTGGAATGCCCTGTGGTCTGACGAGACCAAGATAAACTTGTTTGGCTCAGATGGTGTCCAGCATGTGTGGCGGCGCCCTGGTGAGAAGTACCAAGACAACTGTATCTTGCCTACAGTCAAGCATGGTGGTGGTAGCATCATGGTCTTGGGCTGCATGAGTGTTGCTGGCACTGGGGAGCTGCGGTTCATTGAGGGAAACATGAATTTCAACATGTACTGTGACATTCTGAAACAGAGCATGATCCCCTCCCTTCGAAACCTGTGGCGCATCCTCAAGTGGAAGGTGGAGGAGTTCAAGGTGTCTAACATCCACCAGCTCCGTGATGTCATCATGGAGGAGTGGAAGAGGATTCCAGTAGCAACCTGTGCAGCTCTGGTGAATTCCATGCCCAGGAGGGTTAAGGCAGTGCTGGATAATAATGGTGGTCACACAAAATATTGACACTTTGGGCACAATTTGGACATGTTCACTGTGGGGTGTACTCACTTGTGTTGCCAGCCATTTAGACATTAATGGCTGTGTGTTGAGTTATTTTCAGAAGACAGTAAATCTACACTGCTATACAAGTTTTACACTGACTACTCTAAGTTATATCCAAGTTTTATTTCTATAGTGTTGTCCCATGAAAAGATATAATAAAATATTTGCAGAAATGTGAGGGGTGTACTCACTTTTGTGATACACTGTATATGTATAAGACCTTCTTGCTGTGAGTGCTAACCATTGCTAACCCAAACAATATTAGTTAAATTAACAAAGAAAATGAGCAGAATATTATAATACTTAGCATTTAACCCATAATATAATACAATTATTTAACCCCTAATATATATAAACATGTCGTTTAAGTAATATTTATATACATATTTAAGTCTACATATTTATATCCACAGTTTAAATAAAATTGTTAGTACAGTTATTTATGCTTATATTTCACTTTTAAATAATGTATATATTGTAATAATGTATATATTGTATATATCTGCTATACTCTATTCTCATTCGTTACTCATTCATTAATTAGCGACTTTTATTCACCTTTCATTTCTTTGTAATTATACTGGTTTATAAACTTTTCTTTAACTTGTGTCTCCTCATTTCACTTATCTGGTCACTTCTGCACTTTAACTGCATTATATGTAAATAATCTCTATCCTGCGCTTCTGGTTATGCTACTGCATTCCACTGGCTCTGTTCTTGTACTCTGCACAATGACAGTAAAATTGATCTAATCTAATCTAATCTAAATCAAACCTTTACCTAGGATTGTACGCACTGGTAGTAAGTACACTGACAAAACCAAAATGACTATTTAAAAAGTGCAGTAGAATTGTTCCTCTTCACTGTATGTACCGGGTTTGAACCAAAAGAGGGAGCTGAACAATTACGGTGCAGATAATAAACAGGATGCTGGCGGTCCATCGACCGGAAGTAGAGCTGTGACCGTCAACGCAGGAGACATACTGGTGAAAATAGAGGAGTTTGGAGGGATCAGTGAAGAACTGATAGATTTAAATCATCAGTCAGGTCACATTACAGTGTAATCATGTGGTATGAAATTATACCCGGGTTCGCTATAATGACAGCGTGTTTGATTATTCCTGGAATCGCTACTGCTCAGATCCATAAGTGGACAAATGGAGGAAAGGTGAGTGATTGTTCATCTTATTCTAATATAACAGTTAATAAGCACAGAGCTGCATGTATTCTCATAGCCATCTTATATATCTTAATCGTTACATTATTAGCAGTTCGCAGCTTGTCTTGTCAGGGTCGAAGTGGGTCCGTGCTACTACCCGGACACTAGATTGTCATTTCAGCTATATACAAGTACATATTGAAACTAAACAACACACAACAAAAGTACAAAACAATACAATATACACTGATCAACCACCTCCTTGTTTCTACACTCACTGTCCATGTTATCAGCTCCACTTACCATATAGGAGCACTATGTAGTTCTACAATTACTGACTGTAGTCTATCTGTTTCTCTGCATGCTTTGTTAGCCCCCTTTCATGCTGTTCTTCAATGGTCAGGACCACCACAAAGCAGGTATTATTTGGGTGGTGGATCATTCTCAGCACTGCAGTGACACTGACATGGTGGTGGTGTGTTAGTGTGTGTTGTGCTGGTATGAGTGGATCAGACACAGCACTGTGACCACTGATGAAGGTCTAGAAGATGACCAACTCAAACAGCAGCAATAGATGAGCGATCGTCTCTGACTTTACATCTACAAGGTGGTCCAACTGGGTAGGAGTGTCTAATACAGTGGACAGTGAGTGGACACGGTATTTAAAAACTTCAGCAGCGCTGCTGTGTCTGATCCACTCATACCAGCACAACACACACTAACACACCACCATGTCAGTGTCACTGCAGTGCTAAGAATGATCCACCATCTAAATAATACCTGCTCTGTGGTGGTCCTGACCATTTAAGAACAGGGTGAAAGCAGGTTTTAAAAAGTATGTAGAGAAACAGATGGATTACAGTCAGTAATTGTAGAACTACAAAGTAAGTGGAGCTGATAAAATAGACAGTGTAGAAACAAGGAGGTGGTTTTAATGTTATGGCTGATCAGTGTAAACAGTACAGATAAAAAACTACACTAAATACAAAGACTTACAATAAATACAAAACCTAAAAGTAATCGAGGGAGACAAGACTAGAGACACGTGTAGTGTTGGCTAGTACATGGTACTAAGTAAATGTTAATATACAGTTAGTAGCGTAGGGTTTATATAGCAGCAGATATATGAAAGAGTAAGAGTAGATACAATCTAGACAGGGTGCCAATCCACCTCAGGGCATTACACATGGGGATAGTTTAGCAAGTCCACCTTTGGTGTGTTTTGGAAGTGAAAGGAAACTGAAGTACCCAAATTAAACCAGCATGGACATGTCAGCCTAGACTGTTGATTAAATGTGTGGATTGAAACCAGGTCCCAAAGACCCATGTTGATGTGCTGTTAGAGCCATCACATTATTATCCCTCCACATTTTGGTGGTGATTTTGTCCATCTTGATTGTGAATAACCCTTGTTTACTTGAAAATGGGCATAATACCTAGTAGTATATTTAACATATTTTAATATGTTTTTATTTTAATTATATCCATATTGTTTCACCATGTAAATACTCATATTTATTATATTTTTAGCTTATTTTGTGCTGCACCCAGTCATATATCTTTTGTGCTTTTTTAATAATATTTTTTTATCTTATCTTAATAAATGAAGTAACATTTCCATCTGGAATACAATTTAAAAAGTCACGGGATCAAACAGTCAAGTCCCAGTTTTCAAATTCACATTCATTTGTATGGCACTTTTTACAATGGACATTGTGTCAATTGTGACATCTGTCTTACAGATTCTCGGAATTGAAACTCCTGACCGGCAAACCGAAGGTCACTAAAAAACAAGTTTCAGTGCATTTGCTGACAGTTTTTTTTGTTGTTGTTTTTAGGAAAAAAGAACCGCGAGAGTACCTTACCACTGGTACCTGATGGAACGAGACAAGCGGGTATCAGGAACTGGGTTACATTACCAATCAAAGGTGTGTTACTTTATTATCAGACTGTAGATATTCATATGTAGACATGCAAAATATTACACACTCTGGTCAATTTCATGTTTCAATGTTAAGTAAAAAGAAGTTTCCAAAAATGTACCAAAGTTAAATATGCCATGTCTTGCATATGCAGTCTTATGAGAACACAAGGACACTGGTTCAATATATTTAGAAAACTAGTAAACAAAACATGGAACTAGACCAGGGGTGTTCATATATTTGCCTGGGACTGTGTGTTGATAGTAGTGTACTGTATTGGAGTGTATTGGATAGTTCTCTAAAATGTTGTCTTTATGTCTTTATTTTACAGGGACTTGAGAACATTAACTGAAGATGAAGCCAGAGCTTTACGCCAGTCCCCCGTCTAAAAGTTTTGAAATGTGTATTTTGCCCAATTGTCTAATAAAATAATGTATATATGTGATTTGTGTAGTGTGACTTTCTGACTGGGTTGTGATCTAAGCCAAGAAAAGTCCTTTTATTGGTCAACAGGACAGATAAGCTGAGATTACATGAGAAAGAATTGATAAACTGATTTAATTTTGAAGTCTTTGACTGTCTAAATGTATGTTATTAGTATAAATGTGAAATAGGCAGGCTGGGCGGCTACATGAACAATGATTGGCTGTTGTTCATACAGGGTGGGAAAGCCGGACCAGGGCTCCTCATAACTGATGCGATTATGACCTCTGCTGGCTGACTGATGGAGCCTGCACAGAGTCGAAGAGTATCGCATTGGTCAGGGTGTGGCTCTCTGTACACAAAGCTGATCCGCAAATGAACTCGCCTTGTGCAGGTGAAAAGATGTCAGTTGTGGCGTTCCCCAGTAGGTTATGTGGCTACTTTAAATTGCTCCAAGGTGTAAATAGGTGAATAAATAGATGTGGGCCTGACCAGGATCAAGTGCTCATCAAAGATAAGTGACTGATATACACCGATCAGCCATAACATTGAAACCACCTCCTTGTTTCTACATACACTGTCCATTTTATCAGCTTCACTTACCATATAGAAGCACTTTGTAGTTCTACAATTACTGGCAGCTTCCTGTGACCACAGATGGTCTAGAAGATGACCAACTCAAACAGCAGCAACAGATGAGCGATTGTCTCTGACTTTACATCTACAAGGTGGACCAACTAGGTAGGAGTGTCTAGTAGAGTGGACATGGTATTTAAAAACTCCAGGAGCATTGCTATGTCTGATCCACTCATACCAGCACAACACACACGAACACACCACCACCACGTCAGTGTCACTGCAGTGCTGAGAATGATCCACCACTTAAATAATACCTGCTCTGTAATGGTCCTGTGGCAGTCCTGACCATTGAAGAATGGGGTGAAAGGAGGTTAAAAAAGTATGTAGAGAAACAGATTAACTACAGTCAGTAATTGTAGAACTACAAAGTGCTTCTGTATGGTAAGTGGAGCTGATAAAACGAAGTGAGTGTAGAAACAAGAAGGTGGTTTTAATGTTATGGCAGATCAGTGTATATTCCTATTTCTTATCTTTAATACTTAATCTAGTACTAGTTTAACAGTATAAAACAATTTCGAGTCAGCTAGTTTGGATTTTAGGGAATTTATTAGTATAGTAACATTTTTGTTGTAAATCCAGACTTAATAATGTAAAGGCTGCATCATAAACAGTAACACAATCCATCAGAATCACAGCACTTTATTTAAAGAAATAAAATACAATTAAGGTTTGCTAAATGAATATGCAGAGTGAGCATTTACAAAATCCATAATTAAGGATATTTAAATCTGCATATGCAAAATCATAGATTAAAACCAAGGTTGGAACTGTTAGCACTGTGCTCGACCTTCTACTTCTCCTCTTTGCCTTTAGTCTTCCTGTACACCATTTCTCTGAAGCTGGAGAGGATTTTGCTTTCTCTCTTTCTCCTTTCTTCCTGGTTGAAGGAGGCGAGAGCTCTCTTTTCGTCTGCACTGTAGATCTGGTTTTCCTTTCTCAGACGCACAGCCTCCATACGCCGATGCCTGTAAAGTTAAACAGAATGTAGACAATGTTGGCTGCACACATTACAATACAGAAATCTCTGTACTTGTACTGGTTAGCATGGGAAACTCGACCTTGATACTGATGTCACATTAAAGAAAAATGGAAATCTTAAATAATGACTGAACATAGCATATCATAGTTCATCACCCTCTCACTGCTATTAAATCATAACAGTCAAGGCTGTGTCCCAAATTGCACACTAAATACCAAATAGTTAATTACTATTTAGATAGTATATCATTTAGAAAGACAGTGGTAGCCTAGAGCTTTGGGCTATCAACCGGAAGATTTGCGGTTCAAATTCAGGCTCTGCTATGCAGCCACTGTTGGACCCTTAAACAAGGTCCTTAACCCTCTCTGCTCCAGGGGCGCTATACGATGGCTGACCCTGCACTCTGACCCCAGCTTCCAAACAAGCTAGGGTATGTGAAGAAAGAATTTCATTGTACTGTACACCTGTATATGAATATATGACAAATAAAGGATATCTATCGATCTATATTTAATTCTTACTTTATATTAAAACTACACTTCCTGGACATTCATTAATTCTTTATACTACACTTTTTCCTGCTACAGTTAACCATTATATACAAGCAATCTTCAAAAAGTTTCCACACTGTTATATTTTGGTTGGAAACGGTGAGTGTGGGAGGAGTAGCAATTGGTCGTGTCTGAGAGAGAGCTTATAGTCTGGATTTAGCACCGTTTTAGACCGCTCAAAGAAGCTTTAAGGGGAAAAAGATTTTCATGTGATGATGATGTGAAAGCAGTGGTGCATCAGTGGCTACTTGCTTAACTAAAAACATATTTTGCTCATGGCATTAAAAAGTTGGTAGGACGCTGGGAAAAATGCATCAGAAAGTGACTGTGTAGAAGAATGATATAATTTGTTTTTGAAATTCTTAATAGAGTTGTGCGGAAACTTTTTGAAGAACCCTTATATAAAGTACTGGAACCATTCAGTTTCAGTTGATATGCTCCTGTATTTGTATTGTTTATTCTTTACAATGTGTACATTCTTTGTTGTATCATGCTACTGGAGCTTTAATTTCTTTCAGGATCAATAAAGTATCTATATATCTGCCTGTCTGTCGACATGTCTGTCTACCTACCTACCTACCCACCCACCTACCTACCTACCTACCTACATCAACTGGGCAATGGCAAAGTTTTTAGTGTGGTAATAGTGGGAATCTCTATTTCTGGATGTATGTGTGTACACTATATGGCCAAAAGTATGCAAACACCTGAACATGAGCTTTCTAAACATCCCAATCCTGAACCATAAGTAATATAGTGTCACCAACCACTTTATGGCCATTACAGCTTCCAGTCCTCTGGAAAGGCTTTTCACAAGACTTTGAAATATGCCTGAGGGATTGTGTGCCTATTTTGTCAACAGAGCACTTCTGGGGTCAGGCACTAATGTTAAACAATAAGGCCTGGCTCACAAACAACATTCTAATTCATGCCAGAGGTCAAAGTTCTGTGCAGGCCAAGAAAATTCCTTCATACCAGAAGGTCAAACCATGACGCTTTGTGTACAGGGACACAGTCATTCTGAAACAGGCCTTCCCCAAACTGTTGCCACAGGTTGAAAGCATAAATTGTGTGTGATCAAAACACTTGAACTCAATAACTATCAGGGATATCTAAATACTTTTAGTCATATAGTGTATGCATGCATGTATTTATTTCAAGTGCAGCGGTAGCCCACCACCACTGAGATCTGGGTTTCGAATCTCAGCAGTGCTATTGGCCGGCCAGGCATCTAAACAGACATCATAGACTAAGAGGATTAAGTGGTTGATACAAATAGAAAAAAAAATAAAACGAACCATACCTGCTTCCACTCATTACATATCCAGACTTCTCAAAGTCTGCAATCTCATTGCTGGTCAAACCGATTTCTCCTCTTCTCGGAATGCGCTTTCCTGCTTTTACGTACTCCGCCATGGCAGCACCTTCACCAGGTAGCAAAGCATGACCAAAACTACAGATACAGACAAGAGAAAACGAATCACTTAATGATTCCATTTTAATGTGACCAATAATTAGAAATTAAACATCTCTAGTTGTAATTTTATATCCAGGTACAGTGTAAAATAAAGGCTACCCACTCTAATGGTTTATCATCCTGAGACAGGTGAGTTAGTGGAGCTTCAGGTCCAACCACATGGTTATCAATTCCAGTTCTCTCCACCCAAAGCTCTCCGTTGATGTCCTCTTCTTCCTCTGCTGACTGATCGCTGCTGGAACTGCTAGACTCCTTGCGGCTTTTCTTAGCCTTCTTCTTTTTGGATTTCTTCCTAAGATAGTAATAACATGTTAGAAGAGGAGGACTCCATTTGATGAAGGAGGTAATCCTCTATACAATCATGAACAGAAAAAATAATATTCTTGTAATTCTCAGCTGGAATACATGCATGAATTCTGAGAGTGGTAGCTTTCCTCTGAAGAAGCATAAACCAGACTTTTGTCTGTCAATAAAAATACACACATAAGAAAAGAAACCCTTACTTTTTACTTTTCTTCTTTTTCTTCTTCTTCTTTACCTCTTCTGCAAAAAAGAAAAGTAAAACGTGGTGTTATACAATAAGCAGTTTGTAGTCATCTGACAAAAGATCAGTTTTTTTTTTCCCCCACATAAGTCCTAGGAAACTCAGCTGGGCAGCTACATCAACAACGATTGGCTTGTTGTTCATACAGGGTGGGGAGCCGGATACAGACCTCATAACTGATGCAATTACGACCTCTGCTGGCTGATTGATTGCACCTGCACAAGTCGAGGAATAATGCATAATCTCTCCGTACACAAAGCTGATCCGCATATCAACTCGCCTCGTGCAGGTGAAAAGATGCAGTCGACTACTGCACAAATGTCGGAGGGGACGTGTGTCAGTCTTGCTCTCCACAATTAAATTAAAGATCAGCATTAGTAGAGCAGAAGAAGAATGGATAATTGGATATGACTAGATTGGGAGGAAAAATGCAAAAACTAAGAATTGCGGAAATCAAAAATCCCTGGTGTAAATTGGCTTGAAGTGTGCTAATTTGGCATAGCCTTTTAATCAGGATATTTAGACACTGCCTGATAAATTGTGTTGGTTTTGATGCTGTTCTACTCCATATCTGTTTTTACCCAGCAGGTCCTCAGAGAAAATGAAGGAGGTCACATCAAAGCACACTCATACACACATGTAAAACGTAATTAATAGGGAAATGTGTTAAAAGAAAAAAAACACAAACACACACACACACACACACACACACACACACACACACACACACACACAGTGGGCTTCATGTTTGGGGTTGGTGTCTTGTTTCTCAATTTACTAAATTCTTCTATAATATGTCCTGGTACAACGTCCCTTCAAAGACATTTAATGGCACTGGAAATTGGATTCCTTTGCTTCTTTTCACAATATTATGTATGGTAGATGGTAAAAGACCTAAATTACATGCAATCTTGCATTGAGAAATTTTCTTTTAAATTGACTGAGCTTTACTTTACAGGTTTTTGCACAAAGTGGTGAGCCACGACCCATTTTTGTTAGCAAAGACTACGTATTTGGTGGATCCTGATACCCTCATCTGTTAGCAAGTTACCTGCTTATTGTGGAATGTTTAAAAATAGTGTAACTTGAATATGTTATAAATGTTTCTCTTACTTTGCCCTCGTCCTAATGATTTTAAATGTGTTTCCGGCATCAAACTGAAGTCGTTTCTTTGTTTTAAAATGATAGAATGGATAAAAGCTTTAAATCATAGTCACAACAACATCCATAATATATATTTAAAAATGTACCGATTTTATAGGGCCTTTAATTACTCATATCGGAAGTCAGAACCAATGAAAAAAATTGTAAACCAATAAGAAAAACCAACCCTTTGAGTCACTTTCTGACTCGCTGTCCTCTGAGTGCTTCCTGGATTTCTTTTTCTTTGACTTTCTCTTCTTCTTTTTCTTCTTTTTATCTGTAAATAAAGCATCATCCCATCATGACACTTACGCATTAATGGGTATACTTATTTAATAAGGCTTACCACAAGCCACAATCAAACATTTAACAAAGCAAAAAAAAATCAGTGTATGTCCACTATCTATGATCAACAAATAGAAGTTGCTTAATTTTACTGCACCTTCTGAACCTGAGTCAGAGCTGCTGTGCTTCACATCCTTTTCAACAGGAGTGTGTTCATCTGAGCTGGTGAGGGAAAACAATGATTAAATACATGTAAAACTTACATAGAGTGGAAGAAAGTATAAAAAGTCCACACACCTCTGTTATAATGCCAGGTTTAAGATGTAAAAAAATGAGACCACAATTAATAATTTTAGAACCCTTCCACCGTTAATGTTGACCTTTTGGTGTTTTAGCAACAAACTTACCTTTTGGATTTATGGCCAAAAATTTTAACCTTGGTCTCATCAGACCACAACACATTTTCCCACATGCTTTTGGCAGACTAGGCTTCTTGCCACTTACCCCACCGCCCAGACATATGAAATATACTGGGGATTGTTGTCACATGTATTACACAACCAGTACTTGCCATATTTAATGTTGCAGCAGGCCTCTTGGCAGCCTTCCGGACCAGTTTTCTTCTTGTCTTCTCATCAACTTTAGAGGGACGTCCAGTTCTTGAACCATATTTTAGTCAACTGTTGATGACATTCTTTAATGTGTTCCATGGTCCATTTAATGCCTTGGATTTTTTGTACCCTTCAACAATGAGATCCCTCTTTTTGGACCATGACATTTGATGTAAAATACAAGTAAGTTTGTTTATTAGGATTTTAACGTCATGTTTTACACTTTTGGTTACATTCATGACAGGAAACGGTAGTTTATCTTCACACAAGGTTTATCAGTTCACAAGGTTATATCGAAAACAGTCATGGACAATTTAGTGTCTCCAATTTACCTCACTTGCATGTTTTTGGACTGTGGGAGGAAACCGGAGCACCCGGAGTAAACCCACGCAGACACGGGGAGAACATGCAAACTCCACACAGAAAGGACCCGGACCGCCCCACCTGGGGATCGAACCCAGGACCTTCTTGCTGTGAGGCGACAGTGCTACCCACTTAGCCACCGTGCCGCCCACAAGTAAGTAAATGTCAGGAAAATCTTTATATGGGGTTATTCAGAGTCACTTTAATTGATGGCAGGTACTGACTACTGTTTAGCATGAGTTGAATGTGCACACCAATTGAAAGAGGGTGTGCACACTTATGCCAACACATTGTTTTAGTTTTTTTACCCTCCAAACAATTTCAGTTAGTTTGCAATAGAAATCTTGGTCTGATTTTTTACATCACAAAAACCTGCCATTTTAGCAGGACTGTGTAGACTATATCCACTGTGCAATCTGTTGTAGTAGACCTAACAGATCTGACTTACTCTGGTTCTCTGACTCTTGGTGAATAGCCCCACACCTCAGGACATCCCAGCTCACCAATCCTCTCACGCTCTTGTAGGCGCCTGAGGAAAGAAAGACAGACCAGTTTATAGAAATATTTCAGAAACAATAATTTTATTGTTTATTGTTACTAAGTAAAAATATTTTTATTTAATACTTATCTTTAAATGCAGATATTTTAATCAATCCAAAAGGTTTAAACTCTGCACATGTGGATCTGTGTGTAATTATGTGGATATTTTGCATGATGTTCCAGTATACAGACCAGACCTAAGCTTATCATCTTGTAATGATTAGATTAAATGAATAAAAATAACACTTTTTTATTTTAAAGACTGTAAGTAATTAATTTAATTCCTTCGAACAATGACATTCTTGTCAGTTATCAGTTGACTGGTTGATTAATGAAATCCCTACTCTAGTTCCTAACTGTTCACCTATAAATGCACTTCCAGGTTCCCTAATAAAACAGGCCAGCAAGTTTGAACAGTATTTAAAAATCCCAACAACACTCATAACATATGTAGCCTAGTAGGTTGACTTTGAGCTTTCAATCGAAAGACTGTGGGATTGAATCCAGATTCTACCATGCAACCACTGTCGAGCCCTTTAGCAAGGCCCTTCCTTAACCCTCTCTGGTCCAGGGGCACTATACAATGGTTAAACCCTGCAGTCTGGTGTGTGGAAAAAGCATTTCATTGTACTGTACATGTGTGTATGTATACATGACAAATAAGGTATTATTCTTCTTCATAACAGAACACTACACACTGTAAAGCTCAGAATGGTCCACCACCAAAGCATCATCAATTATGAATAGTAAAAGGAGTATGGGTGGTGACAAAGTCTGCAGAGCAACAGAATGGCTACGGTCAGTAATTGTATACCAACATCTTTATGGTTGATGCAGCTTATATGATAGAATGTCTTTATTTATCAAATACATTTACATTTTCGGCATTTAGCAGACGATTTTATCCAAAGCGACTTACAGTTATGACTGAACACGATTTTTGAGCAACTGAGGGCTAAGGGCCTTGCTCAAGGGCCCAACAGTGGCAACTTGGTGTTGGCAGGGCTTGAACCAGCAACCTTCTGATTACTAGCCTAGTACCTTAACCACTGAGCTATCACTGCCCTCGTACATATACATATACAGCTTTGCATATCCCAGCTTGTTTGGAAGCTGGGGTCAGAGCGCAGGGTCAACCATTGTCCGGTACCCCATGAAGCCGAAAGGATTAAGGGCCTTGCTCAACAGTGGTTGCATGGCTGAGCTGGGATTCGAACTCTCATCCTTGCGATTGATAGCCCAAAGCTCTACCCACTGGGCTACCACTGCACCTATGATATATTGATTATAAAATATTTCATTAATGTACATAATAGATGGGTGTAGCTGATAAAGTGTTCAGTGATTGTATATAATCAGCATCACCATTACAGTATCCTGATATTCACTTAGATATATTCACTTAAGTATAGTGACTGCAGTGTAAATCACCTAGCTATGAAGGCTTCTTGTCTTTGTCGTTGGATATCGTCCCTCTTGTCGTAATAATCAGATCGTGATCCTCCGTGATGTCCACGATCATGAGTCCACGAGTTCTTCTCTCGCTCTCTCGATCTGGACCGACTGCGTGAAGCAACCCGGAATCTGTTCTTGCTCCTCGCCCTGTTTTCAGGTCCCTTCCATTTTCGCTCGTCTGTACCGTTGTGTTTGGAGTGGTGTACGGTAGGACTGACCTGTCGCTCCCGGGATCTGCTTCGGGATCTGCCGCTGCTCGATCCACTGTGCCGCCGCTTTCTCGGGCTGATCCGTCCAGGAGATCTGCTACTTAGTTCGGGCATGTTTCAGCCGTTACCTGCTGTGTGTTACAGTTGAGTTCGATCACGCTGCAGTGCTGCTAGAGAAGCTAACACAGCTAAACTGTTACCTCTTTTTTACATTATTATTATCCACACACCGAAAGTGTTTAACTATCCGCTGTCAGCCCTCAAAAGTGTAAAATGTATTTAATTTGTAATTTCTGTTTGCGTTTATCAAATTTACAAAGCAAAAATACGCTAAACGTTAAAAGTAAGTGAAGCTAACTCCTTGTTTACGTCGCCATGTCGTGTGTGTGTGTATGGCGCAGTATGAACTGCTGTGCTGAGGTTCAGGTCGTTATGTTGCCCCCTACCGCTCCGGAGGAAATCAACAACAGTCTAACTAGCCTTTTGTCATTTCTCTTCTGTCTTTTTAATCCTTGTCAGGGTCGCGGTGAGTCAATCCACCTCTTGCATATTTTTAGGAGGTGACAAGAAAACCCAGGCTATTCAGGCTAGGGTAGTTGTAGCCTAGTGGTTAAGGTACTGGACTAGTAATCGAAAGGTCACTGGTTCAAGCCCCAGCACTGCCAGGTTGCCAGGCCATTAACCCTCAATTGCTTAGACTCTATAATGTCACAGTACTGTAAGTTGCCTTGGATAAAGTGTCTACTTCTTGTTCCTCAGCCTTTGTCCCGTTTTCGATTACAGGGTCGGCATTTCCGGCTTCTTCCCGTTAGGGGTCGCCGGCGGGATTTTTTACGCCGGATGCCCTTTCTGACACAACCCTCCCTATTCATCCGGGCTTGGGACCGGCACTGCAACGCACTGGTTTGTGCATCTTGCAGCTAGGTATCTATAGGACAGTTCAGTGTTTCCAATTAGCCTGGCTGCATGTCTTTGGACTGTGGGAGGAAACCGGAGCATCCGGAGGAAACCCACACGGACACGGGGAGAACATGCAAACTCCGCACAGAAAGGACCCAGACCCGGACCTTTAGAATACTGAAGATTGGATCTGTCATGGCCCTCTACACCCTCTATTTTAAAAGTAAGCAGTTTTAGTTTTATTTTATCAACTCATAATTTGACAGTCAACATTTAAACAAATACAAATCTAAGCAAATAAATCCTTCATACTTGCCTATTCAATTTGTATTGGAATGTGAAGTGTTAAAATGAAAGAAGCCTCTTTGTCTCCCTGTCAGATTTGTGGCTGCATCTCCTGTTGCTGGAAAGAATGTTGACTGGTGGTCCAGCTATAAATTTACAGAGGGTCAAGCAATAGTCATTCAACAAGACACAGTATTTATTTATTTATTTATGTATTTATTTATTAGGATTATAACGTCATGTTTTACACACTGGTTACATTCATCACAGAAACGGTAGTTACTCGTTACACAAGATTCATCAGTTCACAAGTTTAATGTAAAACAGTAATGTACAATTTTGTATCTCCAATTCACCTCACTTGCATGTCTTTGGACTGTGGGAGGAAACCCACGCAGACACGAGAGAACATGCACACTCCACACAGAAAGGACCTGGACCGTCCCACCTGGGGATCAAACCCAGGACCTTCTTGCTGTGAGTGGTACCCACTGAGCCACGATGCCACACTTAAATGACAGTAAAATTGACCAATCATATAATCTCTCTAAATGGGCAGGCTTTGATATTGCTAACTTTAATGACTTCTTGTGTACAGATTTTTTTTTTATTTCTCATGCACATGCAGTCCTTAGTCAATTAGGTAATGTCAAATTATTCTGTGTAACATTGTTCCACTATGTGTTTTGTAAATCATTCTGTATAAAAACATCTAGTAAATGTTGAATTTAAATGTAAATTTTTCTCAGTTAGCTGCTGAAATTATGCACAACCACTTAATATAAATCAGTTAGCCCTGTACACACACTTATACTGTATTTCACTGAAATTGTCTGATCATTACTCAACCTCATTGTTTTTTTTTACATAATCAACAGGGTGGCACGGTGGCTAAGTGGATAGCACTGTCGCCTCACAGCAAGAAGACCCTGGGTTCAATCCCCAGGTGGGGCGGTCCGGGTCCTTTCTCTGTGGAGTTTGCATGTTCTCCTCCGGGTGCTCCAGTTTCCTCCCACAGTCCAAAGACATGCAAGTGAGGTGAATTGGAGACACTAAATTGTCCATGACTGTGTTCGATATAACCTTGTGAAAGTGTAAAACATATTATAAAACGGATAGTTCCGGTCCTAAAATCTGATTGGCTGAGCCGCGTTCGAAGCCGTTGTAAAATCCCTGATATACGCACACCTATGACCACCTCACATCATTCCATATTAATACGCCACTGAAAAGAAAAAGTACAAACTTGGTTGAACACTATTTTAAGTCATGTACTATACATGGAAATGTCCAGAATAATATAAACAGTAATCCTAATCATTAAGCGGGTGTTTCGTCCAACAAATAGTCAAATAGTATTTGTGGAGGAATGGTTATGTTATGTTCGCCCTCATGTTGCCTAGCAACACTGTTAACGGACTACCTGATTTCGCAGAAGAATGCTTTTTGTAAGTGTTTTTGTAAATAAAAACATTTATAAATCGAACATTGTTGTATTTTATTATATTTTATGTTGACCGCCGTTTTATTAAAGCAATAAGCCACTCGAGACCGTGCGTTACTGCTATGATTTTATCACGGGGAAAGACGTTTTAGGCAAAACATCCTTCCCCGTGATAAAATCGCAGTAACGCACGGTCTCTCGTGGCTTATTGCTTTAATAAACAACAAACAACAACATGATAAACAATTCTGGGATATGTTTTAAATCCAAAATGTTATCTTATCAAAAGTGCTTATTGGATTTGGGGTTCATAAGAGGAAGAAAGGAGAGGTTTGCTGAAAGGCAACTGTAAATAATAGCAGTAGCAACATCAGAACGATTTTTTTTTGTTTGATCTACTGTAATTAATGTTGTTTTGAATTAATATTAAGTTTTTTTTACATTGAATTTTAATAAAATCTATTGCAGCTTGGTTTAAAAATATGTCACTTGTGTGACTTCATTCTGTTTAACCAATCCACCCATACAACCCGCTTCCATACACATAGTGTCTGGTCCAATAGTAACCAAATTTAGCACGGGTGCTTACATTTACATTTACATTTTCAGCATTTAGCTTAAGTACAGTACGGTTCACTTGGCAATGGAAACATCCACTACACATAGGATTACTGATTTAAAAAGTACTTTACCATAGTAGACAGCTCAGTGGGATGGGACAAGAGGGCGCATTGTGTAGGTGAAGCACAAACCCGACTCCTGCTGGTGAGAGCTAAACCGGCTACAACTCTGCACACTTTTGTTTCTGCTGCCACAAATTCGCTCCGTTTTTAATTAAAAAGAAAACACAAGCCTGGATAGAACAACGCCACACTGCAGGTACACAATTCTACATTATTAATACGTATATTATCGTTATTTGTAAAAAAAAGCTATTTTATTATACATCGCATTTTAATTTATTTTCCGGTTTGCTACATTAACTAGCTAGCTTTGTTTAGCTAAGTGTGCTATCCTAATCCAGTAGGCCGCAATATGCCGCCAAACCGGTGAAGACGGTGACAGCATTTCATAGCTAGCTATTTGTTTTTGTTTTTATTACCCACACCGCTGACATTTGTGCTGTAAACTATATTTAAAAAGCTACTTTATATTTCTTAAATGTTTATCGACACTAGGTTTAACTTTCACCGCACATAGTTTTATCTGCCTTGTTGCTTTTTCTTCAGTTTAGCACGTTAGCAAGCATCATTTGTACACCGTTGTCAGCGCGACTCTAATAATAACAATAATAATAATTATTATTATTATTACAATAACAACCGTATGAATATTTATTTGGTCGGCATTTAGTATATTTATGATGAGTAATGCACAAAGAGCATCACATTCATTCATTCGTATGGAATGTAGGCTTTCATACAGATGTGGTTGCAGCTGTAGCAACCTATGATAAACACATCATAACAAATTATCCATTCCGTTTAATATTAAACGTTTGGTTTTATTTTTGCAAATAAAGTGTAAATATATAAACACATTAGCACAGTCAGGCAGAATTATTTAAACAATGTGACCAAAGCAAAGCTTTCATGAGAAAGCAGCATCTACAACATAGGTAAAGACTGCCTTGTTTGCATTCCTCTTTTTCTATAGACAGTTACATTTTAGACATTTAGCAGATGCTTTTATCCAGAGCGACCAACAAAATTGTGACAGTATACTGTCTAAGCAATTTTTAGGGTTAAGGGCCTCGCTCAAGGGCCCAGCAGTGACAACCCGGCAGTGGTGGGGCTCGAACCAGCAACCTTTTGATTACTAGTCCAGTACCTTAACCGCTAGGCTACAGCTGCCCATGTACATGTTCTCAAAAGCCTTTTTTTTTTTCTTCACCACAGTACTTACTGCTCACAAATGGGCGGCATGGTGGCACAGTGGGTAGCACTGTCGCCTCACAGCAAAAAGGTCCTGGGTTCGATTCCCAGGTGGAGCGGCCCAGGTCCTTTCTGTGTGAAATTTGCATGTTCTCCCCATGTCTTTTTGGGTTTTCTCTGGGAGTTCCGGTTTCCTCCCACAGTCCAAAAACATGCCACCAGGCTAATTGGAAACACTGAATTGTCCTATAGATACCTAGCCGCTAGATGCACAAACCAGTGCATTGTAGTGCCGGTCCCAAGCCTGGATCAAATAGGGAGGGGCGTGTCAGGAAGGGCATCCGGTGTAAAAATTGTGCCAAATCAATGCGGATCATGATCCACAGAGAGCCGACCCTGCAACCGAACGGGACAAAGGCCGAGTAAGAATACTTACTGCTCACAAATGGGCGGCATGGTGGCACAGTGGGTAGCACTGTCGCCTCACAGCAAAAAGATCCTGGGTTCGATCCTGCTGGGCACACCTGCTCAGCACCATTCTCCTGATAGAGCTCTCATCCCTTCTCTGCACATGCCCAAACCATCTCAGTCTTCTCTTCCTAATGTTATCTCCAAAACATCCTGTGCTGTCCTTTTATAAACTAATTTCTTAATTTTGTCCATCCTCATCACTCCCAACAAGCTGTTAGCTGTAAAAAATAGATCCAAATAGCTACACACTTTCAGCACATGGGAGAGTTTTACTTTCTTATTTTATTTGTGCCAGAGTGCCCCGGTAATTTACTCCCGACATGAGTTTTCACTCTGGTGTTTGTGTGTGTGTAAATTCCTAAGAGAATTACCAAGCATTCATGCACTGCAATCCCTAAATCTGTTTTGTTCATTCTCTTTACAGAAATGTCAAAATTAAAGCTGATATCAGTAACTGACACACAGCTTCCCACGAAGTTGCTGGAGTCCATCAATGAGCTGCGAAACAGTGGACTATTCTGCGATGTGACCATAATCGTTCAGGACCGCAAGTTCCAGGCACACAGGCTAATGCTAGCGGCATCTAGCTCTTACTTCCGGCAACTGTTTTCAGTCGCAAAACAAGTGATTGAGCTCAATTTTATAAAGGCAGACATATTTCAAGAAGTGCTGAACTACATATACAGCTCAAAAATTACTCGGATTCGGTCCGACAAGCTGGAGGATCTCATCAGCGCTGGCCAGGTCTTAGGTGTCGACTTTATTGCCAATCTCGCAACGCCGTTGGCACAAGTCAAGAGCCTTCCTGGCTTGTCAAAAGAAGCAGAAAACAGCAATGTTAACGCCGCTGAGAAAACGGAGTCTGGATCAAAAAACATGCCGATCATCACTGAATCGTTTTCTTTGTCCGCTGAAGAATTCGGTATGGTTAACACCAACGCCGTTGAGAAGGAGGACGCTGACAATGATGTTCTTTTTGTTTCAAAAACAGAAGTCCCAAAAACTCAGAAGACAAAATCCTCCGACGTTATCGATGTAGATACAGACGAACCAGAAACTAAAAAGCAAAAAGTCTCAACTAAAGAAGATGTGAACCCTGAAGTGGAAAAACCCCAAGAGGAGAATTCTAAGGTCCATTCTGAAGGTGAAGTGAGAGAGGAATTACAGGACAACCCTCAACCTCAACAAGTCACACCTCCACCTGTGATCACCCCAAACACCAACACCAACAGCAGCCTTTCCACACCTTCTGTAAAATCATTTACACAGAGTGCTCCTTCTACCCCAACTCAAGCAAACAGTGCCTCCTTAAATTCCTGTCTGCTTCCGGAAGTGTGTGAAGTCCTTGGAGTCCAGAAGAAGAAAGTAATGCTGGAGCAGTCACCAGATCGGCCAGGCAAAATCAAACTTTCAGATGTCAGACCATCCTTTAGCACTGATAGTGTATCAGGTTTGGACGTTACACTGACCAAGAAGACGATAACATTAGACAAAGCTTCTGAAATTGACTCACTCTCAGAAGGATGCAAGGTGTACGCCAACATAGGGGAGAACACGTATGATATTGTTCCTGAGAAAGAGTTCATGACTGAAGGGGAGGCACAGACCACTTCTGGAAAAAAACCACAACCGCCTGTAGAAGGTGCAAGCAACGTGACCAGCACTTCACCCCCCGGCAAGAAGAAGGGAAAGGAAAAGGATCATTACGAGCTTGTTATGGATGGAAAGACTTTTTACGTGTGCGCCGTTTGCAAGCGGCCCTACGTTTGTCTGACCAGCCTCAGGCGCCACTTTAACACGCACTCGTGGGAGAGGAAGTACCCATGCCACTACTGCGATAAGGTGTTCGCTCTGGCTGAATACAGAACCAAACACGAGCTCACTCACACCGGCGAGAGGAGGTACCAGTGTCTGTTATGTAACGAAATGTTCCTCAACTACCAGCTTCTGTCCACTCACTGCAAGCAAATGCACAACCGGGACCCGTCGGGCCGCAAGCATAAGGATGAGACGCACGACCAGTTGTACCGCCTGCTCCCGTTTAAGGGCTCGCAGTCGAAACCGTACTCTTTCGCTCCGGATGATCCAGAAGGAATTCCGATGATAAACGAAGACGGGACCGTACAGCACGTCAGCCTGGACGAACCAAACTTCCCAGAGGAGGAACTTACCTCCAGCGAAAGCAAAATGTTAAGATGGGATGACATCTTTGTCGAGCCCGACGCGCACACTCGACCGGGGGCGCACGCGCGACTCGGGTCCATGCCTCATACAACAAACCAAATGAACGTAGAGAACACGACGACAGAGTTTGAATTTGTCATACCAGAGACATACTGAGCAGATTTCTAATAATTGAGCTTCATGGTGCCTTTTATTGTTTGAGTCTGAGGCTACATTCACACTGCAGGATTTAATTCGTCCATGTTGTACTAGGTTGTTCAAATTCTATTTTTAAAGTGTTCTGTGTCTGAATATTCTCGCTACTAAAACAACACCCCCTTACTGTTGAAAAAAGAACATTTCTACACCCAAAAATAATGTCAGTGGTAAAGATCACTAGACAGTAGTAACTCAGTGGGTAAGGTACTGGACCAGCAAGCTGAAATTGTGCCACTGTTGGGCCCCTGAGCAAGGCACTTAACCCCTTCAATTTGTATTCAGTAAGTCGCCTTGGATAAAGGCGTCTGCTAAATGCAGAATGTAAAATGTAAATGTCACTGCTCCAGTCCCACCACTACCAGGTTGCCGCTGTTTGGCCCTCAAGCAAGGCCCTTATTCCTCAATTGCTTGCATTGTATATGGTCACAACTGGAAGTTGCTTTGGATAAAAGCATCTACAATCATCTGTTAAAAATGTAACACTATTTATTTCCTTTTCATCAATCACTTCAACGGGGCGCCAATGCATCGCAGGTCTAGTAATGTCCGAACCTGGATGTCACCAGTGGTGGGCTAGGGTAATAGATTGATCGCCACTTGATTGCCACCGGAGTACTCTAATACTATGTAATTATTTTATAATACATACACCGATCAGCCATAACATTAAAACCACCTCCTTGTTTCTACACTCACTGTCCATTTTTATCAGCTCCACTTACCATATAGAAGCAATTTGTAGTTCTACAATTACTGACTGTAGTCCATCTGTTTTTGTGCATGCTTTGTTACCCCCCTTTCATGCTGTAAATACAGTGTCCACTCACTGTCCACTCTATTAGACACTTTTACCTAGTTGGTCCACCTTGTAGATATAAAGTCAGAGACGATCGCTCATCTATTGCTGCTGTTTGAGTTGGTCATCTTCGAGACCTTCATCAGTGGTCACAGGATGCTGCCCACAGGGTGCTGTTGGCTGGATATTTTTGGTTGGTGGACTATTCTCAGTCCAGCAGTAACAGTGAAGTGTTTAAAAACTCCAGCAGCGCTGCTGTATCTTATCCACTCATACCAGCACAACACACACTAACACACATGTAGAGAAACAGATGGACTACAGTCAGTAATTGTAGAACTACAAAGTGCTTCTATATGGTAAGTGGAGCTGATAAAATGGACAGTGTGTGTAGAAACAAGGAGGTGGTTTTAATGTTATGGGTGATCGGTGTATATAAAACATTTGTAAATATTTTATAATACATATATAAAACATATATGTAAACTATCAGTTTAAGGGACTTAGCAATCATAAGCCAGCTCGCCTTAACGAGGCGTTTAAGTAACTGCATGTCATTGATGGTATACGTTTTACTTACTACCTAATTTTATTTAAAAGAAAACTGTTATGTTCTGCTATTTCTAGTAGAAGAAAATGTTTTTAATACCAAAGCATTTAAATAAATGCCATTATGTACCACCAAAGCCACTTCTAAAAAAATTGATGTCATTGATGTCATGGTTTCTCATTAACAGCCGCTCCACCCACACTTTCCCAGAACTCTTAGCTGTAATGTAATCCGCAAAAGATTAATCTTACATTAATCCCAAATACACTGTTCAGACTGATGCATTGCTGCTGATCAGATGCATGTTAAATTTCGGGACCACAGTTGATAGCTAAGAACAGAAAAGATCTGAGATTCCATGTAATGTTTGATGTTTAACAGTTATATTGGATCACTGTTGTCTGCAGTGTGAATGCAGCCTGACTTTAGATTGTTCTTGAATTCAGTCACTTGGGGTAAAACAAGGCAGTTAACTGATGGACACCTGAGCATAAACTGTAATCCTTGTTATATTTATAGATTTGCTTCAACCTATCAAAGGTAGTGCTCACACAACAGATTCCTGACAACCTAACATCACAATATGTGGTTTCACTTTATGTACAGAAGAATCATTAAGCAAAATTAATAGCATTTCTAGTCCATTTCTGTCCTGCGTTAATCAGGTCATTAGGAAGCCTGCTTTAACATAATCTGTATGTATGTTAGTATTGAGGAAAATTAACAACAAACTTCATGTTGTATTTTTTATGCATTTTTATCAATAATATTTGGGACAAAATAGAGTGGCATTGGCATATGTTGGTGAACAACTGTAGACATGCACTGCAGTTCTGTTTAAATTATGCTTTAACTTTTAACACTTTAAATTAATAATGCTCATGTAGATATACATGGCCCTATAAGTCACTGCCCCCTTTTTAATTTGTTCATTTTTAAATCTTATAAAACAAGAACCTAATACAAAATAGTTTGTAAATTATTGTTGATTTATTGAAGGAAAAAAGTTATTCAACACCAATAGCCCCTGTATGTGTGTGTGGGTGGGGTAGTTATTGCATCATAGTTACTCAATAAATAAGTAAACAGGTTTAATCTGACTCAACATGCCTAAGCTGTTCTCTGTCATTATGTAAATTTTAAACTTCAAACACACGCTGGAACCAGAGCTGGGATCTCGAATACATCGTATCGAGTCTCAGCTCTGCCTGCCGGCTAGGCTGAGCGGCCACATGAACAACGATTGGCCTGTTGTTCAGATAGGGGTGGGATATTAAAAGCCGGATAGGGACTCTGTCATAACTAATGCAATTAATTACAACTCTGCTGGCTGATTGATGGCGCCTGCACAGAGACGGGAAAAGAGTGCTGTCAGGGTGTGTCTCTCTGTACACAGTGCTTATCCGCATTGCACTCGTGTAGGTGAGAAAGTGTAGGCAAAGTGTAGGTGAGAAAATGCATACGGCTGCTGCCCACGTGTCGGAGGGGGCGTGGGTTAGCTTCGGTGTCTCTTCAATCAGAGCGGGTATCGGCATTGGTGGAGAGGATTAATTATTTAGATGCTGTGGTAAAATCTCCTGCGACAGCAGTTATTATTATTAAAGCAGTTCTGCAAAGAAGAGTGGGTCAAAATCTCCAGTTATTGGAAGCATTCGGTTGTATTTGTTCCTGCTAAAAGTGGCAAACCAATTTAATTTTAGGGGTATTTACAATAAGCATGGATAATATAGGTGTTGCATAGCCATTTAACTTCAATAAATTAAGGAATTTTTAATCTGTTTTGTGTTTGCTCATGTTCATTTTGTAAGAGGATTTGTTCAAGTTCACTGAATGAATGACATACACTGATCAGCCATAACATTAAAACCACCTCCTTGTTTCTACACTCACTGTCCATTTTATCAGCTCCACTTACCATATAGAAGCACTTTGTAGTTCTACAATTACTGACTGTAGTCCATCTATTTCTCTACATACTTTTTTAACTTGCCTTCACCCTGTTCTTCAATGGTCAGGACCCCCACAGAGCAGGTATTATTTAGGTGGTGGATCATTCTCAGCACTGCAGTGACACTGACATGGTGATGGTGTGTTAGTGTGTGTTGTGCTGGTATCAGTGGATCAGACACAGCAGCACTGCTGGAGTTTTTAAAAACCGTGTCCACTCACTGTCCACTCTATTAGACACTCCTACCTGGTTAGTCCACCTTGTAGATGTAAAGTCAGAGACGATCGCTCATCTATTGCTGCTGTTTGAGTTGGTCATCTTCTAGACCTTCATCAGTGTTCACAGGACGCTGCCCATGGGATGCTGTTGGCTGGATATATTTTTGGTTGGTGGACTATTCTCGGTCCAGCAGTGACAGTGAGGTGTTCACTTATACCAGCACAACACACACTAACACACCACCACCATGTCAGTCTCATTGCAGTGCTGAGAATGATCCACCACCCAAATAATACCTGCTCTGTGGTGGTCCTGACCATTGAAGAACAGCATGAAAGGGGGCTAACAAAGCATGCAGAGAAACAGATGGACTACAGTCAGTAATTGTAGAACTACAAAGTGCTCCTATGTGGTAAGTGGAGCTGATAAAATGGACTGAGTGTAAAAACAAAGAGGTGGTTTTAATGTTATGGCTGATCGGTGTATTTTCAGTTCCTGTGCCATTACATGAAATCAAATTACCTTTCCCCCCTGACAGTTTATAGATCAGCTAACATCACATCAAATGGTGGCTTGAAGACGCAAATTGCATTTCTGCTTCGACTCCAGAGCAGGATGGAATAGAATTATGAATGAATGACATTATTGAGCAGGTTGCACTTGTAATATTGTACTTGTATATTTGAATACTGACTGTGGATGGCTGTAGTCATTTCCATCATAAATATATGAAGCTAAATAGCTTCTTAGTACAGAATTGACAATTCATTGCTTTTTTTTAAAATATGTTCTACGTTTATACATGTATTCCATAGGAATTTTGTCAGTAAATGTCATGTCAGACTGTACAATGATCACGTGACTCGGTGTGTCCTCAGCAACAAAGTGTCAACATATTTGTGTTACTAAATACAGCTTTGATTTGATTCAAAACCCATATTTATTAGGTCATAGTGCTGTACAATGTGAAATAAATGTTAAAAGACTACATTTTTTGTATTTCCACAGCACGCTGCATTTGATTCGGTGCTTCTTTTTTCGTGGTGGGGTCTAGCTTTGAATTCCTTGGTGTCTTTTAACACGGCGAGTCTGTGATTAAAAAGTGTACAGAAGGTGGTGGGCTACATTGTCAGGTCTGCTTTATGGACTAAACCACCCAATAAAAAAAACAAAAAAAAACAAACAGTAGGACAAAGTAAGACTGTTAACATTTATACATATAAAATCTATTTTAAACACACAGTAGACTTTGTGACTCGTGTTTTTTTACTGTGAGTAAAGCAACACATTATTATCTATAGACTCATCAAAAACAGTGTGAAAACACACCTGCGATAATTAAGACTCTAAGTGTATATTCAATGCAGTAGATGGCAGTATGAACAGTTTGTGTAGTTCCAACATGTAATACTTGGAAATAAATAAACACTTTATATGGCATTTGTACAAATGGACAGTATAATCATATCAGTCTATATCATCTTCCTGCAGTGATTAAGAAAGCTGAAAGGAAAAATTACCATATGTAAGAACCTTGTCCCTTGTTGTCAGACCAAACAATCTGAAACACTTTCTGTGCTATCAGATTTCTGTACAGTGGTACCTTGAAACTCGACGTCAGTTAGTTCGGAGAGTGGCGTAGTGTTTTCAAGGTATTGCTTGGTTCAGTGGAACTGCATATACACTGATCAGCCATAACATTAAAACCACAACCTTGTTTCTACATTAACTGCCCATTTTATCAGCTCCACTTACCATATAAAATCACTTTGTAGTTCTACAATTACTGACTGTAGTCCATGTGTCTCATTTCACCCTGTTCTTCAATGGTCAGGACCACCACAGAGTAGGTATTATTTAGGTGGTGGATCATTATCAGCACTGCAGTGACAATGAAGTGGTGCTGGTGTGTTAGTGTGTGTTGCGCTGGTATGAGTGGATCAGACACAGCAGTGTCCACTCACTGTCCACTCTATTAAACACTCCTACCTAGTTGGTCCACCTTGTAGATGTAAAGTCAGAGACGATCGCTCATCTATTGCTGCTGTTTGAGTTGGTCATCTTCTAGACCTTCATCAGTGGTCACAGGATGCTGCCCATGGGGCGCTGTTGGCTGGATACTTTTGGTTGGTGGACTATTCTCAGTCCAGCAGTGACAGTGAGGTGTTTAAAAACTCCATCAGCGCTGCTGTGTCTTATCCACTCATACCGGCACAACACACACTAACACACCACCACCATGTCAGTGTCACTGCAGTACTGAGAATGATCCACCACCCAAATAATACCTACTCTGTAGTGGTCCTGGGAGAGTCCTGACCATTGAAGAACAGCATGAAAGGGGGGTAACAAAGCATGCAGAGAAACAGTGCAAAAACAAGGTGGTTTTAATGTTATGGCTGATGAGTATAAAATACTGAAATACAATTGAAAAATCAATATAAAGTACAATAAAACCTGCACTTTAGCTTCACTTCTTTATGCTTCTTAATCATGGAGATGTTTGATCTTGGAATTGGAATGTTGGAGACGTATTGTATTAAAACAACCAGCGAGGAATTTAGTGAAGAGAACTTATGAGCAGTAATAATTATGAGAGGTTTAGTGCCCATGTGTCATTCTTTTAATACATTAAGCCTTATCAAGCTTTTTTTTATAATAAGTGTTTTAAACTCTCAAAAAAAAGCTGATTCTCACAATTTCTCAGCACCCCGAGTTATAACACAAGTTTAAAAGTGAAACAGATACATGTGGAGCTTTCAGAGTGAATTTGACGGTTATTCCACACAAATGCAGATTCGTCTCATATTCACTCTTTGATGATGTTTTACTGCAAGGTGAACATGTCGAGTTTAGGGGTACAAATTTCTCCACCAAGTGTGTCAAGTTTTAAACATTTGGAGTTACAAGGTACCACTGTATTTGCAAATTAGAGACAATTTGGCAGAATGCTGTAAATACTGTCCTGTTTATTAATATTCACAATTTTACATTCAGAAGACTTTTTATGTCTATTCTTTTTTCTATTATTAAGCTGTCACCCCTCTGCTGCGCTTCCTGCTTTCAAATTACAACAATAAACGGACCAGCTCCGACCCACCTCAAAGCACTTATCAAACCCCACAAGTCTGGATCATCTCATGTTAATCGACGTGCATTAAGGCTCTTTTTTATGGAAGCACAGAAAGTCTATGCGTTATATCTTTGTATTTTTTGGTTTTATGAAGATAACAAACGTTTTCTTGAGAACAAGACTTATTTTTTCAGTGTTCTCAAGCTAACAAAGGTTGCGTGTAATGTTGTTGCATTCTTCAGCCAGCACTGCTGGTCAGTGGGGGGAACTCCATACATATTTTCTATTGGCCAATGCTGCTGGCCCATACCGATCAATAACGCAAATGATGTCTACGGAAGTGTGTCCTTCCTGTAGGTATTTATAGACTGTTTTTCAGTAATTTATTGGAATTTCTGTGGGTGGGTGTAAATTTTTTATTGGATGGATAAAGGTTAAGACTATTGATAACTATTGTCATTTCGATGAAGGTATGACCATGTAAAAATAATATCGTACAGTTCAAAATGTGTTATAGGTTATTATGCATTAACTATTATTATAGGTGGGTCTATGATGTGATGTATAGAACAGTCAGCTCATGCATTTGATCACCAGAAAAGTTGTGATCACAGGAAAAATCGTAATCTAAAAAAAAACCAACGTTTTTTTATTTCTCTAGTTGTATCCAATTACCCTGATTGCGTTACGCTTCACCTATACCTATACAACCCTCCACTGCTGACTGAAGAGCTTCGCAACTGATACACGCCCCCTCCGACATGTGTGCAGTAGCCGAATGCATCTTTTTACCAGCACGAGGCGAGTTCATATGTGGATCAGCCTTGGGCATGGAGAGACACACCCTGATCAATGCATTATTCCTTGACTCTATGCAGGTGCCATCAATCAGACAGCAGAGGTCGTAATTGCATCAGTTATGAGGTCCCTATCCTGCTCATGTAGCCGCCCAGCCCAGCCGGATGGCCGCTAGCATTCATAACAGAGACGGCAGTTACTCAGTCATGGACAATTTTTGTATCCTTAATTCACCTCACCTGCATGTCTTTGGACTGTGGGAGGAAACCGGAACTCCCAGAGGAAACCAACACAGACACGAGAAGAACATGCAAGGACCCGGACCACCCCACCTGGGGATCCAACCCAGAACCGTCTTGCTGTGAGGCGATAGTGCTACCCAGTCATGCCAACAATCCTATAACCCAATGATTTCTGAAACCAATATGGATGCAACACTGTACTAAACAGCTAGAAAGAGAAATTCTGTGCTGATGGCATATTTTGGCTTGTCCAAATATAAACAGAACAACAATTATTAGAACGTATTTTTTCCATTGCTTAGGGGTCCAGGTTTTCTGTTCTCATTCATTTTAGCTTTCCAAAGGCGTCAACATACTGTTTCTGTTGATAATGGCTCATGAAAGTGCGCTAACAATCTTGTAAAGTGGCAACAGTAAGTGATAAAATGCAATCAGTCTTTTTTTCCTGAGCCACGTTTGACCTACACAGCCAAAAAGTTTAAATCTATAAGCCAACTGCACGTAATATAGCCGGAGCACATACAAAGTAGATGCAAGCCGTCTCCCAAATCACATACCGTATTAATAGTATACCTAATTGGTGCATTGTGGATGGTATAGTTCTACAATATGTAGCACACGTGTGTGTTTGTATTACTTTGTCCACCGTAACCTCTATGTATTGTATGTATTATAAAAGTGGACTCCATACAGGTATCCCTAGCTGCCCAAATGAACAGGAAACTAACTAATTAACTCCCTTAATGCTTGTGTATTTATATTCCAGAATGACAAGATGCAAATCAACCCAACCCTCGGCAGAGTCACCGCTTCCAAAAAGCCCACATAGACGTTTTACACAGAGAAGACTCACGACAGGTGCACAAAGACACTTTTAAGGCAAATCTGTGAATAGTCTTCATGTTCATCATGACAGAGTGCAGAAATCATCTATTCTGAAGGTCTGCGCAAATCCAACATGGTAAATTCCACTTTGTATGGAAGACCATCCTGGTTCAATCCAACATCTGTGATCTGCTTCCATGCAGCAGATATCAAACAGCAATACCCGTGCAGTTAGCCTTCAGGGCAATCGTAGCTCATACCAACCGTATACCAATTATTCAAGGTATATACGACCGTTTTCCTTGCAGACCTCTCGCTGTCCTTCACACGGTCTGTTAAGGGCTGTATGGTGGAGGCTTCTCATCAGGTGGGTAATACGGAGGAGAGTATTGTGGAGGAATCATGGTGGGCCACATGTGACTGGCTCCAGACTGCGAGTCATCAGAAATCCCAGAGGAGTCAGGGAACATAATGGGGCCCTGAAAAGACAAGGATTATTAGTACAGTTTAATGAATTTATAGTGCATCAATAAGGTATTATAACCCATCTTATCTATGTATGATTTTATACAAATTTGGCACAAGCTACAACTTATTGTTTGCTTAATCAGGTTTTGTTTTTTAAACTAAACTAAACTAAACCTGCAGCCAGCAAGCACTTCATTTTAATACAGTGGTCCCCAACCACCGGGACACTGGCCATTTATTACCAATACATACTCCGATCAGCCATAACATTAAAACCACCTCCTTGTTTCTACACACATTGTCCATGTTATCAGCTCCACTTACCATATAGAAGCACTTTGACTGGAGTCCATCTGTTTCTCTGCATGCTTTGTTATCCCCCTTTCATGCTGTTCTGCAATGATCAGGACCCCCACGGGACCACTACAGAGCAGGTATTATTTGGGTGGTGGATCATTCTCAGCACTGCAGTGACCCTGACACGGTGGTGGTGTGTTAGTGTGTGTTGTGCTGGTATGAATGGATCAGACACAGCAATGCTGCTGGAGTTTTTAAACACCTCACTGTCACTGCTGGACTGAGAATAGTCCACCAACCAAAAAAATATCCAGCCAACAGCACCCCAAGGGCAGCGTCCTGTGACCACTGATGAAGGTCTAGAAGATGACCAACTCAAACAGCAGCAATAGATGAGTGATCGTCTCTGATTTTACATCTACATCTACAAGGTGGACCAACCAGGTAGGAGTGTCTAATAGAGTGGACAGTGAGTGGACACGGTATTTAAAAACTCCAGCAGCGCTGCTGTGTCTGATCCACTCATACCAGCACAACACACACTAACACACCACCACCATGTCAGTGTCACTGCAGTGCTGAGAATGATCCACCACCTAAATGATACCTGCTCTGTGGGGGTCCTGACTATTGAAGAACAGGGTAAAAGCAGGTTAAAACAGTATGTACAGAAATAGATGGACCACACTCAGTAATTGTAGAACTACAAAGTGCTTCTATATGGTAAGTGGAGCTGATAAAATGGACAGTGAATGTAGAAACAAGGAGGTGGTTTTAATGTTATGGAACCATGGAACACATCCTCATGGGACCACTGTATTCTTCTCTATCTATTTAGTTGTTTAAACATGTTTATGTCAGATTACATTTTTTATAATAAGTACAAACCCATATGACATTATGCATGTAAACATAGTGAGGACTTATATGCTAGAAGTGTATTAAATTATAAATTAATTATAAATTAAATCGTGTGAAATAAAAAAAAAAGATTACCTGCAGGTCGTAGGCTGTATAAGGTGGAAGGCAGGGGGCAGTGTTGTAGAAAGAGTTGGAGGCAGTTGGAAGAGCAGTCTCAGGGGGCATTGGGTTGAGCTGAGGGTCTGGCTCACATATCTCAGGGGAGGCAGTTGGCACCTTAAAAAAATAGATATGTTAAATAAGAATTCAATGTTTGCTTTGAAACTTAATTTGTATCGAGCGTTTTATCCTGGTCATGGTCGGGTCAGGTTTCACAGGAAACACTGGGCGCAAGGCAGGAATACCCTGTACTGGGTGATAATCTGTCACAGGGCTTTAATCACCAACTGAGACATAGCCAATCGGTTCTGTGTATACGCCTGGCAGGTTAGCAGTGTTGCTTTTGAGAAATGCTCGGTACAGCTCGGTTTAACTAAAACTGTTGCTATTTGTCTATTGTTGAACACAATTTTTAGCTTGTTAACATTGGTGTTGTATTGGTGACAAAGGTTTTCTGGCAGTGGTGGGGCTTGAACCAGCAACCTTGGGACTACTAGTCCAGTATCTTTTTTTTGTTTTGCATTTTCTCCCCTTTTTCTCCCCCTTTAGCGCGTCCAATTATCCACTTTGCATCGTGCTTCCTCTCTGTCTGTACCGATCCTTGCCCTGACCGAGAAGATCGAAGCTAACCCATATCCCCTCCGAAACATGGACAGCAGCCACCTGCATTTTTTCACCTACACATTGATGAGTGTTGCGCCACCTAGCGTTGCATGCAGAGAGACACACCCTAGGAGCACTCCTTCTTCATCTCTTGTGCAGGCACCTCTAATCAGCCGGCAGAGGTCGTAACTGCACCATTCCGACAGAGAGAAACCCACTTCCGGCCCCTTGTCCCGCCCCCCAACTGAATAACCGGCCAATCGTTGTTCATGTAGCCACTCAGCCTCGAGCCGGTAAGGCAGAGCTGGATTCGATACCATGTATCCGGAATCCAGTTCTGGTTGCAGCGTGTGTTTTTACCGCTGCACCTAGACCAGTATCATAACCATTAGTCTACAACTGCCCTTTCAAATGTTCATTTGATAGTGGACTCAGGAGTATAGATTGTGCCTCTAGCATTCAAAGCCAATTAATTGTTTACATTTACATCTTCACCATTTAGCAGACGCCTTTATCCAAAGCGACTTACAATTTAGAGTATACATTGCAAGCAATTGAGGGTTGGTCCTTGCTCAAGGGCCCAACAGTGGCAAGCTGGCAGATGCGGGGCTTGAACCAGCGACCTTCTGATTACTAGTCCTGTACCTTAACCCCTGAGCTACCACTGTTAATATTTATTAATTTATATCATTTATTGTCTGTTTTTACCACCGCTGTATCCTATTCCAGGTCACGGTGCGTACAATCCATCAGGAGAAAGGTAGGCTACACAGGTTGCCAGTCCGCTGACAGGTTGCCAGTCCATCTCCGGGCAAACACACACGCACACATTCACACCTAGGGCAATTGTAGTAGCTCTAATTAACCTGACTGTATGTCTTTGGACTGAGACGAAACCAGAGCATCCTGAGGAATCCAACGGGGAGAACATGCACACTCTAAACAGAAAGTACCCAGACTGCTCCACCTGGGAATCAAACCCAGGACCTTCTTGCTGTGAGGCGACAGTGCTACCCACCGAGCCACTGTGCAGCCCTATTGAATAACGGATAGAATATAATAGAACAGAATGCCTTTATTTGTCATATATACATACACAGGTGTACAGTACAACGAAATTATTTCTGCACATATCCCCGCTTGTTTGGAAGCTGGGGTCAGAGCGCAGGGTCATCCATTATAAGGTGCCCCTGGAGCAGAGAGGGTTAAGGGCCTTGCTCAAGGGCCTAACAGTGGCTGCATGGGCTTTCAGTTGATAGCCCAAAACCCTACCCACTAGGCTACCACTATCCTCAGGCTACCTGAATAGACAGTTGCAGTATTCAGATCCTACCATATCCTTGAAGCCTCCAAGCACAGCTGCTGTGATGATTCCCAGAAAGAGGGCGATGATGTTGAGAGCGGTGCCAGTCCACAGCAGGTGGTAGAGATGCACAACATCTTGACAGCTCCGCACTTCTGTGTACTCGTGGTAGCCTCCTCTTTGGTCAACATGGCTGCCCAAGGGAACAGAGAAAAGCATTTTGGCAAAATACTAACAAAATGAGTATGGACACCACATATAAACCAGTACTACACAAAAACACATTCATGCAAGATGAACAATGACGTGCCAGTGAACGTCAGACTTAAGAAGAGCATGACATGAATAAAACATACAACCGTTTGATTTGCTTTACCAATATGTAATGATTTGCTTTTAAACCCACAAATGAGAAACAAAAGAAATGACATTGTGCTTCTATAGTGGAATGAGGCCTGGTTTTCACTTTAGGAAGAAGTGCCAGAGGGAGGGAAAAAAGGCTTTGCTCATTCCAGTACTACCATGTTTCCAATGGATTAAAAGGTCACAGTCACACCGAGTACTTCAACCACAACAAATTACACTAATCAGCCATAACATTACCCTCACTGTCCATTTTATCAGCTCCACTTACCATACAGAAGCACTTTGTAGTTCTACAATTACTGACTGTAGTCCATCTGTTTCTCTACATACTTTTTAGTCTGCTCAGGACCACTACAGAGCAGGTATTATTTGTGTGGTGGATCATTCTCAGCACTGCAGTGACACTGACATGGTGGTGGTGTGTTAGTGTGTGTTGTGCTGGTATGAGTGGATCAGACACAGCGGCGCTCCTGGAGTTTTTAAATACCGTGTCCACTCACTGTCCACCCTATTAGACACTCCTACCTGGTTAGTCCACCTTGTAGATGTAAAGTCAGACACGATCGCTCATCTATTGTTGCTGTTCGAGTTGGTCATCTTCTAGACCTTCATCAGTGGTCACAGGACGCTGCCCACGGGGCGCTGTTGTCTGGATATTTTTGGTTGGTGGACTATTATCAGTCCAGCAGTGAGAGTGAGGTGTTTAAAAAGTCCATCAGCATTGCTGTGTCTGATCCACTCATTCCAGCACAACACACAATGCAGTGCTGAGAATGATCCACCACCTAAATAATACCTGCTCTGTAGTGGTCCTGGGAGTGGTCCTTGGGAGTCCAAGAACAGCATGAAGGGGGGCTAACAAAGCATGCAGAGAAACAGATGGACTACAGTCAGTCAGTAATTGTAGAACAGCAAAGTGCCTCTACGTGGTAAGTGGAGCTTATAAAATGAACAGTGAGTGTAGAAACCAGGAGGTGGTTTTAATGTTATGGCTGATCGGTGTATGGCTTGTCAATGTTGTGGAGGGGCTACAAAAATAGGAAAAACCTACTTCCAAACCACGGATGATTTCCTAAATTTTTTCAAAACATCTTTACTCTGAAGTCCCAAAAGAGGATGTTCTCTGAAACATAAGTAAACACAAGCGTTCTATTCCAATAGAGCTAGAGGAAATAAGAGCACGCTCAGTGAAAGCAAATAGAAACAGTAACTGAACCAAGATTAAAACAAAGATAGTAGAATTTCACCACAGAGCGAGCGGCCTTGTCAAACACAGGGTGGAATCAGAGTCAGGGTTATATACGTACTTGCCACAGGTATAGAGTTCACAGCAGTAGCAGGTTTTACTCTTCACACGCAGGTTACATGGCACACGAGATGACGTAGGGCAGTTTACCTGAAAAAAAAAAAAATTTTACACACTTTGGTTACGTTCATGACAGGACTGGTTATTACTGGTTACACAAAATTCATCATGCTTTTATCCAAAGCGACTTACAGTACTGTGATAGTATCTTTGTCTAGGCAATTCAGGGTTAAGAGCCTTGCTCAAGGGCCCAACAGTGGCAACCTGGCTGTGGTGGGGCTTGAACCAGCAACCGTTCGATTACCAGTCCAGTACCTTAACCACTAGGCTACAACTGCCTTACAACAGCCTTTATTAATATAACATTATGACCACCTTTCTGATATTTTGTTGGTCGCCCTTTTGCTGCCAAAACAGCCCTGACACGTCGAGGCATGGGCTCCACTAGACCCCAGAAGGTGTGTTGTGGTATCTGGCACCAAGATGTCAGCAGCAGATCCTTTAACTTCTGTAAGTTATGAGGTAGGGCCTCCGTGAAACGGACTTGTTTGTCCAGCACATCCCACAGATGCTCGGCCTGGAGCTTTGTTGCCGCTTTCGGCGGTGGACAGGGGTCAGCATGGGCACCCTGACTGGTCTGCAGCTATGCAGCCCCATCTGCAACAAACTGCGATGCACGGTGTATTCTGACACCTTTCTATCAGAACCAGCATTAACTTCTTCAGCAATTTGAGCTACAGTAGCTCGTCTGTTGGATCGGACCACACGAGCCAGCCTTCGCTCCCCATGTGCATCAATGAGCCTTGGCGGCCCATGACCCTGTCGCTGGTTTACCACTGTTCCTTCCTTGGACCACTTTTGATAGATACTGACCACTGCAGACCGGGAACACCCCACAAGAGCTGCTGTTTTGGAGATGCTCTGACCCAGTCGTCATAAAATGTTCACTTGCTGCCTAATATATTCCACCCACTAACAGGTGCCATAATGAAGAGATAATCAGTGTTATTCACTTCACCTGTCAGTGGTCATGTTATGCCTGGTCAGTGTATATACAGGTGTACAGAACAACAAAATTCTTGCTTATTTTGGAAGCTGGGATCAGAGCGCAGGGTCAGCCGTTGTCCGGCGCCCCTGTAGCAAAGACGGTTAAGGGCCTTGCTCAAAGGCCCAACAGTGGCTGCATGACAGAGCTGGGCTTTAAACTCTCTACCGTACAATTGATAGCCCATAGCTCTACCCACTAGGCTATCACTGTCCCTCTGCAATAGTCTGACTGCAGTACATGCAGCAAATGACCCATTGTTTCAATAGCTTATATGTTCAGCCATGACAGGCCTACTTCGACTTTCGCGACATGTGGATGAAAACTTACCACCAAGTCAAAAGTATTTAAGCTGGAATGATATTCACACCGTCCAGCGTAAACAGGTCTGAGATCCTGTGGGACAGAACACCCATGAAAAATGCACATTATAGTATGAGAAGTGGCGGGTACTGTATTTTGGAGTACTACAAGAACTCACTATGTGTCTTGCGGCAAACACGCCGTCCACAATCGCACAGCAGAACGCAGCCACCACGCCAAAGCTGATGAAGACAATGGAGGCCACCAGCTGCAACCGAGATAGAAAAAAGAATAGAATAGACACACATATACACATATACAGATGTAAAGTACAACAATTTTTTTTCTTCGCATATCCCAGCTTGTTTGGAAGCTGGGGTCAGAGCGCAGGGTCAGCCATTGTCTGGCGCTCTTGGAGCAAAGAGGCATAAGGGCCTTGTTCAAGGGCCCAACAATGGATGCATGGTAGAGCTGGGATTCAAACTCTCTACCTTACAATTGATAGCCCATAGCTCTACCCACTAGGCTACCACTGTCCCTTAAACAGATGTGTCAACACAGCCAGATTCATAATTATTAAGCCCAATTAGACTCCCTATTCCTATCCAAAATCATACTGTAAACAAATATTAACATAAAAACTACATGAATTCTATTGGTTTTTGCACTCCCCCCCATGTTGCTCCCAATCTAGTCATATCCGATTACCCGATTACATTACACTTCCTCTCTACTGATGCTGACCTCCACTCCTGTCTTGAGTACAGCCGTGACTAACACACGCCCCCTCCGACATGTGTACAGTAGCCGACTGCATCTTTTCACCTGCACAAGGCGAGTTCATATGTGGATCAGCTTTGTGTACAGAGAGCCACACCCTGATTTCATTATCCCTTGTCCCTGTGCGGGCGGCATCAATCAGCCAACAAAGGTCGAAATTGCATCAGTTATGAAGAATCCTCTCTGGCACCCACCCTTGAACAACAAGCCAATCGTTGTTCGTGTAGGCACTCACGAGTGGCAGAGCTGAGATATGAAACGATTAGTTCGAGATGTCAGCTCTGGTGTGTTAGCGTGTTTTACCGCTGCGCCACCTGAGCGCCGGACTTTTGTAAGAAAAGGGCAGAGCAGAGCTGAGACTGCTAGTGCAGAAATCACACATCAGCACCAGGAAGATAAGCATAAGTTAATAACTTTAAAACAGAACTAGCAATAATACAGTGGAAATCAGATCCCTGGGCTTTATGCACCTTTTATAGTGTTGTGAATCTGATTTCAAATGATTATAATTGCCGGCAGGCTGGGCGCCTACATAAACAACGATTGGCTGTTGTTCATACACGGTGGCTGAGTCGAGGAATAATACATTGATCAGAGTGTGTCTCTATGTACACAAAGCTGATCCGCATATGAACTCGCCTCCTGCAGGTGAAAAAATGCGGTCGGCTACTGCACACCGTGTGTCAGTCTCACTCTCCTCAACCAGGGCGGGGATCGGCATTTCGGTAACTGGATACGCTAAAAAGTCGAGAGAAAAAAAAGGGGAGAAATGCATATCAAAAATATATATAAAAAATAATAATAATTGCCATTTGATCCATCAAGCTCACTTGATCACCAAAAACTCTTATTCACAAAACTGTTGAGACACTTTATCTTATTTTTCTGCCTAAAACTGCAATGGCAAGCCACATAGTTTTACTCATCCACACAATTATGCCCAAAATGATTAATCACAGAATTAAGACGTAGTGTAAATCTAATTACTGACGGACCCCATAGTGGTATGCATTAATCGGTGTATCTGTTAGCTTGCAGACATAGCTCAGCAAGTGAGAAAACACTTAGCAGAAAGCATGATGAGAGTGAATGAGTTTCCTTCACTTGTGCCCCCTACCTGGAGCTGTGCCCAGCTCCCGTTGAATGAGCTCTCCCCTCCCTGCTTTGACCGAGAGACAGGGAGGATTCGACTGGCGTCATCCCTCTCTGTCTGCAGTGTACGCAGCTCTGCTAAAGGAGGGACCTGAACACTCCCAGTGACATGCAACATTCTACAACTGACACAGCCACCGAGCTGGATTGAAAAGCACTTGTTTAAACAGTTACAGTCTGAATGTTTTAAAGATTTATTGCAAGCACTCTGTTCTATATAGCAGATCGGGTTCTCTAACAATCCTAATAAATTGCCAGCTTAATGTCTGTGCATTGTGTGGCGCCTAATGATTCGATTTAATGGATATTTTTTCATGGAAGTTTTTTTTTTTGCTGTCCTGTTTGCGTCGTACATTCCTGCCTGGACAGCCATCCTGCTCCTCTTTCACGGAGCTATTTCTGGGTCTATCCCACCAGAGTCCCTGAAACATATTCTTATGTTCAAACTGAATTATTACTGTCACCGTGTCAAATTATGAACACATCTTTTATAGTCGTGTCATTCCTGCTCGTAATAAGAATTCGGATTTGTTTTCAATAAATAATAAGCATTGCAGATTTTCTTTCCATGACAGCATAATTTATAGAGTACAGAGCAAAAACAGAGAAACTGATATGAAGAAGCAATGTAACAGAAAACCTCTTACCATCTGCCTCTTATTCTCTATTAAATGAGCCCCGATGATTCCCAGAAATGAACCGAAACCGAGCTAAAAATAAAACAGGATAGACGCAGTTACTGGTTTGATCATTTGCCTGAGTTAAACAAGTTCATTATCACCACAATCATGGACATTTTACATAATTTTTATTTATTGCTTTTTCACATGTTTTACCAGGATTAATAATCAGAAGTGTTATTGTTGTACAAGTACATGGGGAGGACAAAATAACGGAATAACAGATACGATATACAGTAGACCCTTGACTTACAAATTTAATTGGTTCCAAAGGGCTGTTCTTAAGTCAAAATGTTCATTAGTTAAACCTATTTTTCCCATAAGAAATAATGTAAATACAATTAACCTAACCTTACCCAATCTTTCTAATGTCTTAAATGGTCTTTTTTGTTATAAATACCAGTATATTTCCCCTTCAATCCTAAATTATAGAATAGACATTACTGTAATAAACAATAATAAACAACAATACACAGTAGTACTGTACATAAAAACACACATCACATTTCAGTACAGTACGTGTGCTGTACCATACATCATAATAAATTTCCTTCTTTTTTATATAAAATGTATCTACCAGAAACAACAATAACTCTCATATTTTTCTATTATTTCTTTCTTTATTTCAATAGTATTGTATTTTGTAGGTGTAATTGCACGAAAGAAAGAATACTTTACTGAGCCGAATTCCTTCTTCTCTCTCACTCACTGTCAGGAGTAATTATACAACAACAAATGTAATAGATTTGTTCATTTTCTCAACACTGCGCTCTCTCTGCACCTTCTTTGGGGACATTTTAATATAGAATTTTACAAAATATAAAGAAAACATCGGAAAAACACTGTCCGCTGTTCGAATGTTCGCTCACTGTAGAGAGAGAGACGCTATGAGTCAACTTGTTCATGACGTCACGTGTTTCGGTTCGTAATCCGAAATTTGTTCGTACGTTAAGTTAAAAAAGATCGCTCGTAACCCAAAATGTTCGTATGGTAAACCGTTCGTAACTCAAGTGTCTACTGTAATTAAACTTAACACAGAACAATGGCAGGTCACTCTTCTCTTCTTCAAATTGAGACCAAATCTATACCCGTGCGTTGTTACATCAGCGATAAAATCCACTTTTTTTGTAAAAGTTTTCCTTCATGTTTCCAGAATGTTTCCAGAATATATAAATCCATATTCAACGGATCATTTATTATCTCGGCTTTAGCGGTTAAAAGCTGAAACTGGTAACTTGGCTAAGCTGTCACTTATACCTCTACAACCAATAGAACCATGACTGATTCACTGAAACAACTGCGCTCTGATCCATGGAGTTGTTTACGCACAACACCATAATAAAATAGAGTGAGCAAAACGAATTAATCTTTATCATAGATAAGAGCACAGCTCCCGATTCGATTCCAATGAATAATTCGTTTGAAAGGAGTCGTTTTTGACTTGTTTTTATCGCTCATGTGTGAAAGAGAGCAGGCACACCGTTTTTCTGCTCTGTTTTAAACGTTTTCAAATGGTAACCTGTGTATCCTAGACATACTCGATATAACGATTATGGTCATTTTCAGTATTGTGTAAAAAGTTATATCAAATATCAAATATATATTTTTGTGATATACCACCCAGCACCAGGTCAAAGGTCTGCAAACACTATTGTTTGTTGGTTTGTTTAATTCTTAGCTTCTATGGCTATTATCATAGCTGGATAATAGATTCTTTAAACATCAAAGTAGGGGGTCGATGTGCTTTCTTTACTTGTGTGTATAGTGGTTTGAGTGTTTGTGTGACTATGAGGGTGTAGAGTTTAATAGTTTTTTTTAATAACTTATATGGGGTTTTAGTTTTCGAATTTGAGCAGTTTTGGGGGGGGGTACTGAGGTGAAGATTTTCTTGTAGTTATTTGTATGGTAGAATTTTATTCTGATGGGGTTCATCATTTGGCATTAATATAGGATGTGTTTGATAGAAGTTCTGGATCCACAGAGGGGGCAAGTGGGGGCCTGGTCTCCTTTTAGCAGGTATGGGTGAATTCGGTGTGTTCTATGCAGCATCTTGTGTAGATAATTTGTTCCCATCGTTTTTTGGGGTAGTGAGCTCTATTCGTTTTTATGGTAGGGTGGACCTCCTAGACATTGTTAGTGGAATTGGTGAATTTCCCATTCCTTTGCCAAGATTCTGTGGTGTGTGCTTTTATAATAGGTCTGAGATCTGATGGCGGGTAGGGGCATTGTTGGACCGGGGATGTTACGGCTTGCTTTGCTGTCAAGTCTGCCTGCATGAACACTATTGAAAATTCTCCCATTTTATGATTTATTACAAGAATTTATTACAAATCATTATACTAGCATAACAATTTGACTGATCAGAATTTCTTGGTGCACATTGGCCATTAAGATTCCTTTGAGTCTTATTCTTTACATTGAACCACAGGCTGAGATGACTATGAGTGTGTGAACTTGATCTACGCATCAGGAGCTCATGTAAAGTAATACATTTGCAGTGATAGTGTCTAAAAAAAGCACTATCCAGTCAAAATTACAGGCAAAATCAGGCAACACATAGAGGTAACACTCTCTGTGTAGAAATAAATTAAATCCCAAAGAAAGAAGTCTTACAGCAGTGTAAATCAATCAGTACAACAGAATCAAAAAAGATTTTTAAGTCCCAAATTAAGTGTGGCTACAACTGAAGTAAGAAGCTTAAATACACTTGTAAGTTACATGTAGGTTACATGGATTATAATGATTTTGCACTGTTCTTTTTGTGACTGATTTATTGGAACACATACAGTACACTAACACACTTCTGTGTATGCTACAACTCTGACCCAATCCTGACAACTGGAGATCAGTCACAGACTCGCTCTTCTTTGTTGAATTGCTTTAATTTAGCCACTTAGGATGGCTTTTGAGCACAAACTGCCTGTTTAAAGTCTCAATAGGCTTTAAGACTGGACTTTAATTAGGCCATTCCAAATCCTTTAATATTCTTTTGAACCATTTAGAGGTGGACTTGCTCTTGTGCTACAAATTTTCGGTCGCGATTGCTAACTGTGCCTCAAATTACTGACTTATGACAACATTCTCCAAAAACACACGCTGTTCACCAGAGCTGAGATCTCAAATACTTTTTAATGCCATCAGCAAAAAAGCTTTTGTTTGAGCGTGTCATCACATGAAAATCGTCTTCCCTTAAAGCTTCTTTGAGCATCCAAAAAGATGGAACTCAGATGGTGCTAAATGTGGACTATAAGCTCTCTCTCAGTCTCTCAATCACTGCCAATTACTACTCGTCCCTCCCTTTTTTTTCCAACCAAAATATAAAAGAACGGAAACTTTTTGAAGATCCCTCGTATTATAATGTTGTTTATGACTATTTTATTACTCATTACTTAGAGAAAAAAACAAATACATCATACATCCTATTATTTTACAATACCTTTTTGAATGAATAATGTGCTTAAATAAAATTGATTGTAGGCATTTTGCAATTGAAACTGTTGCATATGATATCTTGGAAGGATTTTCTCTCTAAAACTCCCCAAATACTATGAATCTTATAATATTATAATAAAAACACAATATAAGTAATATATGAATACTGATTAGATAACAGCAAGTTAGCTTTAGCTAAAAAAAATCTCTCTCTCTTTTTTACAGTCGTGAAACATGAAACGTTTTATCCTGTCCAGACCGAATAATAAACAGCCCAGCTCTCAAAATCACAAGTTTAATACTCAAGGTTTAAACCTTTCCTCCATAATTTTAATTTAAAAGCAACAACCAGGGATATATAATTATTACTCACGATGACTCCAGGATAGTAGCCTCCAACTGTGATGTTCTGTGTTTTTGTGGTAGCAGCCAAGCCAAAGACGAGGATGAGCATAGACACCACAAACAGCATCCCGGTCACTATGATGGACTTCCTCTTCCTCCTCTTAAAGGATCCTAAAAAATAATACAGTAGACCGTTGTTATACAAGCATGACATGTATCCAGGTTTTATACAGAAGAACCAAAACATTAGGACCACCTGCTGTAAAAACAGCTTTAAACCACCGAGGCATGAATTCTACGAGACCTGTGGTATACGGTATTAGGACTAACTTTTGTACCTTGGAGGTGTATCATCCTCTAGTGAATCCTGGTGCAGTCTAAAGTTACTACAGACATCCCTTCTATAGACATAGATCAGGAGAGGAAGAACTTAATGAGTCCCATATGGGGAAAGCATTCTGACAAGAGACAAATCAGAGTTTGAGATGCCTTCATTCATTATTAGTACTACAGGAGCTTATATAGACACATATATCTCTAGAATACCTTTAAGGTTTGGTTAGGGGAGAGGAGATAAAAAGGACATTAATAACAGTCATAACGGTCATAAATTCCAGCATCATAAGTATATGGACACTTAAAACACAGAGTAAACAATGCACACATGCTCATCGTTCACACGATCTTAAAGAAAACAGGATTCATCAAACCAGTAAACCATCTTCCCAGCTCCGATGCCTGGTTGACCAATTGTAGGTGCTTTTGACACCAGACAGAAGTTAGCATAGACACTTTGACTAACCTGTGACTACACAGCACAATACACAGAAGGCTTAAATCCAATACGTGTTGTGACACTTTCACCTCATCAGCAGTAATAAAATTAAGCCACAGTAGCTCTTGCATTGGTCCATACTAGACATCATAGCCTTCTGGCATCGTCTTCTGGCATTAATGAGTCTTGGCTGCCCAACAACCTGTCAGTGGTTAGTGGCTTGTCCCTTATCTGACCACTGTCAGTGGATACTCTACAAGGCTGCCCGCAAGCACTCCTTTGATGTTTCTGAGATATTTCATCTGGTCATAACGATTTGGCCTTTATCAAAGTCACTCAGGTCTTTATGCTGCCCATTTAACAGATGTACTATGAGTAACTACCATCCGTCCAGCATTTTATATATCCCTTACAAAGTAGGCATTACAATGCACATTTCTGGGGGAGCCAAATGTTTTGACTCATCTGTCAAGCCAGAGCAAAAAAGGTTGCTGGGACGGTTGGCACCGTTTGGAAGCTGGGGTCAGCCATCATACGGCGCCCCTGGAGCAGAGAGGGTTAACAGTGCTCAGGGGCCCAACAGTGGCTGCATGGCTGAACTGGGATTCGAACTCTCAACCTTTCAGTTGATAGCCCAAAGCTCTACCCACTAGGCTACTACTGTCCCTCCAACAGTGAGGGGAAAAAACCAAATGCCCCACAGCATTGTTATTATTATATTTTTGTCACAGCAAGTAGATGATTTGAAGAATCAGCAAAATAACCAAGCCAAGCAAAACATACTGGCTTTACCCCTTTGGTATTAATTATCTTAGTCATTGAAACTACAACTTTTTAATCAATGGATGGTTTACCTTCCTGGGCAGGATTACAGTGGTTTTAGAGACAATTCCAGGAACACTGATTGCAATGTGGAAATAAACCCTAAACAAATGCCCAACTCCCAACATCCACACGACCTGCTACATCATTATGCCACCTGAAAAATAAAAGTTTATATGTACTTCAGCTTATTTTTTACTATGAATTTATTTATTTCTAGGACAGAGCACTAATCCATCACAGCAAAACACATGCTCATCTGTTTACAAGCATTGTAATGACATGTATCCAGGTTTTATACAGAAGACCACCTGCTTAATATGCTGTAAAACAGCTCTAACCTACCAAGACATGAACTCTACAAGACTTCTGATGGAGTCCTATGGTATACTTTTGTATATCATCAGGTATATCATCCTACAGTGCATCTTGGTGCCATCTCTTTTGCGGGTAAACAATGCACACATGCTTATCCGTCAACATGATCTTGAAGAAAACAGAATGCCTGGTTGCCCATTTGTAGGTGCTTTTGACACCAGACAGAAGTTAGCAAAGGCACTTTGACTGACCTGTGACTACACAGCCCAATACACAGAAGGCTTAATTCCAATGCGTGTTGTGTGTGTCACCTCATCAGCAGTATATAATCAAATTAAGCCACAGTAGCTCTTCCATTGGTTTACACTAGACATTATAGCCTTCGCGTCTTCTGGCATTAATGTGTCTTGGCTGCCCAACAACCTGTCAGTGGTTTATATGTAATTCAGCTTATTTTTTACTAATTTTAATTTATTTATTTATTTAAGACAGAGCACCAATCCATCACAAGGAAACACATGCTTATCTGTTTACTAAATAACCAAACTGAAGCCTGAAGACCCATACAGAAGACAGGATGTTCTGGAGAAACACTATACATATGTCCATAAGTTGAATCAGTTCATCTGGATACAAGTTTGGTGTAGAGATACGTTTCGTCCCTCATCCAAGTGACTTCTTCAGCCATTATGACTTTACATATGGTGGCCAGAAGCTGGAATCAACTTGATGGCACATAATAATAATAATAAAGAAAATTATGTTTTGAGAAGAAGTGGGGGAAAACGGAGTACCCAGAGGAAACAAATGCAAACACAGTCTTGAACCCCTATCCCCAGAGTACCCAAAGAAAACAAATGCAAACACAGTCTTGAACCCCTATCCCCGGCTGCACAACTGTACCACTCTGTATTACTCATGTACCCTGTTTGGTCAAAGAGCAACTAAACTTTTGTGCACCTTCTATCAGTCTGTGGTGGCCAGTGCTCTTTTCTTTGGAGTGGTTTGCTGGGGTGAGAGTGCTAGAACAATGGACACAAACCGAATAAACAAACAGATCAAAAAGGCCAGCTCCATAGTGGGGTCTGAACAGGACTCAGTTCAGCAGACAGCAGAGTTAAGAATGCTCACAAAGCTTAACTCGATAATCAAAAACAATTCACACCCACTTCATACGCTGGAGGTGTTTCGACAGAGCACCTTCAGTCACAGACTGATTCCTCCTAAATGCAGGACTGAACGCTACAGAAAATCTTTTCTTATAACTGCTATCACTGTTTAACAATTCATAATAATCCAAATAAATCATTTATAATAAATACCTACTTCTGTATGCTATGCATGCACCATTAAACCAATGTTTACATACCTCAATAAATACTAATTTTTGTATGCTATGCATACACCATAAAATGTTTACATGTATATAGTACCATACTGTACATTTTTATTCTTATTGCTTGTTTTTATACTGTAAGTGAATGTTGTATGATGTGAGCTGCTGTAACAAAGAAATTTCCTGCAAAGGATCAATAAAGAATCTATCTATCTAAACTAAATCACCTTAAATCAAAAGGTAAACATTATGATGCATTAGTGTGCCAGCTTCTCATAATAACCTGGGGGGAACCAAACCAACCACATTCTCCCCTCTAAATTACTTTAGCGGGGCTCCATTGTTCCATTGTGCCGATAACTAAAAAGCTTTATCGATTTTGGAAGGCATTATGTTTACATTAGTATTAATAATAATACAGTAAATACAATGAACAAGTACATGTACTACATGTAAACAAACCATTCAACCATTCAGTAATTTAAAGCAGGACCATTCAAGCTACACACTGCTGGTGTTTATATCTAGAGATTGTTTTGAACTGGGGTTTTAAAACTCCCATCTTGCAAGATGACATCAAGGAACAATGTCCAAAAATGAAAAATGTAAATAAGATTTTGGTGCAGCACATACCGACCATAAACATAAACCTCTGCCACACCTATAATGTAATTTTCCCTCAACAGTCTGTCACATCAATATCAGCCCTATAATATAGATATTGTTACTGTAATGCGTGTGTGTAAAACCTGTGTGGTAAAACAAAAAGAAAACCATGCATGATTTAAAAACAAGGTCAAACAAACAAGGTATTACTAATTCAGATATGTAGTTTATGATAAATCCAGCAATCCAACCACAATAAGTATCTATTCACATTAAACCAGGCGCCCGGTTGAATGGCATTGACCTTGCACGTACCCATCGCATTGGACATGGGGATCCCAGAAGCTTGCGCATTCACTCCCTCTGGCATGTTATTTGTAAGGTTTCTAGCATGAGCCGGGATGCAGTTAGGTCTTAAGTCTAAACTGTAAGCACCTTTAAGAAAACGAGTAATTTTTCGCCCTGGCTGAACACTTGAGTCTCGGCTTGCTGTGGCATTCTCTGTCAGCTCTCTCGCTGCTCTCATTAGCTCCGAGCGCACCAAACTCACAGACCAACCGACCGTCCTCGTGTTTTGGTCCCGTACACATCTACTGCGCATGCGCTACTCGAGCTGAGCGCTGTTTTGTTTTGGCGCACCTCGGCGCAATGGCGGTCCCGCGTGTCCTAAACGTTGTGCTACTCCTTATTGCCTGCTCCACACACACACACTGTTTACCGTGTTATGTCAATTCTCTACCGTGGTAATTGTAAGATTTAGTGAGTTAACTGGATATTCTTAAAGCCTTTCAGATGACCAATGGTTACACTCCCTAAAATATGCTTTAATATTGTATGTAGTTTGTTGTTGTTTTGGCCATTACCAAATGTGTCTAAAGCAGGATTGCTCACACTTTCGTGGCATGAGATCTACTGTTTTCAGACGACATGTCTGTAACCTAGTGGTTAAGGTACTGGACTAGTAATCAGAAGGTTGCTGGTCCAATTCCCACCACTGCTAGGTTGCCACTGTTGGGCCCCTGAGCAAGACCCTTAACCCTCAATAGACTGTGTACTGTTACAACTGTAAATCGCTTTGGATAAAAGCGTCTGCTAAATGACGTAAATGTAAATGATCTACTTTTTAGTTTGTTTGGCCTCATCATTTTACAAAAAAGCTTTGTAGCTTTGTAGCTCATTCAAAATGCAGCTGCTCGCCTGGTTTTTAACCAACCTAAGCACTGCCACGTCACCCCACTGCTGCGTTCTCTTCACTGGATTCCTGTAGCAGCACGCATTCAGTTTAAAACACTGATGCTCGCCTACAAAGCCAAAAAAATGGACCAACCCCAAGCTACCTTTGTGGTCTTAGACTGTACTACATATCTGTTATTATTTAACACTTACAACAGCTTAGTATATCATGTACTACATATCTCATTTATTTTATTTTATTCTATTTATTCAATTACATAATGTGTACAACATTACTTGTGTACTTTAATTCTTTGTACTTTAATACTTTTTGCTTTAATGTACAGGGGTTGGACAAAATAACTGAAACACCTGGTTTTAGACCACAATAATTTATTAGTATGGTTTAGGGCCTCCTTTTGCGGCCAATACAGCGTCAATTCGTCTTGGAAATGACATATACAAGTCCTACACAGTGGTCAGAGGGATTTTAAGCCATTCTTCTTGCAGGATAGTGGCCAGGTCACTACATGATGCTGGTGGAGGAAAACGTTTCCTGACTCGCTTCTCCAAAACACCCCAAAGTGGCTCAATAATATTTAGATCTGGTGACTGTGCAGGCCATGGGAGATGTTCAACTTCACTTTCATGTTCATCAAACCAATCTTTCACCAGTCTTGCTGTGTGTATTGGTGCATTGTCATCCTGATACACGGCACCGCCATTGGATGCACATGGTCCTCCAGAATGGTTCGGTAGTCCTTGGCAGTGACGCGCCCATCTAGCACAAGTATTGGGCCAAGGGAATGCCATGATATGGCAGCCCAAACCATCACTGATCCACCCCCATGCTTCACTCTGGGCATGCAACAGTCTGGGTGGTACGCTTCTTTGGGACTTCTCCACACCGTAACTCTCCCGGATGTGGGGAAAACAGTAAAGGTGGACTCATCAGAGAACAATACATGTTTCACATTGTCCACAGCCCAAGATTTGCGCTCCTTGCACCATTGAAACCGACGTTTGGCATTGGCACGAGTGACCAAAGGTTTGGCTATAGCAGCCCGGCCGTGTATATTGACCCTGTGGAGCTCCCGACGGACAGTTCTGGTGGAAACAGGAGAGTTGAGGTGCACATTTAATTCTGCCGTGATTTGGGCAGCCGTGGTTTTATGTTTTTTGGATACAATCCGGGTTAGCACCCGAACATCCCTTTCAGACAGCTTCCTCTTGCGTCCACAGTTAATCCTGTTGGATGTGGTTTGTCCTTCTTGGTGGTATGCTGACATTACCCTGGATACCGTGGCTCTTGATACATCACAAAGACTTGCTGTCTTGGTCACAGATGCGCCAGCAAGACGTGCACCAACAATTTGTCCTCTTTTGAACTCTGGTATGTCACCCATAATGTTGTGTGCATTGCAATATTTTGAGCAAAACTGTGCTCTTACCCTGCTAATTGAACCTTCACACTCTGCTCTTACTGGTGCAATGTGCAATTAATGAAGATTGGCCACCAGACTGGTCCAATTTAGCCATGAAACCTCCCACACTAAAATGACAGGTGTTTCAGTTATTTTGTCCAACCCCTGTACCTGGAGCTGCTGTAATAACTGACTTTCCCTATGGGATTAATAAAGTTATCTATCTATCTATCTATCTATCTATCTATCTATCTATCTATCTATCTATCTATCTATCTATCTATCTATCTATCTATCCATCTATCCATCCATCCATCCATCCATCCATCCATCCATACATCCATACATCCATACATCCATCTAATCAAACCCCACTCTGTACCACGCAACCTCCGAGCCACTAGTCTCGCTCAACTTGATCCTCCACCCAGGACTAGAGGAAGACAATCATCAAGGCTCTTCTCTGTACTGGCACCCAAGTGGTGGAACGAACTTCCTCTGTCTGTCCGAACTTCTGAGTCTATTGCTGTCTTTAAAAAACGATTAAAAACTCACCTTTTCACTAAGCACTTAAGCTGACTTGTACTTACTTAGTAACACTCTTTCATTTCTTTCCAAAAAAAAAAACTTTGGTTCTATCAAGGTTTTAGCAGATTTGTGTTCTTGGACTTTTGTTTACTTAACTAGAGTAATGAAATGTTATGCTATGGAAGCATTTCTGTAAGTTCTTTGGATAAGAGCGTCTGCTAAATGCCGAAAATGTAAATGTAAATGCACTTCAGTTGCCTATATTGATATTTAGCATTACAGGGCAAGCAACTGAAAAATCACACTAACCATCTGATGATTCTTATGATTTGCACTGAATACCAATTCTCAAGCAGGCTTCCAAGTGATCATCAGTAAGGATGGTCCGATATGGCCCGATTATTTTCATGTGGGAAAAGGCTGATGCACACAAGTAGGTTGATCCAAAAAATGCTGTGAAATATGAGGCACATATCCTTACGTTTGGATATTTTTCCTCAGCCAGCAAGTTCCAAAACTGTCCCTTGTCTTCATATGAATGTCAGATTGTAGGGTCAAAATTGTATGTAACGAGATCTGACTGTTCTCCGTATTTGCAGTAGTCGTGCCCGAATCGATCAGTTTTTGATTTCTTTGTACTTGGTTGCGCACTCATCTTCACAAACAGTGTAAAAATGGTGCAAACTGGCTACTGATGAATGAAAACTGTCTAGCTGTTGTAACAAACCGCAAATTAAAGAAACAGTGTCCACATTTCATGTCAATCACATTGTGCGATCGACTGGTCAATCTCAATGACGTATTGGGCACCCCTGGTCTAAAGTGATGGTTTAACTCATACTGCTGCTGTTAGTTTCCTCTATTAGCTTGCTACATTTAATAAAAGCTAGCTTTCATAACCTTGTCTTGTTAAATTTGTCACACACCACAAAGGCCTGGGCTGTAGAGTTGAAATTATGATTAAAGAAGGTATAAAGGTTTAGAAGGTTCAGTTATCTTCTTCAGAGAATATGCAGTATACACAGTAGGGGAGAATTTGTATGGTTGAAAAGAGCTGGGTTGCATTAGAGATAGCTTTCTACAAAAACTGAAAGGAGTGGTTAGCATTAACCTTTATTTATCTCACTGGAGTTTGGTCTGGTGTAGTGCACCCCAAGAAGTGTGGTATGGGTGTTGAATCTTTGGTTCACAGCCACATTTTCCCACTTACAAAATTAATACCTGAATCACAAATGCAATGTAACTTTGTGCTCCAAGGCTGTTCCAGGCTCTTCAGGTGGTCTTAGCCCTTCCCCCTTTATGGCGCCACTAAATAAGATTAACCAATAGGTTAACAATAAGCTCTTTCTTTCTTTCTTTCTTTCTTTCTTTCTTTCTTTCTTTCTTTCTTTCTTTCTTTCTTTCTTTCTTTCTTTCTTTCTTTCTTTCTTTCTTTCTTTCTTTCTTTCTTTCTTTCTTTCTAATCAAAACAATAAGCTTAATTCACAATTCAACAAGTTTTAAATCATTAACAGCATATAAAATAGCAGGGGATTGTATAAACTCTAGCACATCACTGGGTGTCATTTGTAATAATTTATACATGTAAAAAATGTATTTTGTCTATTAAGTGTCAGACACTGTGTCCCACACTAAAATGAACAAACTAAAATAAATGTTTATACAAGATTCATGATCTATTTTTTTTAGATTGTGTTGGAAGGAAACAATAAGTCATCCTTGTCAGGGGGAAATAAATGTATCATTTCATCCTACTACTCCTTTCCAGAGTCTGAGCTTGTCATGCCAAAGATTTGTATCTAAAACTAAAATGCTGGTCCTTTGTATAAAACATGATGTTTGATTGCTCAGAAAATAGAATGTAGCTGGAGCAAATGTAAGTGTTAACAATTGTTATCACTACTAATGCTACTTTAGAGCTGCTCTTTTTTGGATTTGCCTTTCACATTTCTTGTGGTGACTAAATGCTGAATACCAGAAACATAATAGAATATGATACATATTTAACCATTTGTCTTTTCCTTTTGTCTTTCTTTTGAAAGCTCTAGTCAGAAAAGTTATTATTATTATTATTATTATTATTATTATTATTATTACTATTATTATTATAGTATTAGCTATCCAATACGGTTAAATGTATTTTTCTCTACTTTGATTGTATACCCCCCCCCCCATATTTACAGATTCAATAAAAATACAACAGCAAAGCCACTCTGTTTCAATTTAAACACAAAATCTAATATATGTGTAAATAAAGTACTATACTGTACATTAAAAGCCCAATATTTAGTTTCTTCTCAGCAACCATGATCCAAGATCGCCACACAGTGGTCAAATAGGATATTTATTAATTTTAGGAGAAAACTACCACTACACTTATTAAAATGATTTAATACATGTGCTAAATGGCATGTAATTTTATTCTGAAAAACCTTTTTTCATGTAAACAAGTTTTAAATAAAAATCTTTTAGGCATTATGCATTTAATCAAGTAGAGCTTTAATGTGCCAACTTTGGGGTAGGGGCTCCTTTCATACCCCTGGAGATTTACATTTACATTTTCGGCATTTAGCAGAGACGCTTTAATCCAAAGCGACTTACAGTGTACAGTCTAAGCAATTGAGGGTCTTTCTTAAGGGCAACAGTGGTAACCTGTCAGTGGTGGGGTTTGAACCAGCAATCTTCTGATTACTAGTCCAGTACCTTAACCGCTTGGCTACAACTGCCCTAAATGAAGGCAACTGAGGGTTAATGCCAACAGTGGCAACCTGGCAGCGGTGGGGCTTAAACCTTAGACCTTAACCACTAGGCTACAACTGCCCTAGTGCTAGATTAATGCTAGATTAACTGTAGATCTGGGTGGGCTTTCTACAGACACTATTGGCCATTTTTGCGGGAAGATCAGGTGGGGCTTCTCTATGCAAAATGCAATCCACAGGACCCATTCAGGTGCCAACATGAGTGGTGGTGGAAGTTCACATAGAGTATAGCGTGACTGGTGCAATGTGTCAGAGTGGGCATGTGCAAGTATGTTGCTCTCGCTGGCCAGAACGGGAGTAATGTAAGTGGCAGCGGAATCACAATAGGGAATCGGGAATACAATACAATACAACACAATAGGGAATTCAAAATGACTAGATTAACTAGACCGGAAAAAAGAGGAATAATAAAAAATTGGAATGTCAACTGAGCCAGGTCTTCTCATCCAACAGCCTCAGAAATGCTGATTTGCCTGCCTCCATATTAGCCTAATGCTCATGGGTTTGGAACAACATGTCCACATACTTTCACTAATTTGAATGTTATACATGTCGACTCATTTACTAACGTTCATGAAAGCGTGTGTGCATCTACGTGCTGTTCATAAAAAAGAAGACAGAGAGGGAGGGAAAGAGAAGAGCGATTTTTCCATGACGCCATTTCCATTCAGGGTTCTTCAGCAGTGGGTTCACAGAAGCTAACAGAGCACAACGTGACTGGGGTACAAATATTTAAACCCATGACAAGCAGAGCAATTTATTATAACCAGCAGGGGGGCCACAGTGCTCCTCTGCCGAAAATGGAGAAATTTAGGAGCTTCTAGTGGGCACCAATGGCACGCATAGCTAAAAAAAGAGGAATAAAACAGTTTGAAAGTTCATTTTTCAAAGTGCCTAGTAAAACTTCATAGCCATAGAGAATGCACTATACAACCAGCTAACATACAACCACCAAGCAAGGTTGTATTTAGGTTGTGAATTGGTTGGTGCCAATATGGCCAACTAATGACTTTCTGGCAACCATCCTCTTTCTCTTGTTACTTTTAACTTTTCACTGAGCATTGAACTAGGCTATAACAATACTTGAAACTTATTAAATGTAGTCTAATGTGTTTGTATAGCCAGATGGATGGGTAATAACAGGCTGGTACAATATTTTATTTAGGTCTACTTGTTTTTAGGGTGACACAGTGTCTAATTGAGTAGCACTGTCGCCTCACAGCAAGAAGGTCCTGGGTTTATCCTCAGGTGGGGTGGTCCAGGTCCTTTCTGTGTGGAGTTTGCATGTTCTCTGTGTCTGTGTGGGTTTCCTCCGGGAACTCCGGTATCCTCCCACAATCCAAAGACATGCAAGTGAGGTTAATTGGAGATACAAAATTGTCCATGACTGTGTTCGACATTAAAACTTGTGAACTGATAAATCTTCAGTAACTACCATTTCTGTCATGAATGTAACCAAAGTGTGTATAACATGATGTTAAAATCCTAATAAATAAATGAATACCTAATTTTAAAGTAAAATACAATTGTTACCGTTATTCTATGAGAAATATTACTTTTATTTAGTTCTAAATTTAATTTGACAAATTGGTAACATATTGTGGTATTTACAATGTTGTGCTAAAGATTCAGGATTCAAGAGGCTTTATTGTCATTTCAGCTATATAGGCTACAAGTATATAACTGAAAGGAAACAACATTACTCCAGGATCATGGTGCAACACTACTCAAGTGCAAACAATACAAACTGTTCACATTTAGGTGCAAAACACTCGTTGTATTGTAACAATTGTGCAATTAAAGGTGGATAATAAAAGGCCAAATACAGTATTCTCTAATCCAATATTTTATTCAGGCCTATCTGTTTTTGAAGTAAAATACACTATAAGAAATATTACTTTCATTCAGTTCTAAATTGTATTAGACAAATGGTAGAACCTTGTAGGTAACAAATATTGTGGTATTAACAATGTTGTGCCAAAGATTCAGGATTCAAGAGGCTTTATTGTCATTTTAGCTATATAGACAACAAGTATATAATTAAAAGGAAACAACGTTCCTCCAGGATCATGGTGCAACACAACAACACAAGGGCAAACAATACTATATATACAGTGCAGATAAGTGACTGTATATGTTGGAATTTTAGCTCATGCATTTTTACAAATTGTCCACATTTACCGAAGTGCAAAACAATCGTCATATTGTAACAATCGTGCAATTAAAGGTGGATAATAAAAGACCAAATACAATATTCTGTGGTCCAATATTTTATTCAGGCCTATCTGTTTTTGAAGTAAAAACACTTGTTGCTGTTACTTTTATGACAATATTAGTTTTATTCAGTTCTTAATATGACTTACAAATGGTAGAACATTGTATGTGACAAAATATTGTGATATTTACAATGTTGTGCTAAAGATTGAGGATTCAAGAGGCTTTAAGTTACAAGTATATAATTAAAAGGAAACAACGTTCCTCCAGGATCATGGTGCAACACAACAAAGTGCAAACAATACAATATATAGGGTGAAGATGAATGACTAGGACGTTGAAATTTTAGTTCATGCATTTTTACAAATTGTCCAAATTTACAGTGGTGCAAAACAATTATTGTATTGTAATAATTGTCCAATTAAAGGTGGATAATATTTTATTTGGGTCTATCTGTTTTTGAAGTAAAATACACATGTTGCTGTTACTTTTATGACAATATTAGTTTTATTCAGTTCTAACTTGTATTTGACAAATGGTAGAACATTGTAGGTAACAAATATTGTGGTATATACAATGTTGTGCCAAAGATGTAGGATTCAAGAGTCCTTATTGTCATTTCAGCTATATAGGCTACAAGTATATAATTGAAAGGAAACAACATTCCTTCAGGATCATGGTGCAACACAACACAAGTGCAAACAATACAATATATACAGTGCATATACAGTGTATCACAAAAGTGAGTACACCCCTCACATTTCTGCAGATATTTAAGTATATCTTTTCATGGGACAACACTGACAAAATGACACTTTGACACAATGAAAAGTAGTCTGTGTGCAGCTTATATAACAGTGTAAATTTATTCTTCCCTCAAAATAACTCAATATACAGCCATTAATGTCTAAACCACCGGCAACAAAAGTGAGTACACCCCTAAGAGACTACACCCCTAAATGTCCAAATTGAGCACTGCTCGTCATTTTCCCTCCAAAATGTCATGTGACTCGCTAGTGTTACTAGGTCTCGGGTGTGCATAGGGAGCAGGTGTGTTCAATTTAGTAGTACAGCTCTCACACTCTCTCATACTGGTCACTGAAAGTTCCAACATGGCACCTCATGGCAAAGAACTCTCTGAGGATCTTAAAAGACGAATTGTTGCGCTACATGAAGATGGCCAAGGCTACAAGAAGATTGCCAACACCCTGAAACTGAGCTGCAGCACAGTGGCCAAGATCATCCAGCGTTTTAAAAGAGCAGGGTCCACTCAAAACAGACCTCGCGTTGGTCGTCCAAAGAAGCTGAGTGCACGTGCTCAGCGTCACATCCAACTGCTGTCATTGAAAGATAGGAGCAGGAGTGCTGTCAGCATTGCTGCAGAGATTGAAAAGGTGGGGGGTCAGCCTGTCAGTGCTCAGACCATACGCCGCACACTACATCAAATTGGTCTGCATGGCTGTCACAGAAGGAAGCCTCTTCTGAAGTCTCTACACAAGAAAGCCCGCAAACAGTTTGCTGAAGACATGTCAACAAAGGACATGGATTACTGGAACCATGTCCTATGGTCTGATGAGACCAAGATTAATTTGTTTGGTTCAGATGGTCTCAAGCATGTGTGGTGGCAATCAGGTGAGGAGTACAAAGATGTGTGTCATGCCTACAGTCAAGCATGGTGGTGGGAATGCCATGGTCTGGGGCTGCATGAGTGCAGCAGGTGTTGGGGAGTTACATTTCATTGAGGGACACATGAACTCCAATATGTACTGTGAAATACTGAAGCAGAGCATGATCCCCTCCCTCCGGAAACTGGGTCGCAGGGCAGTGTTCCAGCATGATAATGACCCCAAACACACCTCCAAGACGACCACTGCTTTATTGAAGAGGCTGAGGGTAAAGGTGATGGACTGGCCAAGCATGTCTCCAGACCTAAACCCAATAGAACATCTTTGGGGCATCCTCAAGCGGAAGGTGGAGGAGCGCAAAGTCTCGAATATCCGCCAGCTCCGTGATGTCGTCATGGAGGAGTGGAAAAGCATTCCAGTGGCAACCTGTGAAGCTCTGGTAAACTCCATGCCCAGGAGAGTTAAGGCAGTTCTGGGAAATAATGGTGGCCACACAAAATATTGACACTTCAGGAACTTTCACTAAGGGGTGTACTCACTTTTGTTGCCGGTGGTTTAGACATTAATGGCTGTATATTGAGTTATTTTGAGGGAAGAATAAATTTACACTGTTATATAAGCTGCACACAGACTACTTTTCATTGTGTCAAAGTGTCATTTTGTCAGTGTTGTCCCATGAAAAGATATACTTAAATATCTGCAGAAATGTGAGGGGTGTACTCACTTTTGTGATACACTGTAGGTGAGTTCATGCAGTTAGTTCATGCAATTAGTTCATGATAGTTCATGCAATTTTACACTTGTATTGTAACAATTGTGCAATTAAAGGTGGATAATAAAAGGCCAAATACAGTATTCTCTAATCCAATATTTTATTCAGGCCTATCTGTTTCTAAAGTAAAAACACTTGTTGCTGTTACTTTTTAGAGAAATATTACTTATTATTCAGGTCTAAATTTAATTTGACAAATGGACATTGTGGGTAACAAATATTGTAGTATTTACAATGTTTTGTTAAAGATTCAGCATACAATAGGCTTTATTTCAGCTACAAGTACACAATTGAAACAAAATAATCTCCAACATAAGTGCAAGTTGGAATTTTTTGTTGATGCAGTTTTTGTTGTATTGTTACAATCTAACTAAATCAATTAAACGTTTTAAATGTCAAAAATAGCACTTGCAGCAACGTTGTGACCACAAAGTTGTGTTTGCTGGTGTGTGCGTGTGCAGAATAACCTCCAAACACAGTAGCCATCACTTCTGCCAAAAAGCTCTTCTTGGACATTTGGGGGGGTGGAAAGAAAGAAAAAGAAAGAACTCCCCCACCTTCTATCCCACCCACACTTTCTCTCTTTAGTGCAGAGCCCATTCACTAGGATGCTGCTGGTACTGTAGCAGGAGCTTCTTTCACCCTGTGCGCGAAAAACTTCATGAAATCAAAGATTTAACCAAATTATTGAGCTGCGCACTTCAATGCGTCGTTACGGTTTTCAGCGCACAAGGAAAACATTTGGGTAGATCGCTTATTTTTTAATCCAAGAAGATTATTTTTTTATTATTTTTAACAGTTAAAATAAGTTTTTTTTCTTCTTTTATTTAATTCCTTTTTTTCTTTGCTGGCTTAATACAACTATTTTCGGCTAAGGTAGGACATATAACCAAGTGACGCTCTATTTTAATTGTACAGGTTGTAACTTTTTACTGCGCTTCAGTTTTTCGCCTCGCCAAACTACATTCGGCGGAATAAACTTGGCGTAAAGCGGCTTGATCCTCTCGTGTATGTGATTGGTTTAACAAGTGCCTTTGTTCTCCAGCGAAGCCAACAGCATGGAGGCTGAAAAAAGCGCAGGAGGAGCTGAAGACCTGCAGCTCGAACCCTCACTGCGCAAGCCGGTAAGCAAACCCTTATTTAAATCCCAGTCAGGCTGTCCGCCTGAAATACGTGACTGCGCAAATATTATAATAATAATAATAATAATAATAATAATACATTTTATTTATATAGCGCTTTTCAAGATACTCAAAGACGCTTTACATAAGACAAATAATCAAAACAAATACGTACATACACCATACAAATCATAGTACAAAATCAAAATAGTACATCAACATCAAGAATAATTAAGATAAAAACAAAGAGAGCAGCATAAGACAGTTCATTAAAAATTAGCTAAATTATGAGAGAGAACAACAAATATAGAACAATTTCTTAAAATTAGACAGAAACAGGACAGATTCACATGCAATCAGGAAACTGAAAACTTTACAAGTTTTAGGATCTAGGACTTCACATTTCTGTCGTGATCTAAGTATAAAAACTATTAAAAAGAATAGCAAAAATAAAAGCATTTATTTCGTGTTGTTACAAGTTAAGTGCCATATTGAATAGATGAGTTTTGAGAAGTGACTTGAATTTGGACAGGTCAGGACAATCTCGTAGGTGTTTGGGGAGAGCATTCCATAAAGATGGAGCAGCTATGGAAAAGGCCCTGTCACCCCAGGTCCGGTGCTTGGTCCTAGAGGGTATGGACAGTAGGTTAGCCTCAGAAGAGCGAAGGCTACGGGAGGGAATGTGCTGATGGAGCAGGTCGGTGAGGTAGGATGGGGCCTGATTATGGAGAGCTTTGTGAGTGAATAGAAGAATTTTGAATTGAATGCGTTGAGCAACGGGAAGCCAATGAAGTTTTTGTAGAACAGGTGTAATATGATCACGGGAGCGAGTATGAGTAAGGAGGCGAGCAGCTGAATTCTGGATATACTGAAGTTTTTTTAGGATTTTGTTAGATGTACCATAAAGGATGCTATTGCAATAATCAATTCTGGATGTAATAAAAGCATGAATCAAGGTTTCGGCGGCAGAAAAGGAGAGTGATGGACGTAGACGTGCTATGTTTTTTAGATGAAAGAAAGCAGTTTTGGTGATGTGATTTACATGGCGGTCAAAAGAGAGGTTGCTATCAAAAATTACACCAAGATTTCGGATGTTAGAAGACGGAGACAAAGTGTCATTATCAATGGTAATTTGAAAATTTTTTGTGGTTTTTGCCAGGGTTGTAGGACCTACGATGATCATATCTGATTTTTTACAGTTTAATTTGAGGAAATTAGCTTTCATCCACAATTTCATTTCAGTGATGCAATTTGTCAGAGTGGAGTGAAGTTCAGTATTAATGGATTTGGAGGAGATGTAAAGCTGAATATCATCAGCATAGCAGTGGAAATGTAAACCATGCCGACGTATGATGTCACCAAGGGGGAGCATATAAAGAATAAACAAAAGGGGACCTAACACTGAGCCTTGGGGAACGCCTTGGGACAGTGGAGCAATGGCAGAACTACAATTGTTGATATTAACAAACTGTTGTCTGTTTACGAGATATGACCTTAACCACAAAAGGGCAGTACCAGTGATGTTGACAGAGGATTCAAGGCGGGACAGAAGAATGGAGTGATTAATGGTGTCAAAAGCTGCAGTAAGATCAAGGAGGACGAGAATATTAATTTGTCCAGAGTCTGAGGAAAGAAGAAGGTCATTTGTGACTTTGAGGAGGGCTGACTCAGTGCTGTGCTGGGGGCGGAAACCAGACTGAAATGATTCAAATAGATTATTGGAATTTAGGTGATCTTTGAGCTGTGAGGCAACAACACGTTCCAGTATTTTCGACAGAAATGGAAGATTGGAAATGGGCCGAAAGTTACTCATAATGTTAGAGTCAAGTCCAGGTTTTTTAAGTATGGGAGTAACAGCAGCCAATTTGAGTGATTGAGGGACTGAGCCAGAACTAAGAGAGGAATTGATTATCTCTGTGATAAGTGATGAGATAACTGGAAAACAACCCTTAACAAGTTTTGATGGAGCAGGATCCAAAACACAAGTGGAGCTTCGCATCCCTGTTAAGATCTCAGATAGGTCCAAATGAGACACAGGTGAGAACTGAGACAGAGGCTGGGTAATAAATTGAGATGAGATAGGCGGAGAAACAGAGATGACAGGGGAAACTGTCAGAAAATTGTGGATATTCTCAACTTTTGTTTGAAAAAATGAGAGGTAAGAGTTACACTTGTCAACTGTAAAGGAATTGGTAGTATTGTCAACTGGTTTGAGAAGTTTATTTATTGTGGAAAAGAGAGTCTTAGGATTTGTTGATCCAGCATGTATGAGTTCGGAATAGTAAGTGGATCGGGCTGCCGTAAGAGCGTCTTTGTAATGTTGAAGATAATCAGAATAAATCTGATAATGTACTGTTAGACCGGTTTTCTTATAAAGTCTTTCAAGCTGGCGTTTACGGGATTTCATTTGGTGAAGCTCAATTGTGTACCATGGTGCGGAATGACTAAATGAAACAAATTTGGTTCTCAAAGGAGCCAGCTCATCAAGACATGAGGCGAGTATGTCATTATAGTAATCGACAAGGTCAGATGAATTACTAGACAGTACAGGACAGACAGACATCTTTTTAACAAGAGAATCTGAGAAAGCAGAGGGAGAGATATATTGAAGATTCCTGAAGGATATTTTACGTTTAGCTCTAGTGATGGGCCTAGTGACCTCAATGTCCATGATGATTGTCAAATGATCAGAGACAGTAAGGTCATGGCTGGACGGCTGATGAACTAGGACACCAGTAGAGCAGACAAGGTCAAGAGTATGACCTTTTTTATGAGTTGGAAAATGTATATGTTGTGTGAAATTAAAACACTGTAACAATTCCAAAAATTCCCTGGCAAATTTACAGTTGTTGTCATCAATATGGATGTTAAAATCACCCATAAGCAGTACAGAGGATGAGAGGGCACTAAGCTGGGTTAAAAAATCTGAAAAATCAGAGAGAAAGGAAGCGTTTGGCTTTGGCGGACGATAAACTACAGCAGTGACCAGAGGAGTAGGCCCTGACAACTTGAAAGCCAGGTGTTCAAAAGAAAGAGCAGCAGGAAAAGACAAAGTGGTTATTTTAATATCATCCCTATAGACTGCAGCAACACCACCACCTCGCCCTTCCATACGAGGTTCATCAATATACGAGTATCCCATTGGCGTGGTCTGATTTAACGTAAAATAATCCAAGGGTTTATGCCAAGTTTCAGTGAGACAGAAAAAGTCTAGTTCACTGTCAGATATAAATTCACTAAGTACAGTACTTTTTGTGTTGAGTGAACGAACATTAAGCAATGCCATTTTCAAGTGGTATTGTTGTGTAGTTGGCTGTGAGGAACGAGGAAGAGAACGGAGATTTGCTAAGTCCACTCCGCGTTTCCCATCCCACTCCGTGGACAGCGTTGTCATGGAGACTACACCGCTACTGGTGTGCAAGGCAGCAGCGCTCTGATGATGTGTTTGCGGAGCGACAGTGCGCACGGCTGACCAGAAGGATGGAATAGCGTTACCGTTTCGAAGATAAACAAGCTTTCTCCGGGAGCCCCTGTGAATATAACGAGGCCGGCGAAGGAGTCCAAGCTGTTTGATGACTGAAATACACGATGGAGTAGTGCAGTTGTTGAACTTCCTCAGCTGGTCAACGGAATAGTTCAACATCGTGCCGATCCCAGGAAAACTCATCCACCGTTCACCACCGGCCGCAGACGCGATGTACAGTAGAAAGAACAAAAAGTATCAAAAGCACAAATAAAAGTATCAAAAGTAACATAAAAGAAATAGATCCACAAGGTGTGTAAAAAGATGAAAACGAAAAACGATAAAAATACAATAAAATACGGTAAAATATAAAATATTATATACTGCACGGTAATGTGTCAACCTTAAATTCCCATGCACAGTATTGCAATACACAATGTAGGTAGTTTTCTTCATATTTAGGTTTGAATTAGTTATTTGGTTGTTTTAGTTGATTTTATCATAAGGTTAATTTAGTTTGAGGTCCCTGACACCCCAGAGCCTCTTTAACAGCTTACAAAATATCCTTACTTAACCATCAGCTTAATACTTCATGACTAACAAATAAACAAAATTTTATATTAATGTTGTGTTTCAAACACCTCCTAATTTATATACATCTGTAATCATTTATTTATTTATTTATTAGGATTTTAACGTCATGTTTTACACACTTTGGTTACATTCATGACAGAAACCGTTAGTTACAACACACAAGTTTAATGTCAAACACAGTCATGGACAATTTTGTACCTCCAGTTTACCTCACATGCATGTCTTTGGACTGTGGGAGGAAACCGGAGGTTTCCCCATGCAGACACGGGGAGAACATGCAAACTCCAGACCGCTCCACCTGGGAATCGGGGCGGCACAGTGGCTAAGTGGGTAGCACTGTCGCCTCACAGCAAGAATGTCCTGGGTTCGATCCCCCAGGTGGGACGGTCCGGGTCCTTTCTGTGTGGAGTTTGCATGTTCTCCCGTGTCCGAGTGGGTTTCCTCCGGGTGCTCCGGTTTCCTCCCACAGTCCAAAGACATGCAAGTGAGGTGAATTGGAGATATAAAATTGTCCATGACTGTGTTTGATGGAACCTTGTGGACTGATGAATATTGTGTAATGAGTAACTACTGTCTCCTGTCATGAATGTAACCAGGGTGTAAAACATGACGTTAAAATCCTAGTAAACCAACAAACCTGGGAATCAAACCCAGGACCTTCTTGCTGTGAGGTGACAGTGCTACCGAGCCACAGTTAGATTACATGATTAATGGCAATAGATGTTCATATGTTTTCAGTTTTAAGTCTGGTGTTCAGGGTACAGCTGACACTCTTATATAATCTAACACCACAACAATATAAAATATTAATGTACATATATAAAAACCTACTTTCTAATCTCAGGATATGTTAAATTGGGCCTGAAATTGTTTTGCTTGTGGAATTAACACAAAAGTCTTGTGTCTAAACCTCCAAATACACTTCAATCACAACCTTAGCCTAAAAGAAAAAACCCTGGCTTAAATAAAGGAGGAGGCATGTGTTCCTTCTGAATGGGTACAATGCCTCTGCCTGTGCTGCATCTTTGCCATTTTGGGACATGAAGCAACAGCAGTCAAGATTTATTTAAATGATCGAGCTTTCTAATCCAGCTTCAGTTTATTTATGTCAGGGTACAAGATGAACTAAATGTAACTTTAATTACATAACTTGGTGGCTCATGGCTTACTTGAAGATATTGTCTTTATGTAGATACCATAGATCACTCTTATTAGCTGATAAGGCCAGTGAGAAAATGAAAGTCTAAGAACATAGTTGCTCCATGGGGGTTTGAGCCTTTTTAGCAGTGGTCAGCTGAGATCTCAGTGTGTGTCAAGACTTAGTACTGAGAACGAGTGTGCTAAACACATCTGCCTAGAGAGTGACCCTGCTCTCTTTTGCAGCTGGTGGACATTAACCCTTTCACCCTCCCATCAAGGGTCAATAGGGTTAGCAGTCTCTCTCTTCTCTGTCCTCAGTTCACACAAACTCTAGACTGGAAGCGTGAATGAAACTTTCACACCAGGTAAAATGTGCCAGCTTGCTTAGGCTCATTACTCAAGCACTCTATTCACCCAGTTCCAAGTCCTAAGGTCCTAAAGACTAGACAGAAACATGCTTTGGAATAAAATAATCCATTGCATTTATAGCTCTAAGACTTGGTTTTGGGTATCATAATGACATGTGCAGGTTGATTTGTGCAAATCTTTTTCTCTTTCATTCCTTCATTAGCGTGCTGGGTCTCTGCACAAACACTGCTATGAGCTGGCCGAAGCCCTGCAGGTCGAGCAAGAAGGGCTGGTGGAGCACCAGCCTCTGGAACAGGACGACCTCAACTTTGAGAGATGGAAGCCCAAGCCAAAGCCGAAGAGGACACTGCATGAAAAGATAGACGACCTGAAAACATACCTGTGGAACCCAGAGACCAAGGAGTTCATGGGGCGTTCAGGAAAGAGCTGGAGTGAGTACCATGTAGCAGCTTGTGGATCTAGACTAATGAGCCGTTTGCACCATGTGCAAAAACATATTATTAGCGATGTCCTGTCTTCGTCTGACAAGCAAGGCAAGCGAGTCCACAGCTTATTATTTTTGCTTTGTATTTTTAGTTCTTGCATTGGCTTTTGGGTCAGGATGAGGAAAGAGGGGGCTTTGATCTGTGCTTCTCTTGTCCAAGCCACTGAGCTCTTCGCTCAAAAGCAAGTGCATGTGTGTGTCCATGTGTCACTGTGTGGTTCTAAACTAAGTGTTTAGATAGGTGCACAGATAGCTTGGAGAAGTCTGGACAAAAACAGACTGCCTGGGGAATGGTTCACAGCAGGAGCACAACTGTCGCGGTCCATTTGCTGGCTAGGAATTGCATTCCAATTCCCAAAACTCCATCCGACTCCAGACCTAGTCAAATACGCTCTCATGTCCCTAATGCACCATAGCTTTCTATTAATGCTCGTCCCTTTGGAAGATCTGACAAACAAACGCTCAAAAAGGGTAATGCTGACTTTCTTGGCAACAGCCGCTTCCTGTGGAGGTTTGCCGAGACAGTGACGGTGGAACGGCCAATCCGTTTCGTCGTTCAGCTTATCGAATCCCTCCTGGTTTGGCTTTTTAAATAACATGACATTCTCACCGATGAAATATATGAGCACGGGAACGCTTGTATAAACAGTAACTGTTTTATGGAAAGCATATTGTTTCCCTGTTTCAGCAGCAGATAAAATGGACTGGCTTGGCAAGCCCCATGAGCTGTAGAGGGGCCCCTCAGACTATGAAGTGAATCATGTATAGAAGTGTGTAGAGGCCACATAATGCCAGAGTGGGGTGTTTGGGTTCCTTGGAGCCGTTGGTGGCTCTGGACGGTGGCTAAAGAGCGTCACCCTGAAGGCAACCGGAGGTTCAATAATGTGTTCCTAAGTATAAGAGGACAGCTGAGAGAATTCTCACTGTGCTCAAACAGAAAGGCCTTTGTGGCTGAAGGCTGGCTGCAGCCAGGCTTTATAAAACTGCGGGCACAGCAAAAGCCAGTTGAAGTCTCTCTGATCTGGCTAAGGCTGTTGATCCTGGTCCTGGAGTACCCCTGTCTTGCAAATTTTGGATTTTTTCTCCTCTCAGACACATAGTGTCTAAGACATCCAACCAATTAAATATTTGCTTTATCCTGAATGGGGTTGCATTGATCCCAGAGCCGAACCAAGAAATGCAACACATCCCTTGGCATCATTTAAACACCTATTTACTCACTACGTCCACCTAGGGGTAATATTTGGGAGATGGGAAAAACAAAAGACCTAATAAACCCACTAAGACATGGAAAAAAACATGCCAAACTCTATACAGAGAGTGGCCTATGATTAGATTCGAACCCAGGTTCCCAAAACCAGCGCTACCCACTGCTCCATCATGACGCCAAACACTAATCTAGATGGTTACGTTTATTTCATTACATTTCAATCAACCTCTTTATCCTGGCCAGGGTCGTGGCAGGTCCAGTTTCACTGGGCGCAGTTGGCGCAAGGCAGAAATACCTCGGACAGGATTGCGTCATGCTTCCTCTCCACCAATGCCGAATCCCTGCTCTGATTGAGGAGAACGAAGCTAACCCACGCCCCCTCGGACACGTGGGCAGCATGCCGTATGCATCTTATCACCTACACTTTGACGAGTGCAGTGCAGCTCAGCGTTGTGTACGGAGAGGCACACCCTGAGAGCACTCTTTTCTCATCTCTGTGCAGGCGCCATCAATCAGCCAGCAGATTCCCGCCCATATCTGAACAACAGGCCGATCGTTGTTCATGTGGCCGCTCAGCCTTAGCCGCCTATTTGATACGATGTATTCGAGATCCCAGCTCTGGTTCCAGCGTGTTTTTTTTTTACCTGAGCGGCCATCCATTAAGGGTTTAAACCATTCTCCTCTTAGACATTGCCAGTCATGTCTTTGTAAACGTCTAACTGGTTGATAGCACCAGTTGAGAGATTCAAACCCAGATCTTAGTGTTGATAGGCTAATGTAATAGACTGATGCACCACCCAAGCACATGTAGCTGATTTCATTTGCATAACTGATTCATCTTCACTACCTGTCAGGGTCATGGTGTGTCCCCAAGTGTGTCCCCACCCTAGAAATAGCTGGTGCAAGGTGGGCACACACTATAAATAGAGTATTACTGCAATGCAAGGCATCACTTACGTCTTTACACTCACTCACTACCAAGGGTAAATTCACCTAGTGGCATGTTGTTAGGAGGTGTAACCAAATTACCCAGTAGAAACTTTACACAAAACAGGTTGAGCTCAAGCCATTGCTCCTACATGTTTCCTCCTACTGCAAAAACACAAAAAAATATTATGTAGTTGCAAGACAGCACTGTGTTGCAGCATGTAGTGTGGGTGCCACACAACATCAGGGTCCTAATGACCTGTGTTTAAACCTGACGACTTACCATGTGAGGAGGTTTGGACTTGCCCAATATCTCTGGTTGGCTTCAGACCCACTTTATTCTCCATTAAAATAAAGAGTTTACTGGGGTTTCATTAAAGAATGAATAGGCACCTATGTGGTGCAGTGGGATATTCCGCTAGCACACCAGCACAGAGATTCGGAACTTCGAAGAGGTTAGAAACTCGGCGTTGCCATCGGTTGGCTGGGCATAATTGGTAGTGCCTGCAGCAGACTCTAATTGGCTACCGTGTCTGCTAGGGGGGATGACCAGACTATGTGGGTGGGGTCTTTTAACGCTGTGCAAGGAACCTGATTAGCAGATAGTTGCACCTGTGAAAAAAAAGGGTCCGCTACGGACTGCGCACGGGTCAGAGGAGGCGTGAGCAGGAAATATACCTTCGTCGAATGCAATCAGGGATCCCCCAGCAGCGGAAGATAAATTGACTATGCTAAATTGGAGAAAATGCATAAATAAATAAATAGATAATTTAAATGCAGCGCTGACTGTTTTCTCTTTTTGTTTTTCAGGCCTCATTCTTTTTTTCTACTCAGCGTTGTACATTTTCCTGGCAGCCATGTTCGGAGGATGTATGTGCTGCCTCATGTGGTCCATTAGTCCCTACACCCCAACCTACAATGACCGGGTGATGCCTCCAGGTATTAATACATGTCAAATCTCATATTACCAGACCATGTAGTCTTCAACTCTATTGAGTACAAAGTCAGTTTGCATTTAATCCTTTATAAACTACACCTTTCATACGGATTACCGTTGTGGGTATACAATTATAAACTGTACTGTATAAACTGTTGGATTTTTAACTTCGGGGTGGGATAACCACTCCAAGCAATTCCACAGTTTCCCACAGTTGGATATAATGGCTTTCGCTGTGGTGCAGTGGAGTCTTACAGCCTTAGAAATGGCTGTATACGCCATTCCAGACTGATTTTACAGGTTTAAGACGAGTGCAATCTGTTAGGGCTGGCTAAAATCACTACTAGTACTAAATTTAGTGACCTAGTTCATTGCCCAACCAGTGTGGTTTTACTTTTTTTCACAAGAGTGATAAACACGTTGGATACATTTGTTTTTAAATAAATGATGTTTGTATCTAATTACGGTTATTTATTAATTATTTAATGTGAGAAATGTGCATGAGCAGAGGCAATCAGAACAGGAGCAAGTACTTTTTCCTACTCTATTATATTTTTGTGCTCAAAAGGTTTACTTATTTAGCTAAATAATGCGTTAATAAATTATGCATCAAAACTTATAGATTTTTTTTTGCCCTAACTGGCAGGTATGACAATGGCACCACATGTAGATGTTGTTCATGGGGTTGAGATTGTCTTCAACGCCTCTGACCGCCATTCGTGGATTAAATATGTAAAGGCATTACAGACTCAGCTTAAATGTAAGTATTGTCTCGTATTGAGTTTTCTCTTTTCTAAGTGAACTCATTCAGATCTTTCTGGGCCAGCTCCGCTCAACCACAGAGGAACAAAAACAAAAAGGAATTCTCTCTTTGTACCCCGAGCACAACCACACTGTGCTGCCCGGGCCCCACTTTTGTTCAGTTTCTTTAGACTGTGAGGAGAGTTAGGGTGTGCAGGCATTGTGTGGTTAATTTAGGGTCTCTCACTCATTCTCTCTCTCTCTCTCTCACTTCCCATGCTACTCTGCTCCAGCCTACAACGATGCAACTCAGGAGAAGCGTAATATTGCATGTAAGCAGGACGAATACTTCATGCAGGAGGACCTGGAGGAGAGCGCAGAACGCAAAGCCTGTCAGTTCAAGAGGTCCCAGTTGGGGCCGTGCTCGGGCTTAGAGCATAAAGACTTCGGTTACTCTGAAGGAAAGCCTTGCATCCTACTCAGAATGAACCGGGTGAGCGTAAAAGTCATGACTACACTATATGGCTAAAAGTATGTGGACACTTCACTCGATAACAGCCATAACATAAAAACTACCTCCTTGTTTCTACACACTGTCCATGTTATCAGCTCCACTTACCATATAGAAGCACTTTGTAGTTCTACAATTACTGACTGTAGTCTATCTGTTTCTCTGCATGCTTTGTTAGCCCCTTTCATGCTGTTCTTCAATGGTCAGGACTCTCCCAGGATCACCACAGAGCAGGTATTATTTAGATGGGGGATCATTCTCAGCACTGCAGTGACACTGACATGGTGGTGGTGTGTTAGTGTGTGTTGTGCTGGTATGAGTGGATCAGACACAGCAGTGCTGCTGGAGTTTTTAAATACCGTGTCCACTCACTGTCCACTCTATTAGACACTCCTACCTAGTTGGTCCACCTTGTAGACGTAAAGTCAGAGACGATCGCTCATCTATTGCTGCTGTTTGAGTTGGTCATCTTCTAGACCTTCATCAGTGGTCACAGGACGCTGCCCATGGGGCGCTGTTGGCTGGATATTTTGGTTGGTGGACTATTCTCAGTCCAGCAGTGACATTGAGGTGCATCAGCGCTGCTGTGTCTTATCCACTCATACCAGCAGAACACACACTAACACACCACCACCATGTCAGTGTCACTGCAGTGCTAAGAATGACCCACCACCCAAATAATACCTACTCTGTAGTGGTCCTAGGAGAGTCCTGACCATTGAAGAACAGCATGAAAGGGGGCTAACAAAGCATGCAGAGAAACAGTTGGACTACAGTCAGTAATTGTAGAACTGCAAAGTGCTTCTGTATGGTAAGTGAAGCTGATAAAATGGACAGTGAGTATAGAAACAAAGAGGTGGTTTTAATGTTATGGCTGATCAGTGTATGTATATATATGTAATTTTACAATACTTTATTGTATATATACATATAATAACAATAAACTCAAAGGTGTAATATGACCTTGAGCACAGTTTCCCAACTAGTAAGCTGGCGACCACAAATGGGCCACAAAGCCCCATCTAGTGGGCTACAGAACTATTTTTAAGAGACTAAGAGACTAGTGGGCCTCACTAGACCAGTATCCACATCTTATGTTCTTATCTTATGCTGGTAACACAGCTCTGACCTGCAGAGACATGTGGTATCTCGTAATAGAACAGGTCCTACAACTTTTGAACATTGCAAGGTGGATCTGGTTTCAAGGTTGCATTCTGGTGCCATCACACATGCCTGGCCGTTCACATGATTTAACAGAGAACTGGATTCTCAGACCAGTTGACGTTCTTCATGCCCATGTAGGTGCTTTCAACACTGGCCAGGAGTTAGCATGGGAACTTTGACTGGCCTTCACTTACACAGCCCCATACATAAAAGGGTTTGATGTACTGTGTTGTCAGACATACAAGTTATAACCAATATTAAAATTATCTGCAGTTTGAGCCATAGACTTCATGTCCTCTGGCATCAGTGAGGCTTGGCCGCCCAACAACATGTCAGCGGTTTGTGGCTTGTCCCCTCTTGCACAATTGTTGGTCAGTACTCACCATGACGGCCTGTAATAAGTCTCTACTATTTTATTGATACTTCAATCGAGTTGTTTGATCAGAACGATTCGGTCCTTATCAAAATCACTCAGGTGTATCTGCTGTAAACACGTGTACTACGAGTAACTACCATCATCCCAACATTTAATATATCCATGATCATGACATACAACTGCTTTGAAAACGGCATTGCCATGTATGGTTAGGAAAGGTCCTAATGTTTTGGCTCATCACTATATACTCCAGAAAGGCCCAACCATCAGCTACATCTTGTGGTTAAACTACATAACTACGATGAATGAACTTGCTATCAGTGAGCAAACTGTTTGTGATTAATTTATTCATTAGTAATTTAATCCAAGGCCGTAATCATTATATACTGTATATTTGGGGTGAGGGGCCAATATATGTCTCCCCAATATACTCAGACATCCCAAGTCTCCCGGAAGTTCCTGGAGTCTCCCACATATTCATTGCGGCTCCCTGATGCCCGCAAGTCAGATAAAATCTTCCGGAATCTAGAACGAGCGGCCAAGAGCGACACAAACGCGTCCGCAGGCGACACAGACTTTTTTCCCCAATTGCGTATTAAATCCGTTATCTGATATACAATCTAGCGCACTATGTAGGGAACATAAATCCGTTAACTAATATGCTACCTAAAGCATTATGTAAGAAACATAAGTTTATTATCTAGTACACTATCTAGTGCACTAAGTAAGAAACATAAATTCTTTTCTAATATACAATCTAGTGCACTATGTAGGGAACATAAATCTATTATCTTGCACACTATCTAGTGCACTATGTAGTACACATTAATGTGTTTGTGACACAAACAGTTAGCTTAGTAGCTCAGTTAGCAGCTCCTAAAAGTTCTGTTATCACCCATATCCTTTGGTGTGTGCAAGAGTTTTTTTTTTAGCTTTTTTTGTTTTTTTTATCGGGCTTGGGTGGTCGGGGTCAAGGTCCGGGGGTACCTCCCTGAAATTAGTTTTTGCAATTTGGGATGTCTGATTTGGGGTGGGGGGCCAATATATGTCTCCCCAATATACTGCTGTAAAAGGTTTAATTAAACATATTCCACTCACTAGCTTTGTGTAATGTTAAGATCTGCCAGTGTTCAGTTCATGGCCACAGCCTTGATTTAATCACATGTATCATTTTAAACAATTTTCTCACTCATTACTGCTCTTTTCCTGTAGATTCTTGGCTATTTGCCTGGTCAGGGTACTCCAGTGAATGTCACATGTGCTATTAAAGTAAGTACTTGGTTATTAACATGACGACAACATTGATCAACAGTTTTGGTTTAAATCTATGCATAATGTTCTCACATAGCTTACAAACACAAATGTAATAGTCTTCAAGTTTAAAGAGTTGAAGTCTTTTTACATTGTCTCTGCAGAAAGGGATGTCTGATGAACTTGGAGCAGTTGAATTTTATCCAAAAAACATTTTCAACTTGATGTATTATCCTTACTATGGAAAGCGTAGGCATGTAAGTATATAGTTTTATATTTCCTTACATTTACTACATGAGAAAGTGATAGCAAAGATACTTCATTGTAAAAACAACACGGGAACATGCTTTGACTATTGAACATAAAATTAAAAATAAAGTTTTACCATTCCACTATGCCACAATGTTTTCCCCTCAATAATGTGACTCTGGCGCTCAGGTGGCGCAGCGGTTCGAACTTGTCGGTTCAAAACTCAGCTCTGCCATCCGGCTGGACTGGGCGTCTACATAAACAACGGTTGGCTGTTGTTCATACAGGGTGGGAGCCAGACAGGAAACTTCTCATAAATTAGTCAATTGCGACCCCTGCTGACTGATTGATGGCATCTGCACAGAGTTGAGAAATCATACAGTATGTTGATCAGGGTGGGGCTCTTCGTACACAAAGCTGATTCGCATATGAACTCGCCTCGTGCAGGTGTAAAGATGCAGTCGGCTACTGCACACGTGTCGGAGGCCCCCGTGTCAGTCTCGTTCTCCTCAATCAAGGCGGGGATCGGCATTAGTAGAGAGAAAGCGTAATGCAATCGACTCAAAATGCGACTCTATCCAAAGATGGCTCTTATTCTGCATTAATGACAGTTGGCTATATCCAGTGGGCCTTACTGGGCCAGTAAGCACATGTAGTGCCATAGAAATTGTGTTCAAACCTTATATACTGTATATATATATATACTGTATATATATATATACAGTGTATCACAAAAGTGAGTACACCCCTCACATTTCTGCAGATATTTAAGTATATCTTTTCATGGGACAACACTGACAAAATGACACTTTGACACAATGAAAAGTAGTCTGTGTGCAGCTTATATAACAGTGTATATTTATTCTTCCCTCAAAATAACTCAATATACAGCCATTAATGTCTAAAACACCGGCAACAAAAGTGAGTACACCCCTAAGAGACTACACCCCTAAATGTCCAAATTGAGCACTGCTTGTCATTTTCCCTCCAAAATGTCATGTGACTCGTTAGTGTTACTAGGTCTCAGGTTTGCATAGGGGGCAAGTGTGTTCAATTTAGTAGTACAGCTCTCACACTCTCTCATACTGGTCACTGAAAGTTCCAACATGGCACCTCATGGCAAAGAACTCTCTGAGGATCTTAAAAGACGAATTGTTGCGCTACATGAAGATGGCCAAGGCTACAAGAAGATTGCCAACACCCTGAAACTGAGCTGCAGCACAGTGGCCAAGATCATCCAGCGTTTTAAAAGAGCAGGGTCCACTCAGAACAGACCTCGCGTTGGTCGTCCAAAGAAGCTGAGTGCACGTGCTCAGCGTCACATCCAACTGCTGTCTTTGAAAGATAGGCGCAGGAGTGCTGTCAGCATTGCTGCAGAGATTGAAAAGGTGGGGGGTCAGCCTGTCAGTGCTCAGACCATACGCCGCACACTACATCAAATTGGTCTGCATGGCTGTCACCCCAGAAGGAAGCCTCTTCTGAAGTCTACACAAGAAAGCCCGCAAACAGTTTGCTGAAGACATGTCAACAAAGGACATGGATTACTGGAACCATGTCCTATGGTCTGATGAGACCAAGATTAATTTGTTTGGTTCAGATGGTCTCAAGCATGTGTGGCGGCAATCAGGTGAGGAGTACAAAGATAAGTGTGTCATGCCTACAGTCAAGCATGGTGGTGGGAATGCCATGGTCTGGGGCTGCATGAGTGCAGCAGGTGTTGGGGTGTTACATTTCATTGAGGGACACATGAACTCCAATATGTACTGTGAAATACTGAAGCAGAGCATGATCCCCTCCCTCTGGAAACTGGGTCGCAGGGCAGTGTTCCAGCATGATAATGACCCCAAACACACCTCTAAGACGACCACTGCTTTATTGAAGAGGCTGAGGGTAAAGGTGATGGACTGGCCAAGCATGTCTCCAGACCTAAACCCAATAGAACATCTTTGGGGCATCCTCAAGCGGAAGGTGGAGGAGCGCAAAGTCTCGAATATCCGCCAGCTCCGTGATGTCGTCATGGAGGAGTGGAAAAGCATTCCAGTGGCAACCTGTGAAGCTCTGGTAAACTCCATGCCCAGGAGAGTTAAGGCAGTTCTGGGAAATAATGGTGGCCACACAAAATATTGACACTTCAGGAACTTTCACTTAGGGGTGTACTCACTTTTGTTGCCGGTGGTTTAGACATTAATGGCTGTATATTGAGTTATTTTGAGGGAAGAATAAATTTACACTGTTATATAAGCTGCACACAGACTACTTTTCATTGTGTCAAAGTGTCATTTTGTCAGTGTTGTCCCATGAAAAGATATACTTAAATATCTGCAGAAATGTGAGGGGTGTACTCACTTTTGTGATACACTGTATATATATATATATATATATAAAGCCTCACTGATGCCAGAGGACATGAAGATATATATCTATATCTAGTCATGTCCAATTACCTTGAATGCGTCCTCTATACTGATTCGACCCTTCACCGCTGACTGAGGACGCCTCTCAATTGACATGCGCCCCCTCCGGCACGTACAGACTGCATTTCTCACCTGCACGAGTCGAGTTCATACACCGACGGGCACTGTGTACAGAGGGCCACACCCCCATCAGTATTATTCCTCAGCCCTGTGCAGGCACCATCAGTCAGCCAGCAGGGGCCGCAGTTGAACCAGTTATGAGGACCTATGATCCAACTTTTTACCCTCTAACCCTGAACAACAGCCAATCGTTGTTCATGCAACCGCCCAGCCCAATACGATGCATTCTAAAATGCAACTCTGGTGCGCTAGCGTACTTTACCGCTGTGCCACCTGAGTGGCCAAGTAAAATATTTTTTATATTTTAATTCAAAACTATGCCTTTTTTAGGGATGCAACCTGAACAGGAACAATATCTAAAACAGTTTAAATACATTTAAAGGATTGAACTTTACAATATTCCTGTGTGCAGGTGAACTACACTTCTCCACTGGTGGCGGTTCGCTTCCCCAGCATCCAGTCCGACACTCATCTACACGTGCAATGCAAGCTAAACGGCAAGGGCATCATCAACGATTCACCCACCGACCGCTTCCTCGGCAGCGTGTCCTTCTCTCTACAAGTTGGCGCGTAGTGTCGGAGCACAGACGCAGTCGAGCTACACTTAAAACTTCTCAGTGTATATCATGGTTCAAATAGTCCAACGTACCATTAGGCATCTATCCAATTTCCCCGCCACCGTGCTCTTCACTTCACTTTGTGTTTAGTACATACACTCAAACGAAATCCCCTACTAGTGTAGAGTAGAATAATCTGTAGAGGAGCAACATAGCAGAATGTATTATATTAGAGTAATTAAGAGTTTCATTTCATTGCATTAATATTTGTCACTTTAAAATCACAAAGGTAGTTTTTGAGCCAGATGTGTTCAAAGGTAGATGTGTACATTGAACAGTGTGGGCGGTCAGGTTTGGGCTTTGGGTCAGTTTACTATAAAGAATTAACCTGCTTCTTTTGTAAAAATCAACTATAATTGTTTCACTGAAGTAAAAATGGTGTAATAATTGTTTAATACAATCATTTTACTCTTATAAATAAATAATATGAATAAAATACAAGGGGCAAAAAGAAGATAAAGAACTATATTAAAATACAGGTAAAAATATTTGTACAGCAACCAACATGATATGCATAAAGAACCTAAAAATACCATTTAAGTGCATAAAATGCCATTTGTACAATCAGTCACCAGAAATATTGTCAGTATTGATCAAGTATTGAAATTGAATTGGCCTTTATTTGCAATTATTGTTAGTATCCAATCATGTCTTCTAACAAATAGTTTTATGAATATAATGAATGATTTCTTTGCATCAGGAACTAGATTTACTTGTGTTTATTAGTACTACTAAATAGTTTGTTCAGAGACAAATACGTTTTACTGAACAGTAAAACTGAAGTAACTTTTAATGATCAGATTTTGCTCAGAGTCCGACCTCTCCACGGATTATAAGCGTTTTATACATTCCAGCGCCATACAAACACGATCCCACATCCAGAGGCAAATTGATTTTAAATATACTGTAGGGTGTGGAACACTGTACCTGCCTGGTTCTCTGTGAGAAGGATTTCAACAGTACTATTTATTAATTGTATTTGCATCGATGACATGGTACAATTACTTATTAACTATGAACGCTAGATGAAAATAGGAGAGTTGGTGGAGCAGTGAATGTTGTGATGTGTCGAACAGCGGACCATTGTTCCAGCTCATGTTTTTCAAAGCACTCCTAATGTTCTAGACATAAACAATAAAGATGGATCAGGATTAACAAAATTAATCGTGTGTCTGAATGATGGTGTCTTTCTTTATGCATTTTCTCCCAATGTAGCGTGGTCAATTTGTCTTCCGCTGCTGGGGGATCCCTGATTGCAGTCGAGGTGGGTATATTGCTGCTCACGCCTCCTCCGACCCGTGTGCAGCCCTTAGCGGAACCCTTTTTTCACCTATGCACTCTGCACAGGCGCCTCTATCCGCCATTCAGGATCCTTACACAGCATTTAGAGACCCCACCCACATAGTCCGGTCATCCCACCCACATAGTCCGGTCATCCCGCCCTAGCAGAAACGTGTCTACTGCAGGCACTGCCAATTACGCCCACTAGATGACACCCGAGGAGTTCAGAATCTCGGTGCTGGTGTGCTAGTGGAATATCCCGCTGCGCCACATGGGTGCTTATGATGTTGTCTTTCAAAGCTACGTTCACTGTGTAAAGTTTTCCATAACAGTGACACATGAATAATTATTTATTTTAATTTTTTAGGATTTTAACAGTCATGGACAATTTTGTATCTCCAATTCACCTCACTTGCACGTCTTTGGACTGTAGGAGGAAACCAAAGCTCCTTGAGGAAACCCACACAGACACAGGGAGAACATGCAAACTCCACACAGAAAGGACCCAGATCGCTCCACCTGGGAATTGAACCCAGGGCCTTTATGCTGTGAGGCAACAGTGCTACCCACTTGGCCACCGTGCCACCCCACAAAATGTATTTACTTATTTATTAAGATTTTAACATCATATTTTTCACACTGTTGTTACATTCATGACAGAAACGGTGGTTACTCGCTACACAAGATCCATCAGTTCACAAGTTCAATGTCAAACACAGTCATGGACAATTTTGTATCTCCAATTAACCTGACTGCATGTCTTTGGACTGTGGGAGGAAACCAGAGCTCCCAGAGGCACATGCTAGTCAGCAGCTCTTCTCTGTGCTAGTCAGGGTGGGGGCAGTGCAAGCGGCAAGAATTAGAAACAGCCGAATGTGAAGTGAAAGGGGAAAAAATGGCCTAAAAAGCACATGATTCTGTCAATAATATGTATTTTATATAGGTCGTAGGCTGGGTATGAGCTTTTCTGAGTAACACTTCAAGTACCAATGAATGTTAACAGCACAAAATGGACTCACCTTTGGTTTAGTGATTGTAAAAGATGTGTTATTTAAAAAACATGCTTTCCAGCTGCTTATTCAGCATTATGTGCCACAGACCAGCAGGGATGAACAAAAACACAATACAGAACACACTAGACTGTGATACAAAAAACATTTTATTTTATTGAAATCTCAGTGCAACAAGCAAAATCCATCATAATTCTTTAACAAACAAAATCTGTGAAGTGAAGAGACATGGAAGTGCAACAAAAAGGCACACTATACACTGATCAACCATAACATTAAAACCACCTCCTTGTTTCTACACACACTCCATTTTATCAGCTCCACTTACCATATAGAAGCACTTTGCAGTTCTACAATTACTGACTGTAGACCATCTGTTTCTCTGCATACTTTGTTAGCCCCCTTTCAAGCTGTTCTTCAATGGTCAGGACCCCCACAGGACCACTACAGAGTAGGTATTATTTGGGTGGTGACACTGACATGGTGGTGGTGTGTTAGTGTGTGTTGTGCTGGTATGAGTGGATCAGACACAGCAGCGCTGATAGAGTTTTTAAACACTTCACTGTCACTGCTGGACTGAGAATAGTCCACCAACCAAAAATATCCAGCCGACAGCACCCCGTGGGCAGCATCCTGTGACCACTGATGAAGATCTCAAAGATGACCAACTCAAACAGCAGCAATAGATGAGCCATCGTCTCTGACTTTACATCTACAAGGTGGACCAACTAGGTAGGAGAGTCTAATAAAGTTGACAGTGAGTGGACACGGTATTTAAAAACTCCAGCAGCATTGCTGTGTCTGATCCACTCATACCAGCACAACACACACTAACACACCACCACCTAAATAATACCTACTCTGTGGTGGTCTTGCCCATTGAAGAAGAGCATGAAAGGGGCTAACAAAGCATGCAGAGAAACATATGGACTAGTCAGTAATTGTAGAACTACAGAGTGCTTCTACATGGTAAGTGGAGCTGATAAAATGGACAGTGAGTGTTACATATTGAAATTTCAACCTTGCTACCTTGGAGGGGCTCAATAATATGAAAAAAACAAAACCCCATAATCTCAAATTCTCTCGTTTCATTGCAAATTGCCAAAAGAACTTTGTTAGCAGCGGTATTTAATTAATTATTAAACAGATTTTGAGAAGCTGCTCAGAAGAATGTGTGTGTGTGGGGGGTAGGTTGGGTTGGGATAATGTTCAAATGTTGAGCAAAGTCCCTACTCCTAGAAGTGAACTATTCATACATTTATTACATGAGTATTACATAACGTGAGAATAAAAACAGGTAAATCGTAAAGTCACTTATTCAAATTGAAAATTTCATGCATTAACATTTATTGCAATGCAGGTGTCATTTATACAATCTCTAATTTAGTAAGTGCCAGCATTGTTGAAGCAGCCTGGCATGCTGCCCTGTCTGAATGGAAAGAATCATCAGCAGAAGTCAAGATTTCACAGAAGCAGTAAAGTAACTGAGCAATTTGTAAAAGGGGGTAAATAATAAAGCACTGGGACAGTAAAGCAAGAGAAGAGCAGGTAGCAGGTAGGGCAAGATCAGGTTATAAGCAAGCACCGATCCCCACGGTTTAGAGCAAAGCTATACAGAGTGGTAACCAGTGCGGCTCTTCCGCCGACCAATCAGGTAAGAGATAAGAACAAGGATGATTAGGAAACCGAGAGCCACGCCGACAGCGATCGGCACAACAAAGGTTAAATCGGTATCCGGAAAGCACTCCTCCGCTGCCGAGGGAAGAAAAGAGATAAGGGTTAGGGTGCTGAGGGGGGCAAATAAGGTGAAAATGCAAGATGCAGGAAAGAAGCAGGGAATTAGGATTTCCTATTTTTACACCCCCCCCCCAAAAAAAAAAAAGAGAAAGAAAAAAATGAAGAGAAAGAGGACATGTGAAAAAGAAAATATATGTAATAAATATATGACTGTTCACAGTATAGCACAGATTCTTTATTTTTATTAAATTTTTTACAATTGAACTTCAAAAATCTTTAATATTTGTATGATAATCAAACGAGAAATTAACACGACTATACTTAATATACACTGATCAACCATAACATTATACCACCTTCTTGTTTCTACACTCACTGCCCATTTATCAGCTCCACTTACCATATAGAAGCACTTTGTAGTTCTACAATTACTGACTGTAGTCCATCTGTTTCTCTGCATGCTTTGTTAGCCCCCTTTCCTGCTGTTCTTCAATGGTCATGACTCTCACAGGACCACTACACAGCAGAGCAGGTGGTGTGTTAGTGCGTGTTGTGCTGGTATGAGTGGATCAGACACAGCAGCGCTGATGGAGTTTTTAAACCCTCACTGTCACTGCTGGACTGAGAATAGTCCACCAACCAAAAATATCCAGCCAACAGCGCCCCGTGGGCAGCGTCCTATGACCACTAATGAAGATCTCAAAGATGACCAACTCAAACAGCAGCAATAGATGAGCGATCGTCTCTGACTTTACATCTACAAGGCGGACCAACAAGGTAGGAGTGTCTAATAGAGTGGACAGTGAGTGGACACGGCATTTAAAAACTCCAGCAGCGCTGCTGTGTCTGATCCACTCATACCAGCACAACACACACTAACACACCACCACCATGTCAGTGTCACTGCAGTGCTGAGAATGATCCACCACCTAAATAATACCTACTCTGTAGTGGTCCTAGGAGAGTCCTGACCATTGAAGAACAGCATGAAAGGGGGCTAACAAAGCATGCAGAGAAACAGATGGACTACAGTCAGTAATTGTAGAACTACAAAGTGCAGCTGATAAAATGGACAGTTAATGTAGAAACAAGGAGGTGGTTTTAATGCTGACAATTGTCTATTATTAGTGGCCAGGCACTACAGAAAGCAATCAGGGTTTCTTAATGCCAGGCTCATTAATTCTCCCACTCAGAACATCCTCGTCAAAGCTCAGAGCTAATAAGCAAGCTGGTGTTAAGAGCAGAGAAAAAACTCTCAGGGACAACGGGCCTTCAGGACTGATTCTGAGAGGCCCTGGTGTACTTAAAAAAACCTTTTGCTAGTGATGAGTCCCTAAAGGGATAACCAAGTGCTCTTATATCGAAGTACACTTGTAATAAGTTGTAATGTCCTTTAACTTTAGATTAGTGTTAATGGCCCATGGTTGAAAATTAAATTGCATTATGAACTGAACTGCTCATAACCAGTCGCTCTGCTTTTAAACCTTCCAATGAAATAAGCCAACACCACAACAAGAACAAGAACGATGAGGGCAACTCCAATCACTAAAGGAACAATGTAATTTCCAGTCACATCAGCCTTGCAGTCCTCAGCTGGGAAAGAGAACATGCATGTGTAAACAAACAAAAATCACTGCAGTTATGGTTATTGTTATTTAAAAAAATCAAAAAGACAAGACTTCATCTAGATTATAATAGAGTATAATAGGCAACAGAGCTTGAGATTGCAAAATACACATTAATAGACATACAAATGCTTTATTGTTTGCTATTAATTGTACAAAATGTACACATTTACCTGCACTTTCATAAATGACTTGGAAAAATTAACTTGCACTTATAGCAACGTGGAGGGGGAAAAAAACCTTAATATTTTGTAGTAAAACTAAAACGGGCTGGCATATTTTGGGTGCGCCAATTACAGGACAGTGGAATTGCTTCAAGTCAAGGTTATTCCACATAACCTGTATCATTCACAGGCATGTTTTACACTTTGGTTACATTCATGACATGAACGGAAGTTACTCGTTACACAAGGTTCATCAGTTCACAAGGTTATATCGAACACAGTCGTGGACAATTAAGTGTCGCCAATTCACCTCACTTGCATGTCTTTGGACTGTGGGAGGAAACCAGAGCACCCGGAGGAAACCCACACGGACACGGGGATCAAACCCAGGAACTTCTTGAGAAATATTTCGATTTTGAAAATAAAGTTGAAACAATTTCAAGAATCAAGTTGAAATATTATGGCTATGGCAACCTCCTTGTGTTAAATGAGAGATGTTAATAATTTAGTAAAGTTATACTTTCTTATCAGTTTCACAAATAAACAAATCCCCAATCTCCTGCCACATCAGCACCAGTTTGTTATTAGCATAAGGATGATGAAACTGCTTCGTAATAAATTGTGTTTATTTAGAAGAACGTGCGCCACTGGTGCGCTCGGCATCTGCGTCGCTGCCATTACTTCAACCGAGCCTTATGGACTCGTACGATAAACTAAAGCCGTATGGCATCGCTATAAATGGTTGCATTGATGGGTTTAGTCACGGGTTATTGGATAACCACAGTAACATTGGAGGCTGCCTTCAGCGCTTGATCCAGGTACTGAGACCCATGCTTCTCTGAATTGACAAGCCTACGACGGCTGCACACTCTTTGGCCAGATTTAGACTTTATTCTCATAATATTTTAACTTTTATCTTGAAATCGAAATTAAAATTATTATGTTTTTTTTTTTACAGTGGCCCTAATACACGGCCGTACAAAGTAGCCAATGACCAATGGGAGATTTTAAAATGAAGTCCAGAAACTAGGCCAAAGCCACTGCATCAGTCTGGGTGGTTCAAGGTGGTCCATCGTTATTACTTTTATTTTATCGTTAGAACTTGGATTTGTAGAGCCGCTCAGGTGGCACGCATAGGTAAAATACACTAGCACACCAGAGCTGGGATTAAACAGGGAGAAAAAGCATTAAAAAAAAACTTGGATTTGTATTATGGTTATTTAAATTTTAACAGTTGAAATGTTAGTCGCAATAACAACAGTCTGTTATAATTATAACTAGACGAGGTAAAGATAAAATAAGACCAAACCTTTCTCAAATGACAATGATCAGTGCCAGACCATTATTATTCTTAGGTTATAAAATTTTAGTTCCTTTTTCTTAAATAAAAAAAGTGTGAAAGCAGCAAGCAGTAATGTAGACATGTCCATCCATCTTTATTTACTCTTTTAACTTGACAAAAAAATTAGGTTTTGCATCTTTGTCAGGTATGAAACAAACAGTGACTAATTTCAAATCATCTCTTCAAACTTAAGAGCAACAAGTGATTTTAACAAGTGTGTAGCAAAGCCAGGGTAATTATGAATATACAGTGAATTACAAGTCAGAAAGGAAATTTCTATATACACACGATTACAAAACGAATCAGCATCATGGCATGTAATGCAGACAGAAGGGTCATGAAGTTCATATTGAAATTTAGTCTAATACAGAAACATATGTACACATGCATTCAAAATGAGTCTTATTCACTTTCTAATGCTGTAGTATACAATGGTTGAAATGATTCAGCTAGTGAAAGTAACGTTTCTCCACATTCGAATCGGTATCAGCAGTTTAGAGCCACTGATATCTGTAAGCCACACTAAAAAAAAAAAAATCCAAGCCAAATTTGGTATACTTTGGTAATCTATAAAGAGGATTCTGATAGTAGGCAGGGGAAATGCCGTTTGAATATTGAATTAATGACTCCTACAGTTATTCAGCAGATATTGACCAAGAGGTTGGTGGTGGATTCAGTGGAGTTACAGATACTAGAGCTTCTTGTTGGTAAATAAAGCAGCATCAGCAGAAAGCATGACAAACAGGTCCTATGATCAGCATGGTATGTATTCCACCATCCAGTATAATTCTTGCTATAAACAGAATGCAGCTGACCAGTGACGTATTAGCAATTTTATCCCTTTTTGAAACTTCAAAATGATATCTGCACCTGTGATAAAGGGAACCTGATACTAATAGATAAAGCCATATAAACCCTCCCTCTTAAATTCTGTTTTTATTATTATTTTTTGCTCTAAGCAGGGACAAACAGCAATAGCTTTTAGCTGATGCAGTAAAGGCAAGTGCTAAGTCCAAAATAGAGGCAATAAAGTACAAAGTGTTGTCACAATTAGCAAGCTGACCGATGTTCCTAAGCACACAAGGTGAAGTGTCAACAAGATTCAGGCCATAAAGTAAAACAGCCTCAATTTGCTGCTCTTAAACACTAACAGGGAAAAAAAAAACTTAAATGATGGAATATGATTCTGGAACAGATGCACCAAAAATCACACTTCAGATGTTAAATGCATAGGAAACGAGCAGCTGCCGGATTAGTCAACCCAACACAACTTCACATCAATTACAAAAGTGATTAGTTGCATTGGCCCAGGATCACGTTAGATTTCATGAATAGGAGTTTGTGATTTGTTTAAAATGTCATTACAGGGTCTGATATCCAACATAGGTCTTTCGTCGACCAATCACATATGCAATCAACACAACGACAATCAAACCAGCCAGCGCTGCGCCAACAATGATTGGGATTAAGAGGCTGATGTCATCCACTGAGCATTCATGGGCTGCAGGCAGAGAGAACATGAATGAACAAAAAAAATTGGGTTGCCATCAAGACAAAGGAAAAAACAAAAAACAAACATAGTATGATCACAAGCCAACAAGCATGAAACATTTGATTGCAGTGGCAATATGTAATATTATATGCACAGAGGGATACCATTTGGAGTAAAATTTTAATAGCAAAATTGGCTTGACACTTAGAAATACAAGTACTAAAATGTACCTTTTGTCACTGGGGTGGTCTTTTGTTTCTCAGTCTATGTATATTATACACATATATGCTATATAAAGTAAATGCACTCTGGCAGCACAGGAGTAAATCAGATTGCACCACTACCACAGAGATCCCAGCTTTGCCATCAGCCCATTAGGCTTCTACATACACATGACAGGCTAGGTTTGGGTGGCTGAACATCGAAGCCATTGAGAGGTGCACTTGTTAGGGCTCCTTGGTGCCCATCCCAAGCCCAGATAAAATAAGGAGGGTTGTTTTAGGAAGGGCATCCAGTCTAAAACTGTGGCAAATCAGGTATGCACACCTAGATTCTGACACACAATCATGCTTAATCATACACATTCACACATATATACACACACTTGCTCACACACACGTACACAAACTAACACACACACTCATACTTCATTGCACACATACTTACACCGTCACATAATTACTCACATATATTTGTACACACTCATACGGTCTCACACACACACACACACACACACACACACACACACTACAATGCACATAAATTCACTCACACCCACAACCGACACAGTCTTGATCCCTGGACTCATACAACTACTTAGTGACTGTATTACTTGCATCTTTGCTCATTTTTGCACATTACTCTTTTTATATCTCTGCTGCTATAAAAACCCTATGCTGCTAATTGTATATTAGAATATGTTTTTTTGTTACCTCACTTATCATTTACAGCTCTACACTTGTCTCTAGTCTTGTCTCCTTTAATTACTTTTAGATTAGAAGTGTCTTTTGTATTTACTGTATGCCTTTTCCGTATTAATTGTACTGTTGTCAATCTGTACTGTGTATATTGTATTGTCTAGCACTTTTTGTTCCATGTTGCACCCTGGTTTTCGAGGAACATCTTTTCGTTTCAATATGTACTTGTATACAGCTGTATGACTTGAACTCTTAATGTGAAAATATACATACCAAAATACAGAATACATACCACTAAGAGTACCACCCAAGTGACAGAAAGATACATTTTACTACTTGGTTTTGTACATACAGCCCAAACTTACCTGTGCTAAACTTGTTTTCAGTCACATTGAAGGGCTGCACCTGAAGCTCAAAGGTGTTCAAAAGAAGGGCTTCTGTGATGTTGTAGCTCTGCTCCTTTTGGCACATATATGAGCTTCCCAGTGACGCCTCCCATAAAGACAGGTTAGTAACGTGAGCAGTGAAAGGCTTACCTACAAGAAAAGACAAGTTTACTTGTTGGCAAAGAATCAAGTTTTCTTGGGGGGTAAAAAAATTATACTGAACCCACTTACCCGTTTCTGTGTTTATAGTGATATCCAATTCACTTAAATGGAACTTGTTTAGTTGCTGCAAAAAGAAACCAAAAATCAGCATGTCAATATTTGGCCAACTTGATGCTCCCAGTCCTGATCTCAAATTAACATCAGTGGCAGGACCACGCTACTTCACAGGTGCCACAAGATAACTCACTGGTGACTGAACAATGCATTGTACATAGAGGAGGGAAAAAGCTAGTAGCCAAGTAGCTTCACACTTACGTGCCAAGAGTGTGTACCTAATGAGGCCAGTGAGAATAAATAGTATTTAAAACCACATATACATGTTTAAATACTTACATTGGTGAAAACAAATTGAACAGTAATTTTATCTGAAGTCAGTAACAGCGTTGAGTCACTGCCATTGCTTCCACATGTGCCACTGGTTTTGGTAACATTAGGACTTGGGTCAAGGTTAACAGTCTGAAAGGTTGATCCCTGAGTAGAGAGAAAAAACATGAGGTGAAATAATTTATATAAACATATAGGTGGACCACAAGCTTAGACAAGCCTTAGCTTAAAAATGCTGTCTTTATGCACTTACATTTTTTAAACTGAACTGCAGGCCCATCTTTGCCATTAGACAAGCAGATGATTTGGGATCAGGCTTAACAGTATAATTACCAACAGTGGGATTTGGCAGTGGAGGCAAAGTAGTAGGAGCAGGGGTGGAGGCTGTCGTAACATTGTGTACAGGGGTTGTGGCATTGGTTGGAAGAGCCGTTGTTTCATTAGTGGGTAAAGGGGTTGTTGCATTGGTGGGTACAGGGGTTGTGGCATTGGTGGGTACAGGGGTTGTGGCATTGGTGGGTACAGGGGTTGTTGCATTGGTGGGTACAGGGGTTGTGGCATTGGTGGGTACAGGGGTTGTGGCATTGGTGGGTACAGGGGTTGTGGCATTGGTGGGTACAGGGGTTGTGGCATTGGTTGGAGGGACCGTTGTTGCATTGGTGGGTACAGGGGTTGTGGCATTGGTTGGAGGGACCGTTGTTGCATTGGTGGGTACAGGGGTTGTGGCATCGGTTGGAGGGATCGTTGTTGCGTTGGTGGGTACAGCGGTTGTGGCGTTTGTTAACTCAGGGGTGGTTGTAGTGGATGAAACTGTTGTAGGATTGGTCTCTTCAGAGGCTGCTTCAGTTGTGGTACTGGGCTGCTGGGTAGCTGGCGCTTCCGTCGTCTCGCTAGTGTCAGAATCAGGCTGGAGAGGTGTAGACGACTCGGAGGGGATTGCATCAGTTACTGCATTGGTCGTACCTATTGTGGTTGGAGAGACTGTTAGGGCACTGGTGTCTTCCAAATAGGGCTGATCAGTGGGAGAAGTGTAGCTTTCTGGAGTAGATGCCTGAAGCACATCACCATGTCCTAGTACTATAAAAAGAGATGTACAATATTTAATTATACATTCTAGGGGTGTAACAATACATTGCATCTGGGTTTGTACCATCAGAATCAGCTATAATTTGGACAAAAACTGACAGTGTTGTATTTTTTTTAATTGATGTTCTGGCTGATCTGCATGACAACAAAATCGCAATTTAAGAATTAATTCTGGATTTAAACACTTAAATGTATATTTCCTTTGCACAAACCATCTTGCATAACAAAAAATTATTTTTATATTCTAAAAAGAAATTTACTAATTTTAGATTTCTTTCTGTTGTCAATACTAACAAACACAAAGAACATGTAGAAAGATTTATAGCATATTAGCACAAAGTTGGAAGCAAGGCTGTTGCTTTTAAATGGCCACTTCCCCATTTAACCCACCTGGCACCAACAGTCGAACAACTGTAAAGACCTTGATTAGTTAGATAAGGTGCTTTAGATTGAGACTTTGGCAAGACATGGGTACCAGTGACCTAGTTCACTTGCGCCAGGCCAAGAGATCACGGATTCTGCCAGTTTTCTACTTCCAACACAGTCTGCACTTCAGCAGCTGCCCAATACAAGCTAATGGCAGTAAAAACCAAACTTTGCTTAGTCCTCACCCCAACAGTAGTCACAATGCTCGTTCTTGCAACGTCTGGCTAACTAAAGAGAAAAATGGTAGTGTTTCAGTATGTTTAGGTTTTATAAATCAGATTTGCCAAATAACTTTGCTACCAGTCCTGGGGGTGAGAACTATTGTGCTTTTGCCAATTAAGCAATAGAACACGAGAGGGAGTGTGTTATCCACCAAAGGATATAAGTGATAACAGAACTTTTATGAGCTGCTAACTGGGCTATTAAGCTTAACTGTTCGCGTTACAAACACATTAATGTTCCCTACATAGTGCACTATATTGTGTATCAGATCACGGATTTATGTTCCCTACATAGTGCACTAGATAGTGAATTAGACAATTGGTTATGTTCTCTACACAGTGCACTAGATTGTATATCATAACGCATTCATGTTCCCTACATAGTGCACTAGACAGTGTATTTGACAATTGGTTATGTTCCCTACATAGTGCACTAGATAGTGAATTAGACAATTGATTTATGTTCCCTACAGTGCGCTAGATCAGATAACGGATTTAAAACGCGATCGGGAAAAAAGCCTGTCGCCTGCGTGCGCGTTTGTGTGCATGAAGCTTGTCGTTACTGGCAACGCGTCAGCGGAGTAATACAGTTGTGGTGTGAAAATGGTATTATCACGAATATCAGCACGGTTAGAACACTTCTCAACCAATCAGATTGTAAGGTCGGAACTAACCGTTGTATAATACAAAACATATAATGGAAAACAAGCTCTTGGATGGCTTTCGGGCACATCTGTCCCTGGATACAAGTTGTCTTTTTTTTCCTACCAATTAAATACAGGGCAAATAAGAAAACAAATAAAAAAATATGCATTTTTATTTTCTAGATATCAATGTACCAGTATCTGTAAATTTACCAACATTTACAAGTTGACACTCAGGTCATGACGTAAAAATTGGACAGCTTTATGCACATGTAAGGAGATGCATTCCCTCCCACAAGTGTGTTCTGCAATTAATTAATCTGCAAATTTTGATTTATGTACTATTAGTTTTTTAAAACAAATATTTGCCCCAATTTGAGGCCCTGATTTGAAAAGCACTGTAATCCACTGTAGTTTACAGCAAGAGAGAAGCTTTTACTTTGATACATAAATTAAACTAATAAAGTGGGGTGCAAGGCATATAACTTAAGGATGTTGTAAAACAACATCTGACCATTTGAGAAGACTGCAGTACAAGAACAAGTGTTTAAATGCCTAAAACAAACATGTTTAAAACCTGTTATGAGTTTCTCGGTATCACATGCTTAACCAAAACTTGCTGAATCAGTTCATCTGGACACAAGTTTGGTGTAGAGATACGTTTTATCACTCATCCAAGTGACTTCTTCAGTTGAACTAATTCAACTTTGTGAATTCTGTACCTGGATTATTGAGCATGCATCAAGAGATTACAAAGACCTTCATTTTTTTTCAAATCTGAGATTGCACACGTTTTATAATCTCAGATTTCATAGGGCCATATTTGTGCCAACCAGTCAAATATTCCAATATATTATTCATTGTTCGCTCCAAACAAATAAAAAACTGTTCAGTGTAAAAGATGGGTAATTCAACTGGTTCAATTAGAAACATGTTTTTTAATATTTGAAAAGGGAGACAAGTTTTACAATACCCACATTAGTAATTTGTCTATGGTTACAAAACAAACTTACTTAAATTTATTTGTGTGCCAATCTGACACAGCCAGGAATGATTTTGGGAGCTCTGTACATTACAAACATCCATCATCCTGTACTTACCAGTTTATTAAAATATATGTATATATATATATATATATAATACAACATAGAAATCCTGCAGAAGTATACAAACAGAGAGAATGTAGAATATGGGCAAATACAGAATTCTTCCAAAATAGCCTTAGTACAGGTGAGATCTAGATTAAAGCTAGTTGAACATATGGGTAATTCTATAATTTGGGGTACATTTCACATCACCAAAAAAAGTACAAAAACAATGTTCTCTCTCAATAGAACAATCAGTGGTTTAAGTTAATATATTCCTTTAGTGTAACATATCCACTATTTGCAAAGCTTAAACATTTTTTTTTTTTATTTTATTTTATTTTAAAGGGACAGTAGATGTAGACTACTAGGTAACTTAGTTGACAGGTAACATAGTTTACAATTTCCCTATTTTGACCCATAACTTCAGTGATAGACCTTGCCTGGCTGACCACATGTCATTTCTTGAACAGAATAATGTCTTATTTGAGAATACATTTGAATTAAAATTATAAAAAAAAAATTGTAACCATAACAATGTATGTAACATAGTTGACGGTCAATTAATATACTCATTGACAATGTTCTATTATAGATAAAATATTTAAAAAAATAAGAGGACATTCACCACAGTTTGTTCAATATACCCTCCACAGAGAAAAATGATATCATGTAATGCTGGTCACATAGTTTTAGAACAAACCATTTTTGAGTTGCTGAGTGGAGTTACTGTTAGTAACATAGTTGACAGAACTTTTGCGGACATTAATAAATAAATATATTTAAATTATTTAAAAGAGGAACTCAATTAAAAAATATATTATGTTTCTTTAGTATTTAAACTTTTGAAATAAATAAAAAAATAGATGTTGCCCTTAATGATTTTATTCATTATTTTGAAACCAAGGCACCCTCAACTTAAAAAACAGACACAGCAAAAACTGTTCATTTAGGAACATCATGACAAACTTCAAGCTAAATGAAGCATAGGATGCACATAATGTTTTTGTGATATTACAACATGTTTTCCATTAATAGGTAAAATGACATTTTTAAAGAAAATAGTTTAAAAATAAATATAAATATAATTATTATCACTGGACATGGAATGTACCTCAAATTATAGAATGACTCATATGATAATTACTTCAGCCAGTCACAAAGGTGTGATTTATCACGCATCACTGGTCACATGTATTGAAGGGGGAGGCTAAAAAGCTACAGGACTCACATGTTTATGTAAAGATTATCTTCTTACTTTGATCGAATTTTAGCTATAAATTTAAACTATAATTACAAGTTCGATCTAAACAAAGTGAGCAGCACGTTCAAATCATACTGGGGACTGACAGTGAGCCAATGAGCATAAAACTAGTAACGTTATGCTTTAAAAATGTTCGGCTGTAAGGTTAGCTAAATAAAAGTTAGTTTAATTTTAGATAATTTCACTGCACAAATAACGTGCAATTTGGTATAAAACCACATTTATCAAGTCATTTCTCACCTTAATTAAGGTAAGGTGCGAAATTAGTAATGGCGCAGTAAAACTAAACTGCTAGCTACGTGCTTGCTAAGACAGCAGGCACATCACGAGCCATATTCTAGCATACTAAACAGTACGTAAAGCACTTACATTCATACTAATTTCATATACTACTTAGTATGGAATACGCAGTTTGAGACGTAGCAACCGGTAACATAGTTAGCCAGCTAGCTAGGTCAGCCAGCTAGGGCCTCAGACGCCGGGTAATTAAAAAAAAGTTGCCAAAATGGCGCTATGCATGTAAAGTTTACAAACTTACCACTTAATAAAAGCAGACAAATCAGCCGGTACAGTGAGAGAACCATGCCGCCAGTTAGATAAGCACCCAGCTTGGAATTGAGCAGGACTCCGTGGTGACTAGGAGGAGATGAGCTACACTGAAGCGCTAAACCTGCCGCCGTATAAAGCCTGCTTAACGGGACCAGCTGATCGGAAATCATATGACATGTTAGCAATACACCGGGGTTGCCATGTCAGGTGGTAACTCCTTATTAGGGGGATTAGCAGTATTTAGCAGCAGTTCTACCAGCTACAACTACGTACATAGTCAAGAAGACATTTTGCCACTTTATCGTGCTTGTTTCCACATCCTTGTACTCTTAGTACACTTTCTGATTCTTAACATACTTTGACATGGGAATTACAGTACAATGGCTATTTATGGAAGCTATGCATATACGTTTTATACTACCTAGATCATTTCAAATCTCATTTTTTGGCTTTAGCCACTGGAAGATAACACAAGAATTCTGCACATACACTATACTGCCAAAAGTATTCGCTCGTCTGCCTTCACACGCATATGAACTTATGACATCCTATTCTTAATCCATAGGGTTTAATATGATGTCGGCCCACAGTTTGCAGCTATAACAGCTTCAACTCTTCTGGGAAGGCTTTCCACAAGGTTTAGGAGTGTGATTATGGGAATTTTTGACCATTCGTCCAGAAGCGCATTCGTGAGGTCAGACACTGATGTTGGACGAGAAGGCCCGGCTCACAATCTCTGCTCTAATTCATCCCAAAGGTGTTCTATCCAGTTGAGGTCAGGACTCTGTGCAGGCCAGTCAAGTTCTTCCACACCAAACTCACTCATCCGTGTCTTTATGGACCTTGCTTTGTGCACTGGTGCGCAGTCATGTTGGAACAGGAAGGGGCCATCCCCAAACTGTTCCCACAAAGTTGGAAGCATAAAATTGTCCAAAATCTCTTGGTATGCTGAAGCATTAAGAGTTCCTTTCACTGGAACTAAGGGGCCGAGCCCAACTCCTGAAAAACAACCCCACACTATAATCCCCCCCTTGGCACAATGCAGTCAGACAAGTACCACTTGTCTACTTATAAATTTGATTGGCAAGTATTTACATGACTGTTCACTAATCTGAATGCAAACTTTTACATACTAATTAAAATAACCCAACTAGAGTGTAATATCAGTATACTGTATATTGGAGTAATATGCACTACACTGTACATACAGTACATGCAGTGTTAAAAAACACTTGACTAAACTGCAGTTAACAAAGCATGTTATAATAGAGAAAAAACTCCAGCAGCGCTGCTGTGTCTGATCCACTCATACCAGCACAACACACAGTAACACACCACCACCATGTCAGTGTCATTACAGTGCTGAGAATGATTCACTACCTAAATGATACCTGCTCTGTGGTAGTCCTGTGGGGGGTCCTGACCATTGAAGAACAGGGTTTGTTTGTTTGTTTATTTGGATTTTAACGTCATGTTTTACACTTTGGTTATTCATGACAGGAACGGTAGTTACTCGTTACACAAGGTTCATCAGTTCACAAGGTTATATCGAACACAGTCATGGACAATTTAGTGTCTCCAATTCACCTCACTTGCATGTCTTTGGACTGTGGGAGGAAACCGGAGCACCCGGAGGAAACCCACGCGGACACGGGGAGAACATGCAAACTCCACACAGAAAGGACCCGGACCGCCCCACCTGGGGATCGAACCCAGGACCTTCTTGCTTTGAGGCGACAGTGCTGAAGAATAGGGTGAAAACAGGCTAAAAAGGTATGTAGAGAAATACAGGGGTTGGACAAAATAACTGAAACACCTGGTTTTAGACCACAATAATTTATTAGTATGGTGTAGGGCCTCCTTTTGCGGCCAATACAGCGTCAATTCGTCTTGGAAATGACATATACAAGTCCTGCACAGTGGTCAGAGGGATTTTAAGCCATTCTTCTTGCAGGATAGTGGCCAGGTCACTACGTGATGCTGGTGGAGGAAAACGTTTCCTTACTCGCTTCTCCAAAACACCCCAAAGTGGCTCAATAATATTTAGATCTGGTGACAGTGCAGGCCATGGGAGATGTTCAACTTCACTTTCATGTTCATCAAACCAATCTTTCACCAGTCTTGCTGTGTGTATTGGTGCATTGTCATCCTGATACACGGCACCGCCATTGGATGCACATGGTCCTCCAGAATGGTTCGGTAGTCCTTGGCAGTGACGCGCCCATCTAGCACAAGTATTGGGCCAAGGGAATGCCATGATATGGCAGCCCAAACCATCACTGATCCACCCCCATGCTTCACTCTGGGCATGCAAGTCTGGGTGGTACGCTTCTTTGGGGCTTCTCCACACCGTAACTCTCCCGGATGTGGGGAAAACAGTAAAGGTGAACTCATCAGAGAACAATACATGTTTCACATTGTCCACAGCCCAAGATTTGCGCTCCTTGCACCATTGAAACCGACGTTTGGCATTGGCACGAGTGACCAAAGGTTTGGCTATAGCAGCCCGGCCGTGTATATTGACCCTGTGGAGCTCCCGACGGACAGTTCTGGTGGAAACAGGAGAGTTGAGGTGCACATTTAATTCTGCCGTCATTTGGGCAGCCGTGGTTTTATGTTTTTTGGATACAATCCGGGTTAGCACCCGAACATCCCTTTCAGACAGCTTCCTCTTGCGTCCACAGTTAATCCTGTTGGATGTGGTTTGTCCTTCTTGGTGGTATGCTGACATTACCCTGGATACCGTGGCTCTTGATACATCACAAAGACTTGCTGTCTTGGTCACAGATGCGCCAGCAAGACGTGCACCAACAATTTGTCCTCTTTTGAACTCTGGTATATTACCCATAATGTTGTGTGCATTTCAATATTTTGAGCAAAACTGTGCTCTTACCCTGCTAATTGAACCTTCACACTCTGCTCTTACTGGTGCAATGTGCAATTAATGAAGATTGGCCACCAGACTGGTCCAATTTAGCCATGAAACCTCCCACACTAAAATGACAGGTGTTTCAGTTATTTTGTCCAACCCCTGTAGATGGACTACGGTCAGTAATTGTAGAAACAAGGAGGCGGTTTTAATTTTATGGCATTTTCATTTTAAAGATGAAAGTTCAGAAGTTCATGCTTTTGTACTCTAAAGAATTTTCTAGTTCATTTGGTTGCATCATAATTATATTAATTAAGGTTTTAATTCTGTGTGCTGTAGACCAGAGGTGGAAAGTAACGAATTACATTTACTCGCGTTACTGTAATTGAGTAGTTTATTGGTGTACTTGTACTTTTTAAAGTAGATTTTACAACCAGTAATTTTACTTTTACTTAAGTATGTTTTGTATTTAGAATTGTAATTCGCTACATTTTAAATAACATCCGTTACTGAGTAAAATAAACGCTAAAAAAAAAATCGCGTCTGGGAAACTGCTGCAGTAAATTCTGCGATGGGGATTCGGATCTTTTGGCTCGGTTCCTTTTAAAGAGCCGTTCAAAAAAATGGCTCTTCATTCTTTTTTTCAGGCAGCGAGGCAACGACTCCCAAAAGCACGACTCGGTTCCTTTCGTTCATTTTAAAGAGCCGTTCAATAGAATCGAGTCGTTCACGAACGACCCATCACTAGTGGTTATACAGTTTAAAAAAGTTTTATGGAATGGTCTGTACTAAAATGACACATTACACATCCCTAAATGTTTTAAATGTTGTATCAACATGTTTTTTCTATGATATTTTAATAAAAAACAACTATTGTGAGATTTATATCCACCTGTCACCCTCTCCTGTTAAAAAAAAGTAACTAAGTAACGTTTACTCTGAGTACATTTTAAATGAGTTACTTTTTACTTGAGTAGATTTTTAGAGTAGTAACTTTACTCGTACTTAAGTAAAAATTCATTAAAGTAATAGTACTTTTACTTGAGTGCAATATTTTAGTACTCTTTCCACCTCTGCTGTAGACACAATCCATTTTGGGTCAAATGTCCCCCTTTTATGAGTTATGGAAGTCATTCGTCCATGTGTTGCAGTGTATATACGGTCAGACTCAGTTGGAGCGCCATCTGTCGGTAGGTTCATTTCCCAGCACCCAAACCAATCCAGTCTGAGTAAAACATGCTCTCTCACACACGCGCGCACGCCTCAGCGGCAACTATGCTAAGCTAACAGGCTAACCACAACAGCGTGGGAAAGTACTTCCGGTAGGTCAATGTATCGAGCTGCAAAGTTTCTTACAAGTATATCGTCTCGAATTTGCTCCAACAATTCCACACCAAGACAGATTTTAGAACCGAAATACGGAGCAACGAGGCTCAAACAGTGCACAAGATTTGCGGTTCGTGGAGAGAAAGGGGAGATTTATGAACTTAAAGAACGGCACAAGTGTCCGAGAGGAAGCAATAATCAACCATCTTTCTTCTGCCAGCAATAACAAGAAGAGAGAGGCTGCAAGTCCAGCTGTACTTCTTCATTTATTGTGTTTCACACAGAACCCAGTATTAACCGGGCGCTCCTAGCTGAGGAAGACCAAGAGACTCTGTGCTGTATCCCTCCGCCGGCCGCATCGCGCATCAGCTCTTTGCTTATTTTTATTATCATTTCTTCTTTCATGTTTCCAACAGGTTTAGCTTCCCCTAACCTCTCAGCATCAAGCCAAGAGGCCAGAGCTGCAGTTTCGGATGTGAACAGCGACAGTACTTTAGCTTCTTCTCGAAAGAGGAAGATCCTCAGCTCGGACAGGGAGGACACCGATTCTCTGTCTGTCTCTCCCAGATCCCCTAAAGCCGCCTGTAACTCGTCCGCCTCCTGCTCCTCCACCTCCAGCGGCCAGCAGCACATCCAGAAGAAGCTCAGGTTTGACGTGGAGAGTGCAGGGCTGGAGGTGAAGATGGCAGAGGAGTCTCCAACAGCATCGTGCTCCAAAAGTAAAAGCGCGTATTTCTCCGGCCACGCTAACGGACTCACAAAATCCGCAGGATCAGCCACATTCGCCAACAGCAAACCAGGAGCTGCCAAGAAACTTGTCATCAAGAACTTTAAGGGTAAGAGTGGACAGGTGACATCTGGGTTTATCTTTATTTGTTTTGCATATTTGATACCATTCATGCACATGACATTCCTCATGATCACTCAACTTGGGTACAGATTGTTAGTATACTGATTGATCCATTGACACACAGTCAGTGGTGGTGTCTGCAAGGTTGAAGGTTGAAGGTTGAAGGTTGGGATGATCCCAAGGCCCGGTGTAATAGGACATAGTGTTGCCAACTTTCAGAACTGGAAATAAGGAACACCCTCGGGGTAGGCGATTAGGGTTGCACCTATAAAAAAATATATAACGGGTCTTACACCGCCATGGGAGGGCGGCACGGTGGCTAAGCGGGTAGCACTGTCGCCTCACAGCAAGGAGGTCCTGGGTTCGATCCCCAGGTGGGGCGGTCCGGGTCCTTTCTGCGTGGAGTTTGCGTGTTCTCCCCGTGTCCGCGAGGGTTTCCTCCGGAGGCTCCGGTTTCCTCCCACAGTCCAAAGACATGCAAGACTGGGTTCGATATAACCTTGTGAACTGATAAATGTTGTGTAATGAGTAACTACCGTTCATGTCATGAATGTAACCAAAGTGTAAAACATGACGTTAAAATCCTAATAAACAAACAAACAAACAACACCGTCATGGGAACATTATCAAAATGTTTTATTTAGGCTGTTTATTTTCATTCTTTATAATAATACATCAGAACCATATTTTAGGCAAAACAACATGGATAAATAGCATCATGTAACATTTTTTCCCAATAGTGCAAACAACATTTTTACATAATCCATCTTCACACTGACATGCAGCCCCGGTTCTGCCCCCCCCCAGCACCAAAAATAGGCACCACATTCCTGGAGTCAAATCCATATGCATCACCCATAGGAGCTGTCAGACAGACAAATAGTAATTCAAGTAAGAATACAACAGTCCTCATATTAGTATTTCATTGCCTTAAATGCCCTCATAATAATATTTGACATTTGGCTTATATTTTGATTATTTTATGGGCAAATACACTAACAGCTGAAACACAGTACAGTACATTTAAATCAACTGAGGAAAAACTGTTTCTAAGCAGAGGAGAACAGTTATTTTCTCAATGACTGGTGACTCTCCTACCTTCCTTATTAGTCCAGGACCGTGTTGTGAAACCTTCTGTTGGGTTTGGTTTGTTTCATGTCTTTGTCTGAGAGGAGTTTGCCAAATTCTCCACAGGTCATGTGGTTCCCCTCTAGGTACTGTGGTTAATTTTTATATCTCATCCATCATATTAGTCCATTGTAAAGCGAAAATAAACCTTTTTGACAATATTCATTAACTAATGTTTGCAAAAAGAAGTGTTTCCTTACTCACCCAAAAGTATGAAATGAGGCTGGGTTGATTGAGGCTTTAACTAGACTAGATCATAAAACCAAACAAACTCAGAACTGGTTTCCAAATATGGGGGATGCAACCATCACAAAACAGCCATTCTAAAACTCTGATCTTTGACTTTTTACCATCTTACCTTCCCACCTTCTTGTTTCTACACTCACTGTTCATTTTATCAGCTCCACTTATCATATAGGAGCACTTTGTAGTTCTACAATTACTGACTGTAGTCCATTTATTTCTCTACATACCTTTTTAGCCTGCTTTCACCCTGTTCTTTAATTGTCAGGACCACTACAGAGTAGGTATTATTTGGGGGTGGATGATTCTCAGCACTGCAGTGACAATGACATGATTGTTGTGTTAGTGTGTGTTGTGCTGGTATGAGTGGATCAGACACAGCAGCACTGCTGGAGTTTTTAAATACCGTGTCCACTCACTGTCCATTCTTAGACACTCCTACCTAGTTGGTCCACCTTGTAGATGTAGAGTCAGAGACGATCGCTCATCTATTGCTGCTGTTTGAGTTGGTCATCTTCTAGACCTTCATCAGTGGTCACAGGACGCTGCCCACTGGGCGCTGTTGGCTGGATATATTTTTGGTTGTTGGACTATTCTCAGTCCAGCAGTGACAGTGAGGTGTTTAAAAACTCCATCAGCGCTGCTGTGTCTGATCCACTCATACCAGCACAACACACACTAACACACCACCACCATGTCAGTGTCACTGCAGTGCTGAGAATGATAATACCTGCTCTGTGGTGGTCCTGTGGGGGTCCTGACCATTGAAGAACAGGGTGAAAGCAGGTTAAAAAAGTATGTAGAGAAACAGATGGACTACAGTCAGTAATTGTAGAACTACAAAGTGCTTCCATATGGTAAGTGAAGATGATAAAATGGACAGTGAGTGTAGAAACAAGGAGGCTGATGTTAAGGCTGATTGGTGTGTATGTATATATAATTACAGCAACTACCTATAGATTTGTTAGGAGCTCTTTGGTTTTTGCATTGGTGGGTTGGATTTTATTTATTTTCTGATTTGATATTAAGTTGTTTATGTAGATCATTTTGACCACAGTGGCACTATCAAGTTTGCAGACTATTTGTGGCAAGTATTATAAATAATACACCTGTAAGTCACAGGGTTTCAAAAATATTAAATAAACAGATATTTGTTTTATGCTTTATTGCTTTATGCTTTCGCTTTCTGTAAAGCTGAATTCCAGTATAACTCGGCTGTGTTTTATTATGTTTTGACAGAAAAGCCGAAACTGCCTGAAAACTACACACATGAGACATGGCAGAAGTTAAAGGAAGCCGTGGAGGCCATACAAAATAGCACTTCTATAAAATACAACCTGGAGGAACTTTATCAGGTGGGAAAGAAATACTGTGCCTACTATAACAACTTATAATGATTTTTCTATCAGTCATAATGTGTTAATACTTTGCTGATAATGTTGCTATGTAGTAGAATTGTACCTCTACTTTGGGTTGTTTTACTGAATTAAAGTCCTTTATTTATTTTTAGGCTGTTGAGAATTTGTGTTCCCATAAGATATCTGCAAAGCTGTATAACCAACTGAGAGCTGTATGTGAAGACCACATCAAGGCCCAGATTGAACAGTTTCGGGAATATCCTTTGCGATTTTAAGCTTTTTTTTTTTTTAAATAGTCTATGTACACAGTTTTTTCTCTCTCTCTCCCTATCTAGTAGTATCCAGTTGTGTCTAATCTACTGTTGCAGACTCCTACCCTGACCGACTAGGGCTATAGCTAACATGCATACACACTGCTTATTTTCACCTGCACGAGGCGGCATCACAAAGAGATCACTTATCTCAATTGATCTCATCTCTGTGCAGGCACCATCGTCCAGCCAAAGTGGCTGCAATTGCCGCAGCAATAAAGAACCCTTTCTGCCCTCCCTCCCTCCCCTAGACATAGACAACACATATCATATCTGTGTATGTGCCTGGCTGGCCGATAGCAGAGCTGAGATTCGAACTCGGGAGCTTGAGGATTTTTAGGTTGCTGCTGATCTGAGGAATTTCTGTGTAACTTAAGGACAATTTTATGAGGGCATGAAGGGTGCTTGTGTGATGATTTGCTAAAACCTGGATTTAAGGTCTTAAATATTGTGCCCTAAAGACACCATTGGCTATGTCTTAAAGAAAAAAAGCCAGAATGTAAGTCACTTCCTTGCCGCTACTAGACTACTGTCTGACAGGTGGCCACAAAGTGACATTATATACAGTTATAAATATATACAATTCAAGCCATTGAGGCCTAAGGGCCTCGCTCAAGAGTCCAACAGGGACTACCTGACAAATGTAAGGCTTGAACCAACGACCATCTGCTGAGCTACAACTACTAAGAGCTTGGCCAGCACTTATGTACTTGTCTGCGACCTTCTCGGCCAGTAGGCGTTGTGTATGTGATAAAGGTCTCAAACGCCTTGTGGAATTTAAACAAACCACATAGAAAAAGAGGGAGGAGTAGAAATTAGTGAACGTCATATGTCATGAAATATAATGTGGAATATTGTTAAACCTGTAGACCTAGAATATTATTCTATGATTGAAAAGTTGTTTTCTTAACCCTGGTGCTACGGACTCCCTGGATAGTGTGCTCTTCTTGAAGAAAATAGACAAATGTTGGCAAGACCACTGCAGGCAAATGGTAAGTTTTTCTGGTAAATTTAGTCTTGATTGGACTTTGTCACTGAGTGCTTAACACGGCTTTGCATAGTAATGCCACATGACCTGATTAATCCTGTAATGCCAAGATAAAATTAAAACGCCCATGTTCATCCAGCTTATAATTTAAGAAACAATGCACAAGAGTAGGGTAGGTGTGAGGTGTGAAAACCCTAAACAGTGCGCCAATCCATCACAGTGCTTTGGCCACCCCCTCTCAGACATAGCCAATCATGTTTGTATAGATGCCCGACTGGCTGATAGCACTCCTGAGATTTAAACCTGTATTTGAATGGTGATGGGCTGGCATAATAGACAACTGTGCCACCTGAGCACTCTACATTGAAGTTCCTATGTTGGATATTCAAGCTTGTTTAGAAACTAGGGTCAGAGCGCATGGTCAGCCATTGTACGGTGCTTCTATAGCTGAGAGGGTGAAGGGCCTTGCTCAAGGACCCATCAGTGGCTGCATGGTCGTCCCAGTATAAAAATAGAACTCTGCTTATCATCTCTTGATCTTTAAAGTACTTACCTAATCTGTATTCATTTTGAATGGGAGTGCGAGTGGCACCCCAATCCCAGAGGTGGCATATTGCAGCGGGAGGAGACCCCATCTGACCATGCTTTTCTTAAACACAGCCAATTGTGTTTGTGTGGATGCCTGGCTAGGTTGGTAGCTCCGCCGAGATTCAAACTAGTGAGTTCGAACACTCCACAGTGGTGTGTTAGTGTGTTAGACCACTGCACCAACTGAATGCCCACTGTGTGTATGTGTGTAAACATATTTATCGAAAAACACATTATACTGACATAACGATGTAGACTAAGACGTCAGGGCGATAGCACTATCGCCTCACAGCAAGAAGGTCCTGGGTTCGATCCCCAGGTTCGGCGGTCCGGGTCCTTTCTGTGTGGAGTTTGCATGTTCTCCCCGTGTCTGCGTGGGTTTCCTCTGAGAGCTCCGGTTTCCTTCCACAGTCTAAAGACATGCAAGTGAGGTGAATTGGAGATGCAAAATTGTCCATGACTGTGTTTGATATAACCTTGTGAACTGATGAACCTTGTGTAATAAGTAACTACCGTGTCTGTCATGAATGTAACCAAAGTATAAAAACATGACGTTAAAATCCTAATAAATAAATAGTCACAAAAACATGTTATACCTAATACAAGACCACCAGTCTTTACTCGCAACTAAACACGGCCGATCGTAAGTTCTACCCCTGACTTCAATGTATGCAGTTTCTTTGTCTCCTGTCTCTAATTTGGCTTTGTTTATTTCAGATCATGATTAGGAGTATATTTTTGTTTTTGGACCGCACATATGTTTTACAAAATTCAATGCTGCCATCAATCTGGTATGTATTTTATTATTTATTATTTTTTTAACTTAAAAGAATCGCAACTGATCATCTTAGATTTTCTATTTTATATCCTTTTTGTAACAAACCTTCTATTCTTCAGGGACATGGGACTGGAATTATTTCGTTTCTACATCATCAGTGATTTGAAAGTACAGAGCAAAACAATTGACGGGATCCTGTTGCTCATAGAGAGGGAACGTAGCGGCGAGGCCATCGACCGTTCTCTTCTCAGAAGCCTTCTCAGCATGCTCTCTGACTTACAGGTAGTACTGAAACCCATAACATATTTTAATCTACACAATATGCTCCGACTTACTTTCAGGTCATGCGTCACGGTCCAGTGTGTGCAGGTGTACCTGGGGCAAAGTCGTGAGGTCAAGCTCACTGTTAAATTCTTAATATAGGGTCTGTTCAAAAACCTAGTGAGCTACCTTGGTGTCTCCTGCCTACATAGGCAGCTGCCTAAGTAGAGAGGATTCTAATAAGTCATTGACCATGCTACTTAGACAACGATTCCATCAGTTTTCGCTTACTAAGCTAACACAGTTAGCCTTGTGCCATTCAAACCAATGGGATGAGGTGGCACAATGCGCTAGCATGTCAAATAACGTCTCCCTCCGTGTACCGAACACAGTTAAATTGTCGCTGACAAGCTCGAATTTGCAAATATATGATTGTATTTATTTACGTTTGAAAATAACTCGGTTCGTTGCTTTGCATCCATCTGCCATATTTGTCTTTTTTTTTATGAGAAAAGTTGGGCCACACTGAATGCTGGGATGGCTCCCTCAGTATTCAGTCAAAATACTATTCAAATTGGCCGCTCAGGTGGCACAGTGGTTAAAAATACACGCTGGAACACCAGAGCTGGTATCTTGAATACATCGTGTACAGCCACATGAACAACAATTGGCCTGTCGTTCAGACAGGGGTGGGATATTAAAGCCGGATAGGGACTCTCTCATATCTAATGCAGTTATAACCTCTGCTGGCTGATTGATGTTGCCTGCACAGAGACAGGAAAAGAATGCTGTCAGGGTGTGTCTCTCCGTGCACAGTGATGATTCGCATTGCACTCGTCAGAGTGTAGGTGACAAAATGCATACGGCTGCTGCCCACGTGTCGGAGGGGGTGTGGGTTAGCTTTGTTCACCTCAATCAGAGCGGGGATCGGCATTGGTGGAGAGGAAGCATGACATAATTGGGTGCGCTAAAAGGTAGAAAAAGGGGGAGTAAATGCATAAACTATATATATATATATTCTTTATGTTCATAACCTGCTTTATTAATATTTATAACCCATCCCACTATCATATTTGTATGCCTAATTGAATTGAATCATTATAACCAATCCTCTGCATACTTTTATCATCTTCGTTTTTGTTTTAACCCTTTGTACCCTAAACCCAACATCATTAGCATTTGTTCATCTTGATTAGAATGATGGATCCTACAGGCCATCAAGACTTTTTCTTGGAATCTTTGCTAATTATGTGAAAAAGAAGCAATTCTACAATCTTATGTTTTGGACAGATTTATCAAGACTCCTTTGAGCAGCGCTTTCTGGAGGAGACAAATCGACTCTACGCTGCAGAGGGCCAGAGGCTGATGCAGGAAAGAGAGGTGATCTTTGCATTAGTAACATCTGGATTTATAGAAATAGGCTGTGTCATACTGAACAGTACGCGAAAGCAGTACGCAAGAGCGGGTAGTGTGTCCGAATACGTAGTATTCATCAAACAGTATGCGAAAAGTACCCGGATGACTTAATGCATTGGCAGCTGTTTTTGAGTATGCAAATATAGCCCACTGCGGTCCGATAATCTATCCCATAATTCAACTGGAGCTGCAAAGGTGTTTGGAGCAGAAGAAGATGTTATGATTAGGTACAACCCTGAATAACGTTATGAGTAAATTGTTATAACTGTGCTGATGTGACATCATCCATCATGTGACGTTGGTAAGATTATGTGCATACTGCACACCTGTGTACTGAAATAGCTTACTGCTTTACCGGCCGAGCAGTGAGCACCGCCTCGAATCTTGTACGTACTGTTTAAGTATGCGATTTCGGACGCAGCCATAGTTTCTTGATCCTATAATAATAGTACTCGTACTGCAAATCCATATAATGTCTGTGGAAATCCATGTACGCATAGATGTTCAGGAGCATTTTGGTGACTGTATTCATACACACATCCATTCATTTGGAATTTGGCTCAAGGCTCAACAGAATCTATGTAGTCAAATGCTTTGCACATTGCTGAGATCTAGAGTTCGTCAGTTAGATCTCAGCTCTGCTACTGGCTGGTCGAGCGCCTACACACAGACATGATCGGCTAACGTCTGCTGGGTGGGAGGATTGACGGGATTCCTCATCACTGCTGGCTGGTCGATGGTGCCTCCACAAAGATGGCGAATAATAGAGAGCAGTGCCAGACTCTTCATACGCGATATGGATCCCTGTGTGAGCCGCCTCGTTCAGGTGAAAAGAAGTGGCCGGCCACTGCACACGTTTGAGATGGGAGTGTGTTAGTTACGGCCCTCCCCGGTTAGATTCGGGGTCTGGAGCAGTGATTTGGAGACGACTAGATTTGAAGAAAGAGGGAAAATGCATTAATAGAATAATACATTGTTGCCAATGAATGACTATTTTATAATATGCATAAAAATTGATATAAATGAGACATGATTTCCTCTGAAGGTGCCTGAGTATCTTCATCATGTCAACAAACGTTTGGAAGAGGAAGCAGACCGAGTCATCACATACTTGGACCAGAGCACACAGTAAGCATTCCTCTTCCTAGTCTATTTTTAACACAGTGAAAATTGTTTTCCTCTTGTTATTACAAAGGTGATGTAATTTCTGTGCTTTTTCTTGTAGAAAACCTCTTATTGCAACAGTGGAAAAGCAACTACTTGGTGAACACTTGACTACAACACTTCAGAAAGGTACCAGAATGTTCAGATTGTATTAATTCATTCATCATTTAGATGAAACTGAAAGGTGCAAATTTTTTATTATTGGCTGCTCCAGTTAGGGATGGCCATGGCAGATCATTCGTCTCCATATTGCCCTGTCCTGTACAACCACCTGCATGCCCTCCTTTACAACATCATAAACCAACCAACCTAAAATACACTATAGAAAACGTACAGATCATATAGAATAGGCCATTTCAGACTAACAAACTAACATCTAATACAAGATGGTCAGGTACCCATCACCATAAAACATCCCTGAATAAATGCCCCAAAGTACAACAATTTTTTTTGCATGTTACCCCCCAATTTTTTTCCCAATCTGGTCGTATCAAATTACCCGATTGCATTACGCTTCCTCTCTAATGATGTTGACCTCCACTCTGACTGAGGAGAGCCATGACTAACGCATGCCCCCTCAGACATGTGTTTAGTAGTTGACTGTATCTTTTCATCTGCCGGTCACACCCTAATCCTCATTATCCCTTGTCTCTGTCCAGGCATCATTAATCAGCCAGCAGAGGTTGTAATTGTATCAGTTATGACCGTGGTCACCAACCTTTTTTGCACCACTGACCGGTTTCATATAAGATATAATTTCACGGACCGACGGGGGTGGGTGGGGGTGGGGGTGATTGAAAATCTGTACTACTCACAAATTAGCTTTTTTCGCTGCAATGAGACGCTGCTCCCACCTAGGGGTGATTAGAAACAATAACACCCATAAAAAGTAGTGTTTTCATTGCTGATTATTTATTCTTTCTGTGCGGCCCGGTAATAAATGACCCACGGACGAATACCGGTCTGCGGCCCGGTGGTTGGGGACCACTGAGTTATGAGGAATCCTCTCTAGCGTCCTCCTTTGAACAACAGCTAATCGTTGTTTGTGTAGGTAGCAGCAGCTGGTAGCAGAGCTGAGATTCAAACCGACGAGGTTGAGATATCAGCTCTGGTGTGCTAGCATGTTTTAAACTATATATAGTCTATATATTGAACTGTATGTGCCCAAAAAACTTTAAAGAAACCCTCACCCAAGAGAATAATACAAAAATAACCCCCAAACTCCTTAATAAAATAAGACTGAAAGCGTACATATGGTATGAGACCAATAAAACAAGCTCAAAATACTGGTTCCTGCTGTAAATATTACACATGAAAACAAAACATGGCATTACAAAAACAAACGTACCACAATAAACCTCCTTTTTGGCCTTCCTCATCTTTAGCACCATTCTCCTGCATAGTGCCCACATTTAAAGTTTCAGCACTTCCCTCCACCCTCCTAGGCTTCTGCATCTCTCTCTGCCTCAGATTGTTCTTTTCCCCTCTCCCTCTTGCTGGCCCAACAAATTCAAGGACAGTGTTTGATCTGCATGCTAATTTCTGTAGATGTCTGAATTTTGTATAATGAGCTGTGACTGGCTCTACACATAATCAGAATCAGAATATATTTATTGTCATTATACCAGGTATAACAAATTAAGGTGCCATACTCTCAAGTGTTTACAAACAATAACCAAAGAAGAAAAGCTAGAATATACAAAATATCAAAAATTTAGAAATTTACAGAATTTACAATGACATACAATAGAATAGACAATAGAATAATAGACTTTCTGTTCGGTAGCAAGCTGGTGAAAAATTGCACATAAACATTTGTGAATATTCCAAAAATTTTACATTACCCTTGTAAACATAATGAAATTGCCAGAAAATTGCACATTACCCCTGTAAACATTGTCTGAAAAATTGCACAGTCCCATGTGTTCCAAAAACAACCCTACAAAGAAATATTCAAGGTTCGTACTGCGGTGGGGTAGAAGCTATTCCTGAGCCGGTTCGTCCTTGTCTTAAAAGTCCTATACCGTCTGCCTGACGGTAACAATTGAAACAGATGGTGGCCGGGGTGAGATTTGTCCATAACAATTTTTTGAGCTCTCTGAAGGCAACGAGACTTGTGTAGGTCCTCCAGGGTGGGTAGAGAGCACCCAATGATTTTTTCTGCAGCCCTCACGATCCTCTGTAGTCCCTTCTTGTGTGCTGCAGTGCAGCTGGAGAACCACACACAGAGGCCGTGAGTGAGGACGCTCTCTATAGTAGAACGGTAGAAGGACACCAGCAGTCTCTGATTGATGTTATTTCTCCTGAGTGTCCTCAGAAAGTAGAGTCTCTGCTGTGCCTTCTTCATCAGTTCTGTGATGTTCACACCCCAGGTTAGGTCCTCCTCGATATTAATGCCCAGGAAGCGAAAGTATGTAACCCTTTCCACACAGACCCCATTTATGGTTATGGGTTGAATGACGTTCCTCACCTTCCTAAAATCAATAACCAGCTCTTTTGTATTTTGGATCTGTATACTAATATATTATAGTTTTGTTTTTTTTCTAATCCTGGTATTATGTTGCAACTGGATGTATAGATATACGTGTTACTAGGGTAACTTTTCTTTTTCGGGCCCAGAAAACATAATTTAACATACTTTTATTTATTTATTTATATTTAAATTGAGTTTTGTTGTCTAATATGCATACTTGCTTATTCATGGCTAGGCTTAAATCACTTGCTGGATGAGAACCGTATCCAGGACTTGTCCTTGCTGTATCAGCTGTTCAGTCGTGTCCGAGGTGGAGTGCAGGCTCTCCTTCAGCAGTGGATTGAATATATAAAGGTGAATATTTAAAACTTGTCTCTCATACCTACATTTCTTTTAAAATAGTTTGTATGCACTATATGGACAAAGGTATTGGGACACCGCTTTTAATTTGGGAATTTATGTGTTTTAGCCACAACCATTCTAACAGGTGTAATGATTTTATTACTTGCACTTTAGGGTAGGCCGTTTCCAGTTCCAGCATGACAGTGACCCTGTCCACAATGCAAAGTCTCTAAAGACATAAAGGAAAGCTTGGTTTAAAGTAACTCCAGTGACCTGCGTAGAGTCCTAACATCATGGACAGATTTGGAATAAAGTGGAACATCAATTGAGGCTTTCTTGACCAACATCAGTGCCCAGCCATACAAATGCTCTTTTGACTAAATGGGTACAAACTGCCAGCTTTTGAGTCAGTCCAGTAGCTTTGTAGCCACACTGACGTTTGGTCACAGTGGAGTAAATCATGTCTGTACGACAGTGTACGGGATACTGTGACCTATTGTTTCGTTTTTTATGAGTTAGAAATGACAAACATGATCTTATGTGTTAAAGTGGATCACGTCAGGATATGGTATTATCTGGAATGCATCCAAATCAGAACTAACTGTACTGTACCTAATGCACGCACATGTTTCTTTTTTTCGTCTTTTTTAAAAACAGCTGCAAAAATAATATTATTCAATCAGATGTTAATCATGTCACCATCAGTAACTATATATGCAATTGTGTAAATATAACTGTAGTTACACAGGCAAGTTTTTCTGGAATTGTTCCCAATTTATCTCCCATCTAGTCATTTCCAACTCCTGATTAGGAATTCGTTACCGCTTGGACAACCCACAATCTGATCAAAAACGATTCACCTCAAGCGCCCTCCGACACACGTCCAATCTGAGGCCGTTTCTTATTACCTGCCAGTGTTGGGTTCCCATACAGAGCCGCATTTAATATAAAGAGCCACACTAAGCTCCATGTGTCTCCCTGGACTACTTCTGGAAATTCCATATTGCACTGGCAGGTTGATGGATCTGCTGAGGTTCGAACACATAAGATAACATTCTCCCTCTTCTTGGTCTTGGGTTATTTTGTTGTTATTGCACTTTTTTCCCTTGCTGCAGTTGCACTTGACATTTTCCTTGCGGACTTAGGAACTTGGGTCTAGAACGCTTCACAATGTGAGACTATGAGACAATGTGTGCTGTGAAAAGTAATAAAATATAATTCTAAAGGAACCAACCCACATGCTTAAAGCTTAATCTTTAAAATATATATTTTTGTTTGTTTCTTTTCTTCTTGCAGTCATTTGGTAGCACAATAGTTATTAACCCTGAGAAAGACAAAACAATGGTCCAGGAGCTACTGGACTTCAAGGATAAGGTGGATTCCATCATTGATATATGCTTCATGAAGAATGAAAAATTTGTAAATGCTATGAAGGAAGCATTCGAGACGTTCATCAACAAGCGGCCGAACAAACCTGCCGAGCTTATAGGTAAGTGCACTTTCAGTTCTTTCACCTTTATACTGCTTGTAAGTATATATGACTCCTAAAAGACTGGCACTAGGCACGCTAATGATTAAGTCGACTTACCTAGTGAAGTCACTGTTTGATTAACGCTGTCTGGTAAGAGTTCCACTAGCAGCTAACAGCACCAGAAAATATTACCATTGCAGTACTTGACAGGTACTGCGTTGTTGTGTTTGAATGTCTGACCTTTCATTCTCCACCAATATTTTGGGGCATTGTGGCTGAATGTCAGAAGCAAGGTTACTGTAAAAAATTTTTTCTTTCCTTTTAGCCAAATACGTGGATTCCAAACTGAGGGCAGGAAACAAGGAAGCCACTGATGAAGAGCTTGAAAAGATGCTGGACAAGATTATGATCATATTCAGGTTCATTTATGGTAAGGTCGGCTAAAATAATTAGAGGTTTTTAATCTGATACTTTCACTGTAGTTGTCATTTATTTTAATGTTTTGGTTTTTTTTAATAATCAGGCAAAGATGTCTTTGAGGCCTTTTATAAAAAAGACCTGGCGAAGAGGTTGCTGGTTGGAAAAAGTGCTTCTGTAGATGCTGAGAAGTCGATGCTGTCCAAACTGAAACATGGTTAGTACTTTAGAACTAGAAGATTTGTCATCATTTAACTATTCTATTAGTATAACAGAACCATATGTTGTAATGAGAGTAAAGACTTTTCAAGATGTAGTAAATTCATGTAATATAAACCCAACATGTATAAGATACTAGTAGAAAGTTGGGTCAGGTTGGGACATTAAATTGAAATAAATACTAGAATCTGGAATGTTAATTCTCTTGACCTTATTTGCCAGTTATATTGAACTCGCAAAAGTACAAAGAAGATATTTCCAATGTTTTTACCGACCAACATAAATGTATTTTGTAAACGTAAACAAAAGAAATTTGATGCCTGCAAAACGCTTGTTGGTGCTTGTTGATTTATTGTCAATTCTTGCTTTATACGAAACTTCAGCTGCTCAACAGTCTGTGGTCACTGTTGTCTGATTCTCCTCATGATGCACCACACATTTTCAATAGGAGACAGATCAGGCCAGTCAAGCAAACACAGTTTGTAGTCTGAATTATGTTTTATTGGAAGCCCAGTGTATCTGCTAACAGATAACTTTAGGACCTGAAGTTGCTCAAAGGGTCTCAGAGTGACGTTCTTGACTTGTAAACAATTCAGATTCACTTTCTGAGATTCATACAAAGTCTATTAGACCCAACCTTTTTTGCACTACAGACAAATTTCATATAAGATATAATTTCACAGACCGACGGGGGAAGGAAGATTTAATAATATTGCTCACAAACAATGTGAAATGAGCTTTTTTCACTGCAACGAGCTGCTGCTCCCACTTAGGGGTGACAAATAAGACAATAACAGCCGAAATAGAAGCAGTGAAAACTGCTTTTCTAGCGACCTCTAATTATTCATTCTTTCTGTGCGGCTCGGTAATAAATAGATCACAGACCGGCACCACTGTCTTAGACTTTTCTAACTTTGACACTAGAGTTATGCTAGTAAGAGTGCTGAGTAACTGTGAAGGTTGTTTTAAAACCAGTCTCTTAAATCTTTATCATTCACAGTCGTATAAAGCTATTGAAAATGTTTAGACATTACATTTAGATTAATAGTATGGCTCTTTGCCTTTTACCTAAATTTCTTTAGATGCTTTTTGAGAGGTAAAATATACTCTGATTGCATGGTGCCGTGGTCATGGAGCTCTGATTGTGTTTGTGTTGTTCATTTAGAATGTGGAGCAGCATTCACTAGTAAATTGGAAGGAATGTTTAAGGACATGGAGCTCTCTAAAGACATCATGGTGCAATTCAAACAGGTAATTATTTGGAATTTTAAGTCTACAAGAATAGACAGCAATTAAGTTCTTAAGATTATGACATTTTGGCCGATTCTTAATTGTTGTGTTAACAGTCTGCTGTCTTTACAGCACTAACAAGGACAACTGTAGTAGAATAATGCCTATACAGTGAGAATTTGAATGCCTTAGTATTAATAAATGCAGAATTCTTTTGGTTCTATAATACATTTTGTAACAAATAGTCAATGAATGCCTTTGACTAACATCTCGACTGGTCGAAAAATGTATATTTTAACACCCGTTTCCCCCTATTTAATCCCTCACCTCAGTACATGCAATGCCAAAACATCCCAGGTAACATTGAGCTGACCGTGAACATTCTCACTATGGGTTATTGGCCTACGTATGTTCCCATGGAAGTCCACCTGCCTCCAGAGGTTTGTTTGCTATTTTTTAAAAAGTGCTTTTTACTATACATTTCTATAAAATATTTGGTGTTAAACTTGCCTCTGTTTTTATCCATCTAGATGGTGAAACTACAGGAAATCTTCAAGACATTTTATCTTGGGAAGCACAGTGGAAGGAAATTACAGTGGCAGTCAACGTTAGGACATTGTGTATTAAAAGCAGAATTTAAAGAGGTAACTGGTTAAAAGGATCCTTTGTATTCCCCATTGTATTCCCACTGGCATTTACAGTACATCACCCCCATTCTGGTCAAGGAAAGCCACAGGCTCTCATGCCCCCTCAAAAACACATATCGTCCCCCTGGCTGCTGTGCTCAATGTGAGCCATGTCCCCAGCCAATTCATCAAATTATTCGTCTATACACAGACCAGTTCCAGACATTTCCTGTTGCTGCAGCAGCAAGAAAGAACCCAGTCCGACCTTCCCTTTCCTTAAACACAGATAGTTGTGTCTGTTTGACGCCTGGTCAGGTCGGTAGCACTTTTCAGATTCGAACACACTGCCTAGGTGTGGGTTTTTCCACTCGAGCACCAGCTTCAGTGTTTACTTAGGGCAGTTATTTTATTGGACAAGTAATCAGAGTTGGCCCAATGCCACTATTGGGCCCCTGAGCAATGCCCTGAACTTACTTAAACTGGCGTCTGCTAAAGGCCGTAAATGTAAAGTCCATTTACCATTTTGCTATTAGAAATTGTAATCAAGTTAACATAACTGGTAGAGGATATAGGTTTTGTAAGATAGTAATACAAAGTGCTACTGGTTTGTGATATTTATTTTCATGTCATTTCTTCAAGGGAAAGAAAGAGCTTCAGGTGTCACTGTTTCAGACATTAGTTCTGCTAATGTTCAATGAAGGGGAAGAATTTTCTTTGGAGGAGATCAAACTAGCTACTGGAATAGGTAGGTTTAATGTTCAGATGCATCTTTGTTTGTCTCTAAAATGACTGAATGTGTTGCACTATCATCCAAACGTATATGAAGCTCTATAGCAGGTTCTTTTTTTGGGTCTGCTTAGGGCCACTGACTGCTGGTTTTTGTACCAACTAAGCAGGAGCTTTACCTGATTAAACGAGTAGAATTAGGTAATGTTGGTCTGGCGTTAGACAAAAGATTAAAGCTTTAACTTTTGAAGACACAGACTTATTACATAGACAAGTGGGATCAAATGTAGCTCGTGATTACTTTGAACAAAAAGTGGCCCTTTGCAGAAGGCTCCAAGTGTGTTCATTTTCAACTGTGGCTTGTTGGGTAGCGCAGTTGCCTCACAGCAAGAAGGTCCTGGGTTCGATCCCCAGGTGGGGCGGTCCGGATCCTTTCCGTGCGGAGTTTGCATGTGTCACCGTGTCTGCCTGGGTTTCCTCCGGGTGCTCCGGTTTCCTCCCACAGTCCAAAAACATGCAGCCAGGCTAATTTGAGACACTGAATTGTCCTATAGGTACCTGGCCACTAGGATGCATAAACCAGTGCGTTGTAGTGCCGGTCCCAAGCCCGGATAAATAGGGAGGGTTGTATCAGTAAGGGCATCCGGCGTGTGCCAAATCAATAATGCGGATCTTGAGCCGCCGGCGACCCCTAACGGGAGCAGCCGAGGAAATAGATAATAGAAAATAATAATAGAATATAATAGATAATAGAAATAGATTTTATTAGGATTTTAATGTCATGTTTTACACACTTTGGTTACATTACACAAGATTCATCAGGTCAAGTTTAACGTCAAACACAGTCATGGACAATTTAGTGTCTCCAATTCACCTCACTTGCATGTTTTTGGACTGTGGGAGGAAACCGGAGCTCACACAGACACGGGGAGAACATGCAAACTCCACACAGAAAGGACCTGGACCGCTCCACCTGGAAATCGAATCCAGGACCTCCTTGCTGTGAGGTGACAGTGCTACCCATCGTGCCACTCCCCACGTATAAGTTAGGTGAACTGGAGATGCAAAATTGTCTTGACATGAATGTAACCAAAGTGTAAATTATGGTTCCATAATTTTCAAGATCTATAAGCAAACAAACTTTAAATTATGTTAGTTTGCTAACTTTAACACACTGGGCAGAAAAAACTTCAAAGGAGGTGGACTGATTATGGTATATTTTATGCCCCCTCCACTATGTTAAACTTGGCAAATAAACAGTAATATGTATTTGTTATTATGTATCAATGTCAGGGCATTAATAAAAAATGCTGTGACTGTGTACAGAGGACGGTGAGCTCAGACGTACCCTGCAGTCTCTGGCCTGTGGGAAAGCACGAGTCCTCTCCAAGACCCCCAAAAGCAAAGACATAGAAGACGGAGACAAGTTCTCCTGCAATAACGATTTCAAGCACAAACTCTTTCGAATTAAAATCAACCAGATCCAGATGAAAGAAACGGTACGTAGCTACGTTAACATTCTCATCTGTACTGACGGAGGCTTAAATATTGAAGGTTAGCCACATAGTATTTTTATTCATGCTCGGTTACAGGTGGAGGAGCAAGCTAGCACTACAGAGAGAGTCTTCCAGGACCGACAGTACCAGATCGATGCTGCCATTGTCCGCATTATGAAAATGAGGAAGACTTTGAGTCATAACCTTCTGGTGTCTGAGGTTTACAACCAACTCAAATTTCCAGTCAAGGTGAGTCCATGTGGCTGCTAATATTTCAAATACCAACAACTTGATATATCCAGAGGTTTCATATTTTTGTTGAGCTTGGATGGGTGATTTGACCTGCACATTGACGATTTAGACTGGTGAGTTGCGACTCGGAGGGTGGTGGGTTGATGGGTGGCACTGTCGTCTCACAGAAAGAAGGTCCTGGGTTCGATTTCCAGGTGGAGCGGTCTGGGTCCTTTTAAATTAAAAAATAATAAGATGGTTGTTGGGTGACAAGGTAGTAAATTGCACTAGCCTACTACTTCTGGAATACAGGGTTCGAATTCCCAGCGGTGCTATTGGCCCATGAGGTGGCTATCTATACACAAACATTACTGGCTATGTCAATGGCTGAAGCCCCACAATGTATTGGCAGCCTGTCTGGGGTGTGTTTCTGCATTGCGCCCAGTTATTCCATGATAGTGGAGCCCACATTGACCCCGATTAGTATAAAGCAGTGGTAAAAAGCTTAAAATCATTGACACACCCTCCCTGTGTCTGCATTGTTCTATTTTGGTTGACTTCCACCTGCCAAGACCATGAATGGAAAATGAACTGGCTGCTCTAAAGTTGCCCTTGATGTATGTATGTACACTGATCAGCCATAATTATTAAACATTAAAACCACCTCCTTGTTTCTATACTCACTGTCCATTTTATCAGCTCCACTTACCATATAAAAGCACTTTATAGTTCTACAATTACTGACTGTAGTCCATCTGTTTCTCTACATACTTTTTAACCAGCTTTTACTCTGTTCTTCAATGGTCAGGACCACCACAGGACCACTACAAAGCAGGTATTATTTGGGTGGTGGATCATTCTCAGCACGGCAGTGGCACTGACACGGTGGTGGTGTGTTAGTGTGTTAGTGTGTGTTGTGCTGGTATGAATGGATCAGACACAGCAGTGCTGCTGGAGTTTTTAAACACCTCACTGTCCCTGCTGAACTGACAATAGTCCACCAACCAAAAATATCCAGCCAACAGCACCCCGTGGGCAGCGTCCTGTGACCACTGATGAAGGTCTAGAAGATGACCAACTCGAACAGCAGCAATAGATGAGCGATCGTCTCTGATTTTACATCTACAAGGTGGACCAACTAGGTAGGAGTGTCTAATAGAGTGGACAGTGAGTGGACACAGTATTTAAAAACTCCAGCAGCGCTGCTGTGTCTGATCCACTCATACCAGCACAACACACACTAACACACCACCACCATGTCAGTGTCACTGCAGTGCTGAGAATGATCCACCACTTAAATAATACCTGCTCTGTAGTGGTCCTGTGGGGGTCCTGACCATTGAAGAACAGGGTGAAAGCAGGCTAAAAAAGTATGTAGAGAAATAGATGGACTACAGTCAGTAATTGTAGAACTACAAAGTGCTTCTATTTGGTAAGTGGAGCTGATAAAATGGACAGTGAGTGTAGAAACAAGGAGATGAAACAAGTGTCTCCAAGTGAATGAACTGTTGGGATCTCCTCCATGAATTCTTGCAAATAAATATATTGGTGTGCATATAAAAAGTTCCACAGTGTTATTTCTCTGGTTGACTTGTGCATGGATGTGCTCTCGTTGTGAAATGATTCTGTCTCTGCTTGCAGCCTGCTGATTTAAAGAAGAGAATAGAGTCACTCATTGATAGAGACTACATGGAAAGAGACAAGGAAATCTCCAATCAGTACAACTATGTGGCTTAAAGGGGCGTGATCGACAAACGGAAAGAAAGAAAGAAAGAAAGAAAGAAAGAAAGAAAAAGCTAGCGACTAACGGAGCCTAATGAAGAAAATCCTTTAGCTTATGGTATCTTCAGTATTTTTCCCCAGCGTTTGACAACAGAACGGATATGGCTCTGAAAGATCTGGTTATGGGAACGTTTTCCATGGGATCGCAAGCCTGTTTGACAGCGATCAGAGCTTTTCTCTCTCTAAGAATCGGACAGTCTCGGACACCTTGCTTTCTCTTTTTATTTACTGAGTGGAAAAGTGTATTTCATTTCAGTGCTGGCTCACAGTCCATTTTCTTTTGGATGCCCGTCTCTGTTTTAAGCCAGGTTTCCTTTTAATTCACTATGTACACACACCAAGTGGACGAAAAAAGACAAAAATACTAATAAAACGAGACGTGTCGAGTGCATGAGAGTGTAACGTTAAAAATAGGATTTCAATTGAATTTAAATCCATTTAAATTCTCTATAAACAGAAGCAAAGTTGCTGTTGAGAAAATCTTCAGTATTATAGCTCACTGATTGTTAAAGGAAAGAGAGAAACACAGAGCCGAATTGGAAATGTTAAATGATGTGCCAAAATCGGTCAAATCGAGCACTCTTTTAAGTATGGGATTAATTTATGCTGCTAAACACTAAACGTCTGTCAATAGGATGCCTTTTGTTTCATGCAGTCATTCTGTTCTGTTCTATTAAAATCTTTCTTTCTGCTCTTTGTTTGTTTTGTATATAATTCATGCACATTTTGCAACCAAACCAAATCTCAGATTGAGCCAAGCTGTGAAAATAATACAGATGTGTAAAGAGTGGTTTTCTATTGATAGTTTGAAATAAGGGTTAAGCTGTGTCTAAATGTTCCCGTACAGTTTCGCTGCATTGCAAACAGACTTTAAAAAATCTCTCCAGTAACCCACTCACCCCCCAAAACAATACAAGAAGCACAGAAGTGTCAAACTTATATCTATTTCTCCAACATCTCCAAGACTTGTATATTCTTGAATTAATACACTAAGAAGCTCCTGTATGGCATGACTGTATGGGATGATTAGATTTGTATGACTGGTGTTTGGATAAATCATGCATAAGTGGACAGTTATCCCTTGTATGAATACGTTTGCTTGTTTTTATTGCTTCAAATTAAACGGCTGTATGTTTCCATTATCATTTGTCCTGTTTCTATTGCTTGCTGTCTTGTTTTTCCAGCATGAAATGTTGGCTGGAAGGTAAAATGATGCGGTAAGTTACAGGATACAAATACAAAAAAACAACACAAACGAAAGGCATACTGTTTCATTAGATACACATTGTATACTGCTGTCATGGAAATCCATTCCTGAGCTATTTCTATTGTGTTTTCACTGTTGACTCTGACAATGCTAACAGGGCAGAAATTCGACCAACTCATTTGCTGGTAAGGTGATTTAGCTTTTTAGATAGTCACCAAAACTGCATGGTTGTATGCCGTATCTGAAAACGTTCCAGAAGACCTAAGGAAGACAAAGGGTCTGGGAAAAGGTTTAATAAATATTTTACTCAAGTAAACCAGTTTGTTTGGATTTTAACGTCATGTTCTACACACTGGTTACAATTATGACAGGATAGGTTACACAAGATACATCAGTTCACAAGTGTACTGTCAAACACAGTCATGGACAATTTTGTATCTCTAATTCATCTCATATGCATGTCTTTGGACTGTGGGAGGAAACCGGAGCTTCCAGAGGAAAGCCACTTGCAAACTCCACACAGAAAGGACCCGGACCGCTCCACCTGGGGATCGAACCCAGGACGTTCTTACTGTAAAGCGACAGTGCTACCCATGTACCACCGTGCCGCCACCCCCCCCCATAAAAAACAGACAATAAATGAATAATTTACACGATACTACTGACATACATTTTAGCACTTCCATACCACAATGCTCCCTCCACCATACTTCATGGCTGGCATATGACTTTGGTGTCAGTGTGCAGTGTCTACTTTGACTTTAAAATTCATGTTTATTAAGACATTTCAAATAAAGATATCCATGTGATGTTTGGATGTAATTAGGGTAACCGTACGTCCTCTTTTTTGGACCTAAGAAATGCGTCCGGCATGGATTTCTAAATCACCAGAAATGTCCGGGATTCTGCAAAGTGTCCAATGAAGGTGCTGGTTCAGGTAAATGAACTATTTTGTGGCATTTGTTTGTTGTCTTGTTAAAGGATTGCTGTTTATTAAAATTCAGTAACATGGTTGCATTATTAATGCATTTGTCAAATATTTAAACCCTATTTTAACTAAATAGGTTAGTTAAAATAGAAGTGTCCTCTTTTCTATTTTGGAGGGGGGGGAGCCTATGCCAGCTTTTTTATGGGCGAAAGGCACACAGTAACACCCTGGATGGGACGCCAGTCCATTGCAGGGCAGACACACATACACACACACACACCCAATCACCTATAGAGCAATTCAATGTCTCCAATTAACCTGACCGCATGGTTTTGGACTGTGGGAAACCCACGGGGAGAGACATGGGGAGAGCCTATCCCAGCTTTTTAATGGGTGCAAGGCAAGGGGAGAACATGCAAACTCCGCACCCGGACTGCCCCGCCTGGGGATCAAACCCAGGACCTTCTTGCTGTGAGGCGACAGTGCTACCCACTAAGCCACTAAGCCACTGTACCGCCCCTAAATCATTCACTCATTCATTTTTTTATCCGCTTATCCAATTAGAGCCTATCCCAGCTTTTCAATGGGTGCAAGGCACACAGTAACACCCTGGACGGAGCGCCAGTCCATCGCAGGGCAAACACATACACGCACACATCCATTCACTTATAGGGAAATTCAGTGTCTCCAATTAAGGTCTTGGAAACCGGAGCACGTGGGGTAGGGGAGGAGAACATGCAAACCGCACAAAAAGGACCCGGACCGCCCGGCCTGGGGATCGAACCCAGGACCTTCTTGCTGTGAGGCGACAGTGCTACACACTAACCCACTGTGCCGCCCCCTAAATGTAATTTGTCCATTTATTCATTTTCTATCTACTTATCCAATTAGGGTCACGGGGGTGCTGGAGCCTATCCCAGCTTTTCAGTGGGCGCAAGGCACACAGTAACACCCTGGACGTGGCACCAGTCCATCGCAGGGCACATACACACACACATCCATTCACTTATAAGGCGATTCAGTGTCTCCAATTAACCTGACTGTATGTTTTTGGACTGCAGGAGAAAACCGGAGCACCTGCGGGAGAACATGCAAACTCTGCACAGAAAGGACCCGGACCGCCCGGCCTGGGGATCGAACCCAGGACCTTCTTGCTGTGAGGCGACAGTGCTATCCACTAACCCACTGTGCCGCACCCTAAATGTAATTTTATTTTGTTTCCTGTAAACAACACTGTTTATATAGTGCAAGAGTTGTGGACTCCGTTCTGTTATTCTGGTCAGGGTCGAGGTGGTTGTTAGAGCCAGTGACGGCCAGTATCAGTGTTGCTGCCCTCGTGCTCTCATGACTGGAAATGCCGTTCCTTTTTGAATTTGCCGTAAAGCGTTGATAGCTGTCGCAAACAAGCGTCGTCGGGTGTCGGTCCTTCTGCGCTCTGAGGCACAACGTGGATATTCCATTAATTTATATAATATATCGTTTTATGTTGTATGTTTACGTTTTATTTCATTTTTGTTAACGTGGACACCAGAAAAGCAGATAGAAGAGAGAGTTCCGACCCTCAACAATGTTTAAAAAGTAAGAATTGAGAACTGAACGTGTGAGCTAAACTGTTAGCTAGCAGGACTTGTACCTGAATCCTGTAGTAATGTAGTAATACAATGTGTGTGTGTGTGTGTTTGTTTATATTTACGGATTTTATGCTTTAATTCTTGTGCTACTGATAAACTAGACTTTAAAAATGTCAACCATTTGATTTATCTTCAAATAACACGGCTAATCACAAGCAATACTAATAAAGCAGCCACAATTGTTCTACACCAAGTATCGAGTACACATACAGATGTTTGCATCTGCAGTTATATTACACTGTTTACTGATCCATGTGCTGACAAGAATAAGATGTTTCCTGTGTCCTAGTGTCAAGTCTTTCACTTTTTTACCACCACTGAGGTCAGGGTTTGAATTTCATCCATGCTATCGGCCGGCTGGGTGCCTGCACAGACGATTGGCTATACTACAGGATGGATTGGTGCCCTATCCAGGGTGTTCCTGTTTTATGACCAGTGTTACTCGGTGGAACCAGACCTGGACAAATATATATGTACAGTGTATCACAAAAGTGAGTACACCCCTCACATTTCTGCAAATATTTCATTATATCTTTTCATGGGACAACACTATAGAAATAAAACTTGGATATAACTTAGAGTAGTCAGTGTACAACTTGTATAGCAGTGTAGATTTACTGTCTTCTGAAAATAACTCAACACACAGCCATTAATGTCTAAATGGCTGGCAACATAAGTGAGTACACCCCACAGTGAACATGTCCAAATTGTGCCCAAAGTGTCAATATTTTGTGTGACCACCATTATTATTCAGCACTGCCTTAACCCTCCTGGGCATGGAATTCACCAGAGCTGCACAGGTTGCTACTGGAATCCTCTTCCACTCCTCCATGATGACATCACGGAGCTGGTGGATGTTAGACACCTTGAACTCCTCCACCTTCCACTTGAGGATGCGCCACAGGTGCTCAATTGGGTTTAGTCCATCACCTTTACCTTCAGCTTCCTCAGCAAGGCAGTTGTCATCTTGGAGGTTGTGTTTGGGGTCGTTATCCTGTTGGAAAACTGCCATGAGGCCCAGTTTTCGAAGGGAGGGGATCATGCTCTGTTTCAGAATGTCACAGTACATGTTGGAATTGATGTTTCCCTCAATGAACTGCAGCTCCCCAGTGCCAGCAACACTCATGCAGCCCAAGACCATGATGCTACCACCACCATGCTTGACTGTAGGCAAGATACAGTTGTCTTGGTACTTCTCACCAGGGCGCCGCCACACATGCTGGACACCATCTGAGCCAAACAAGTTTATCTTGGTCTCGTCAGACCACAGGGCATTCCAGTAATCCATGTTCTTGGACTGCTTGTCTTCAGCAAACTGTTTGCGGGCTTTCTTGTGCGTCAGCTTCCTTCTGGGATGACAACCATGCAGACCGAGTTGATGCAGTGTGCGGTGTATGGTCTGAGCACTGACAGGCTGACCTCCCACGTCTTCAACCTCTGCAGCAATGCTGGCAGCACTCATTTGTCTATTTTTTAAAGCCAACCTCTGGATATGACGCCGAACACGTGGACTCAACTTCTTTGGTCGACCCTGGCGAAGCCTGTTCCGAGTGGAACCTGTCCTGGAAAACCGCTGTATGACCTTGGCCATCATGCTGTAGCTCAGTTTCAGGGTGTTAGCAATCTTCTTATAGCCCAGGCCATCTTTGTGGAGAGCAACAATTCTATTTCTCACATCCTCAGAGAGTTCTTTGCCATGAGGTGCCATGTTGAATATCCAGTGGCCAGTATGAGAGAATTGTACCCAAAACACCAAATTTAACAGCCTGGCTCCCCATTTACACCTGGGACCTTGACACATGACACCAGGGAGGGACAACGACACATTTGGGTACAATTTGGACATGTTCACTGTGGGGTGTACTCACTTATGTTGCCAGCTATTTAGACATTAATGGCTGTGTGTTGAGTTATTTTCAGAAGACAGTACATCTACACTGCTATACAAGTTGTACACTGACTACTCTAAGTTATATCCAAGTTTCATGTCTATAGTGTTGTCCCATGAAAAGATATAATGAAATATTTGCAGAAATGTGAGGGGTGTACTCACTTTTGTGATACACTGTATAGTATCCCTAGGTGTAAGTGAATGAGTTTGGGGGGGCTATCCCAGCTTTTCAATGGGCGCAAGGCACACAGTAACACCCTGGATGGAGTGCCAGTCCATCGCAGGGCAGACACACACACACACACACACACACACACACACACACACACACACACACACACACACACACACACATACACACATCCATGCTATCGGCCGGCTGGGTGCCTGCACAGACATGATTGGCTATACTACAGGATGGATTGGTGCCCTATCTAACAGGGTGTTCCTGTTTTATGACCAGTGTTACTCGGTGGAACCAGACCTGGACAAATATATATGTATAGTATCCTTAGGTGTAAGTGAATGAGTTTGGGAGGGGGGGGGTTTGCTGGAGCCTATCCCAGCTTTTCAATGGGCGCAAGGCACACAGTAACACCCTGGACAGAGTGCCAGTCCATCGCAGGGCAGACATACATACACACACATCTGCGCCCGAGGTTTTCCAAATATCACAGGACCCACCATGCGCCTAATCAGTATTGAGTATTTTGTCTTCACGTTTTTACTCCTGCTTTCTTACAGATTCGATGAAAAAGAGAATGTCTCAAACTGCATTCAGCTGAAGACGTCAGTAATCAAAGGCATTAAGAATCAGCTCGTCGATCAGTTCCCTGACATCGACCCATGGCTCAATCAGATCATGCCCAAAAAGGATCCTGTCAAAATCGTGAGATGGTACGAGTGAATGAAGTTCTGCATTTATTTCTGACTTGCTTTAAGTAGTATGTATTATATATGATTGGGAGTCTGTTTGTTTGTGTTTGCAGTCATGAGCACATTGAAATTCTGACAGTAAATGGAGAGCTGCTTTTCTTCAGACAGAGAGAAGGACCTTTCTTCCCGACCCTCCGCCTCCTGCACAAATGTGAGTCATGAGTCATCAAAATAACCAACTGGTTTTAGCATTTTTTACCTGTATCCTCTACATGTTCTAAATTCATTCATAGTCTAAGGAAAAGTTCAGTGAATGGTTTTATTACATCATGGAATTCTATCTAGATTTTAAACACTGGATCTACACTATGGGTCTGTGCGAAAACCTAGTGAGCTGTCTACATAAACAGCATTTTACATCATCCTAAGTGGGTAGCACTGTCGCCTCACAGCAAGAAGGTCCTGGGTTTGATCCCCGGGTGGGGCAGTCCGGGTCCTTTCTGTGTGGAGTTTGCATGTTCTCCCCGTGTCTGCGTGGGTTTCCTCTGGATGCTCCGGTTTCCTCCCACAGTCCAAAGACTAAACAGCTTTCTTGCTAATTAGATAACTGGGGCAGTATCCGAATCCTCATAGGTAGATACAACTGAAACGGAATATAATTGAATATAATTTTATGAACCAAAATTATATTTAAGGGACAAAATTAATCAACACATCACACCTGTAGGAGTGCATCAACCTCAAATGAATAACCTTTAGAAGGAATATCTGCACCACCATCATGTGAAATGAGTCTCTGGTGGAACATGAGCTTACTTCTCTTTTCAGAACTGAATGCTAGACTTCTAGTCTAAGAAGTGATTAGAGGAGAGCAGTGTGCCAATCAGAACATTCTGGGAGCATTTCATAGACCAGGATTCAGTGTTTTTAATACATTTTTAGACCTCTCTGTATTTTAGAGTACTTAAAAATGACTGATACTTTATTTTACAGATCCGTTCATTCTTCCACATCAACAAGTCGATAAAGGAGCCATCAAATTTGTTCTAAGTGGAGCAAATATCATGTGCCCAGGATTGACATCACCAGGAGCTAAACTGTACCCCGCTGATGTGGACACAGTAGTCGTATCCTTTGTGTTATTATTATTATTGTTTTTTGTTAATTATGGCAAGTTTATTTATGCAGCACATTGTATACACAGACCAATTTAAGGTGCTTCACAAGAATGAAATTAATGTAATGAGGTATTTAATTAAGGTACTTGAAACAATCATTTTAGGTAATTTATTTAATTATGTAGTGAAGCAAATGTGCCAGTATGTAGAGCAGTGATATGAACATAAATATTGTGAGCCAAACCACTTCAGCAAGTTTGTAGTGAATGGTTTATTACAATCGCTTAACATGCTAACTGCAAACTAAGCTGCGGTCGGTATATTAAAGTTCTTGTTTATAAGACGATAAAGTGTTTTACGTTTACACTGGGTCATGATTCATAACGTTCAACACAAAGATTTGTTTACGCAAAGATTAACACGCAGTCAGACTCCATTCTGACACACAATACTTTCCATTTCTTATTTTCATGCCTGACAGTTCCAGTGTTCACTACTTCAATGGTATAACTGCATTAAAAAAAGTGTTCCCGTTCAGATTAAAATCTTCAAATGTGTCTGTAAGCAGAGCTGGCTCATGCGCACAGAGGGTGGGTCAGTGAGTTTCAAAAAGATGCTCTTTCTCTGGAGAGATCTGTAACTTCGCTCTCAATGGAAATCAAGCATCAGCTGTTGCAAATGAAGTTCTGAATGGTTAATGTTTAACGTTTCTTTAAAAGTCAGGTGTGCAGTTGCATTCCAGAGAGCTAAAAAGTGGTCATGAACGTAACTGAAGACTCGATTTGGCTTGATTTTGGTCCACATTTCTAAGATTGGCTGACATCCATCATTGAATCCATCTTAGAGTAATATAAAAGCATAGCATGTAAAGTTCCTAATTATCCTGCTCGGCTTATATTGGGACAGTGGTAGCCTAGTGTGTAGAGCTTTGGGCTGTTAATCGAAAGATTGTGGATTCTAATCTCAGCTCGCCAATGCAGCCACTGTTGGGCCCTTGAGCAAGGCACTTAACCCTCTCGGCTAAAGGGGTGTTGCACAATGACCCCCGCTTCCAAGTAAGAAACATTTCTTTTACTGTACACTTGTATATGTATATATGACAAACAGAGGCATTCTATATAGTGATTTGTAAACAAGTAATAGAACCCTAAGAGTAAATTCTGATACAAACTGGGAGCCAATGTAGAGATTTAAGAACGGCGATGAAGTGGATCATTCTTCTACCAGTCAAAACCCTGATTTCTGCTTTTTAAATCAGCTCAAGTTGTTTGTCTTTCTAAGTTTTCTTGTCAGCAGACCACTATAGTAATAAAGTCTATTAGAGGTCAAGACATAAATCGGTTTCCCAAGGTCTTCTTTTGACAAGAGTCCTCTCCTCAGAGCCTCCTTCAGACACAGCAATTGTATGTTGGGCACCAGCACAGCCGAGATGTATGGTTGGCTAGCACATTAGGCAGCTGTGCCTTCCAAGCACCCCAGAATGAGACACGTATGCACCCATAAATACAATGATTTAACATATTGCACATTTCATAATGTACTTGTAAATATTGCATTTTTCTTTGTATTGATTTAAACCTATCAAGACTCTTTATCCTTGACTCGTTGTGCTAGGCTATAATGGCGGAGGGTAAACAGCATGCACTGTCTGTGGGAGTCATGAAGATGACTGCTGAAAATATGTAAGTGGCCAGACATAGTTCAAAGACGTTAACTAGTAAATCCAGCCTGAAACACACCCTGGACATCAATATTTAAAATCCAGTGATTATTATTAATTATTGGTTGGATTGTGTTTCACTAATATGTTGCTATCATCCACTTTTGTACCACCCCCATGCTGGCATGCTAAAAATATATGTACTGGCAGAGCATTCCACGACTCAAATTAAATGATAGAATAAATGAAATCTACAATACACAGCACAGCCCACCTTAATGGTTGAAGGTAAACCTAGAACATCCAGCGATGGTGCAAGGCTTCATGTTGGAAAATTCCCTTCCATGTTTTGACACAGCCCCCTCTGCATCCAGAGTTGTGTTTTTAGCTGCGTGAATTAGGTAGGGCCTTATATATTATTGATACCTGTCATAAGTTTTGGATATAGTTATATACACTGCCTGGCCAAAAAAAAGGTCACACACTCTAATATTTGGTTGGACCGCCTTTAGCTTTGATTACGGCACGCATTCGCTGTGGCATCGTTTCCACAAGCTTCTGCAATGTCACAACATTTATTTCTGTCCAGAGTTGCATTAATTTTCCCCCAAGATCTTGTATTGATGATGGGAGATTTGGACCACTGGGCAAAGTCTTCTCCAGCACATCCCAAAGATCCTCAATGGGGTTCAGGTCTGGACTCTGTGGTGGCCAATCCATGTGTGAAAATGATGTCTCATGCTCCCTGAACCACTCTTTCACAATTTGAGCCCGATGAATCCTGGCATTGTCATCTTGGAATATGCCCGTGCCATCAGGGAAGAAAAAAATCCATTGATGGAATAACCTGGTCGTTCAGTATATTCAGGTAGTCAGCTGACCTCATTCTTTGGGCACATAACGTTGCTAAACCTAGACCTGACCAACTGCAACAACCCCAGATCATAGCACTGCCCCCACAGGCTTGTACGGTAGGCACTAGGCATGATGGGTGCATCACTTCAGCCGCCTCTCTTCTTACCCTGATGCGCCCATCACTCTGGAACAGGGTAAATCTGGACTCATCAGACCACATGACCTTCTTCCATTGCTCCAGAGTCCAATCTTTATGCTCCCTAGCGAATTGAAGCCGTTTTTGCCGGTTAGCCTCACTGACAAGTGGTTTTCTTAAGGCTACACAGCTGTTTAGTCCCAATCCCTTGAGTTCCCTTCGCATTGTGCGTTTGGAAATGCTCTTACTTTCACTATTAATCATATCCCTGAGTTCTACTGTAGTTTTTCTACCATTTGATTTCACCAAACGTTTAAGTGATCGCCGATCACGATCATTCAAGATTTTTTTCCGACCACATTCCTTCCTCGAAGATGATGTTTCCCCACTGCCCTTCCACTTTTTAATAATGCGTTGGACAGTTCTTAACCCGATTTTAGTAGTTTCAGCTTCTCCTTAGATGTTTTCTCTGTTTGATGCATGCCAATAATTTGACCCTTCTGAAACAGATTAACATCTTTTCCACGACCACAGGATGTGTCTTTCGACATGGTTGTGTAACAAATGAGAAGCTACTCACTGCATCAGTTAGGGTTAAATAACTTGTTGCCAGCTGAAACATAATCACCCATGCAGTAATTATCCAATGGGAGGCTCTTACCTATTTGCTTAGTTAAATCCAGGTGGTGTATATTGTGATTTGTTCTGATTTTATTTCATCCTGATGTTTGAATTTATTTCTGCTACACAGAGAGAAGGTTAACAAGGGGATTGGCATCGAAAACGTTCACTATCTGAATGATGGACTGTGGCACATGAAGACGTACAAGTAGCCAAACATCTGTGTGTAATGAAATCTTTTGAAATGCCAGTCTGCGACCAACCTGTCTACTGTACATCATGGACTTTACTATGAACCACCTCTGTCTCGTCGTGCACTAATAAAACCTGCATTCAAGTCAGTTTGAGCTTGAGCTTTTCTTTTAAGGATGTCAGAATGTAATGATGTGGATGGGCTGTATTAATAAAGCTTCAACACAATTTAGCAACTCTTCCTCTCAGTGACCGGTTGCCAGGTATGTTGCAGTTCGAACCCCAGTTCTCAGTGGAGCACCAACTACTTACAACAGGTGCTCAGTTCAAGAAGCTGTAAATAGATAGAAAACAAGCACCACCTCTGGTTTAAATAAGAAATGATAGATAAAGTAGAATTCTAAAAGTTTTATTTATTTATAATAACTGAATCATTTGAATTCCATATTAACACTCAATTCCCAGCAATAAAACAAAATGATGGATAAGATTAATTATGATTCTGTAAATCAAGGTAGCACTGATCCACTGAATCCAATCTCCAACATACACCAATGCCTCTGCAAACTATATATATAAGTTGTACAATTACTGTCTGTAGTCCATCTGTTTCTCTGCATGCTTTGTTAGCCCCCTTTCATGCTGTTCTTCAATGGTCAGGACTCTCCCAGGACCACTACAGAGCAGGTATAATTTAGGTGGTGGGTCATTCTCAGTACTGCAGTGACACTGACATGGTGGTGGTGTTAGTGTGTGTTGTGCTGGTATGAGTGGATAAGGCACAGCAGTGCTGCTGGAGTTTTTAAATAACTTACTGTCACTGCTGGACTGAGAATAGTCCACCAACCAAAAATATATCCAGGCAACAGCTCCATCTAGAAGATGACCAACTCAAACCGCAGCAATAGATGAGCGATTGTCTCTGACTTTACATCTACAAGGTGGACCAACTAGGTAGGAGTGTCTAATAGAGTGGACAGTGAGTGGACACGGTATTTAAAAACTCCAGCAGCGCTGCTGTGTCTGATCCACTCATACCAGCACAACACACACTAACACACCACCAACATTTCATTGTCACTGCAGTGCTGAGAACGATCCACCACCTGAATAATACCTGCTCTGCGGGGTGTCCTGACCATTTAAGAACAGGGTGAAAGGAGGCTAACACAGTATGTAGAGAAACAGATGGACTACAGTCAGTAATTGCAGAACTACATAGTGCTTCTGTATGGTAAGTGGAGCTGATAAAATGGACAGTGAGTGTAGAAACAAGGAGGTGGTTTTAATGTTATGGCTGATCAGTGTATATGGAGATCCGTATCACGCACATAAGTGTCATGCACGAGTCATGCACCGATCTCCATTGTCCTCGCCCCAGTGCAGGTGCCATCGACCAGTCACCAGAGGTCATAATTGCAGGAACTTCCTTCCGGCATTCCCACCCTCAGACGAGCCGATCGCTGTCTGTACAGGAGTCCGGCCTGCCTGTAGCAGAGCTGGGATACGAACTCGCGATGTCATCTAAGCTCCCCCTAAAGGCATTTCTGATACAGTTGGGTTTGAATTGTGTAATCAAGTGAACTCGATGACGATTACGCCATCTGACATAGTTTATCATAACAAAGTGATACAAAAATCGTCCATCTGTATTTATATTAACAAAGAAATGTTGGCTCACACTTTGTATTTTCTTTTTGGTATTGAAAGCAGATTAAGAGAGAAACACTTCACCAAGTTACGATAAAATTCTGAATGTTAGCCCCGTATATCCAGCACCACCTTGGTCCATAACAGTTTAATAATGCTCATCAAGAGTGAGCGATGTACGATATTCTTATTGCATCATGTGGTTTAGTCAGGATTAGTCATTGTCCGAGTTTTTCGGAGGTAAAAACTCCAACGAGTCTTGAAAGTTGTGTCCGTACGCCCTCAGTCTATAAACTCCATACATCATGACCTGCATCTGACTGGGTGTCATGCCACCGTACGTGATAGCCATGTCAGAACAACATGCTTCTACAACATCATTAGGGTTCTGTGAAATGCTGTCCGAAATGAGCGTGCTCACACTCTTTTTATTAAAAAGCCCCTTGCCTTGAGCGTCCTCTCCATTCTCGGCGAACACACCGCTGTACTTTAGGCAAGTCGCGAGCTGCTTCTCTTCACTCAGCTTCCACAGGGAGTAGCCTTGCTCAGGACACTTGTTTTCATCTTTGAACACTTCCATGAGTCTACTAACAGCCTCATGGCTGAGCACGATGCCACTGTCATACTCCACATACTCCAGTTCACCAGATTTCACCACGTTCCCGATGTAGAACGGTTGACTGGATGTTTTATCCAGGACCAGATATTTGAGGTTCTCAATGATGGCGAAAGTCGTAGGCCGAGCGATAAAGAACCAGCGGAGGCCCTCTGCGTTCTCGAAGGCGTGCTGGATGGCTTTATGCAGCCTGACCCACTCATCCGTCTCCTGCTGGTCGACAGACTCCAATACTTTAGCAGATTCGGAACTATAAAAGACCGCCTTGTCACAGTGTTTGCTCCATGTTTCGTTGGTGGCAGCCCAATGCAGCAGGGCTTTGGGTGTGACCATGATGACGCAATACACCCGCACCTCATTGGTGAGCACGGACATTTCAGCTTTGTTTAACTTTTGTAGCTCATCTTTGCTGAGGGGTTGGAGATGGTGGTGGTCATGATGTTCTGTCTGAAATAAAACCGGACTCAAGGTTCCAATAAGAGCCAGTAACAGGCAGAAGGCACCTCCCAGGATCATGCCCTTGAAGAATGAGCTGCCTTCCGACACCATTTTGCTGGATTCTACTAGAACAAAAAAACGAAAACAGAATTTAATTATGGCGACTCAGATCAAATGATGCGCACGGCTTTCATTACAGTAGTTGGGATTAAGTCCTAAAAAGACGTTTTGACACAATGCTGCAAACTAGTAAGATAAAACAAGTATTTATGAGTGTGCACACCTTCTACAAGTTAAACAAACACTGATCAGCCATAACATTAAAACCATATAGAAGCACTTTGTAGCTCTACAATTACTGACTGTAGTCCATCTGTTTCCCTGCATGCTTTTTTAGCTGGCTTTCACCCTGTTCTTCAATGGTCAGGACCACCACAGAGCAGGTATTATTTAGGTGGTGGATCATTCTCAGCACTGCATTGACACTGACATGGTGGTGGTGTGTTAGTGTGTGTTGTGCTGGTATGAGTGGATCAGACACAGAAGCGCTCCTGGAGTTTTTAAATACCGTGTCCACTCACTGTCTACTCTATTAGACACTCCTACCTAGTTGGTCCACCTTGTAGATGTAAAGTCAGAGACGATCGCTCATCTATTGCTGCTGTTTGAGTTGGTCATCTTCTAGACCTTCATCAGTGGTCACAGGACGCTGCCCATGGGGCGCTGTTGGCTGGATATTTTTGGTTGGTGGACTATTCTCGGTCCAGCAGTGACAGTAAGGTGTTTAAAAACTCCAGCAGCACTGCTGTGTCTGATCCACTCATACCAGCACAACACACACTAACACACCACCACCATGTCAGTGTCACTGCAGTGCTGAGAATGATCCACCACCTAAATAATACCTGCTCTGTAGTGGTCCTGGGAGAGTCCTGATCATTGGAGAACAGGGTGAAAGCAGGCTAAAAAAGTATGTAGAGAAACAGATGGACTACAGTCAGTAATTGTAGAACTACAAAGTGCTTCTATATGGTAAGTGGAGCTGATAAAATGGACAGTGAGTGTAGAAACAAGGAGGTGGTTTTAATGTTATGGCTGATCGGTGTGTATATAGTCCATATATATACAGTATATGGCCCTGATTTTCGCTTGCCAACAGGGGGGTGAGTTGTAATTGTGTGGGACAGGGGCATAACATAGTTTCTATCAGAATACATCAACACACACAGACGATGTACAGTATTAGTGACTTATCATCAACGCAAACCATAATACCAATGGTGCATTGCAAAAAAATATTTATTAACCTCCAACTCTCTCTGCACAACAGAACAGACGATCCCTGCCAGCCACATCAAACCCACTCCTTCACCCAGATTTATCTATTTTTCCTACTTGCTTTTACGCTGCATATCAGTGCACAAACAACTTTGATCGCTTGCTTTTTTTTTTTTGGACATGGTATCACTTAACCCCTCGTCACTTCTCATCTGTGTTTTCGTGAAAAAATGTAGTTTGGGAGACCAGACAGACTCGTCGCTGAGATTACTGCTGATGGTAGATCGTGTAGTGTGTGACCTTATCACCGATCAGTAGGGATGTAACGATACACTCTACCCACGATGCGATATGATTCACAATACTGGGTTCACAATATGATTTTTTTCCCAGTTTTCTTAAACCAAAAGAAAAATGTTTAAAGTGAATATTGATTCATCTTAAATGAATAACCGATTCGAATCGTGGCACATGTGCACCAATTTTTAACTGTCTTGTGGTGCATCGTTACATCCCTATCGATCAGTCGTGTAGTGTCAAAACCACAACGACTTAAAAGATTCTGGATTACAAGAGATCAAATTGTGTAGTGTGAACTGTATAGCGATTTGAACACCTTGAAAGTCGTGTAGCGTTTGTTCATTTGGATTTTAACACCATGTTTTACACCCTTCGGTTACATCCACGAAAGAAACCGTAGTTACTCGTTACACAAGATTCATCAGTTCACAAGGTTATATCAAACACAATTAGGGACAATTTTCGTCTTTGGACTGTGGGACGAAACCGGAGCTCCCGCAGTAAACCCACGCAGACACGGGGAGAACATGCAAACTCCACACAGAAAGGACCCGGACCGCTTCACCTGGGGATCGAACCCAGGACCTTCTCGCCAAAGACATGCAAGTGAGGGGGAGGCGCGGTGGCTCAGTGGGTAGCACTGTCGCCTCATAGCAACAAGGTCCTGGGTTCGATTCTCAGGTTGAGTGGTCTGGGTCCTTTTTGTGTGGAGTTTGCATGTTCTCCCTGTGTTTGCATGTTCTCCCTGTGTCTGCGTGGGTTTACTCCGGGCTCCGGTTTCCTCACACAGTTCGAACACATGTAAATGAGGTGAATTGGAGAAACAAAACTATGTAACTACCTGTCCTGTCATGAATGTTAGCAAGTGTAAACATGTTAAAATCCTAATTAACAAACAAACAGTTACAAGCACTGAATACAAATGGCTGTTCATAGGCTGTAGATCTGTATTTTAGTGTTTTGGTATTTGAGGAAGTAATCAAAAGGTGTTAAGGAAGAATACAGTATATACGTCATTTAAGTGTTTAATTCGAAGTATTTCCCTTATTTACAATACAGTAGACATTATTAAATAAACAATAACAACAAAATACCACATACAACCTGCACACTAATGCACAATACAAAACAATTAACTCACCCTTCCTCCGTTCAGCTACACACGGATCTAGCCAGACGGGCAAACATGAATTTAAAAGCTTTGCTCCTGTTCTGCTCCTGGATCAGTTATTAGAGCATTTACATTACTAACACGCCACAACGGTGAGCAAACAACTGCTCCTAGATCAGCGTTAAAACCAAGTTAAACATTACACGCTTACACTAACATACAGGAAGTTAGCAAAATCATGCGTTACGATTGGACGACATTTCGTGGCGTCATCAGGAACTATGGGAAATGAAGTTTATAAGGCAGGTGCACCGGGAGGGCCCTCCACGAAATGAACTTAAACCCCCTACCGCACTGCCCCCCATTGGCTGCACTTATTATTATATTACAATATTTTCGTTAAGTAAAATCGTTAAGTAAAATATTAATTATATTAATTCATTCATTCTGATCAGCTATATTTTTTTATTTTTTTTGCACTGTGGCCCATGAGCTCCTAGTTACGCCACTGTACACCAACCAAAATATTTAATGTATGAATTGGTTGGTGTTGACAAAGCCAACAAATGACATTCTTACATAATCTTCTGCTTTATTTTAAATTTGTGTTGCTCTGTCTTGAAATTTTTTTTTTTCAATGTGCGAATTTCGAATTACGGGGGTATTGGAGGGGTCTGGCATTCTAATTAATACTTGAATCCCTCCTAATTAATACTTGGACCCGCCCTACCCCCAAATCGTTAGTTAGAGGGATCGGTAGTTAGCTAATATCTTCTTCTTCTTCTTTCGGCTTTTTTCCCTTTTTCAGGGGTCACCACAGCGAGTCATCCTCATGATCACTCATTGATTTGGCACAATTTTTACGCCGGATGCCCTTCCTGACAGGTAGTTAGCTAATATATTATATATAAATTTGACCCACACAGTTGGTATTGTATAATTCTGCTAAGAATATGACAAATGAACTGCTGTTTGTTTCTTTTTTCATTATTCATTTCAAACGCTTTAAAATAGCTTGAAACTTAGTCAATGTAACTTGTAAAAATATAAGATATACTGTAATTTCATATAAAATATAATTCCACGTACTGACGAGGGCAGGAGGATTTAAAATAGAATACAGTAGACTCTTGAGTTACGAACGGTTTACCATACGAACATTTCGGGTTACGAACGATCTTTTTCAACTTAATGTATGAGCAAATTTCGGATTACGAACAGAAATTCGCGAAACACGTGACGTCGCGAACAAGTTGACTCCAACCGTCTCTCTCTAAATATATATCCAGCGAACATTCGGACAGCGGACGGTGTTTTTCCGGTGTTTTCTTTATATTTTGTAAAATTCTATATTAAAATGTCCCCAAAGAAGGTGCAGAGAAAGCGCAGTGTCAAGAAAATGAAAAAAATCTATTACATTTGTTGTTGTATAATTACTCCTGCCAATTGCTGTCACTGTGTATCAGACTGAGGGGACAGTGAATGAGAGAGAAGAAGGAATTCGGCTCAGTAAAGTATTCTTTCTTTTGTGCAATTACACCTACAAAATACAATACTATTGAAATAAAAAGGGAAATAATAGAGAAATATGAGAGTTATTGTTGTTTCTGGTAGATACATTTTATAAAAAAAGAAGGAAATTTATTATGGTGTGTAGTACAGCACACGTACTGTACTGAAATGTGATTTGTGTTTTTTTTATGTACAGTACTACTGTGTATTGTTGTTTATTATTGTTTATTACAGTATTATCTATTCTATAATTTAAGATTTAAGGGAAAATACACTTTATAACAAAAAAGACAAGCACGGATTAATTCTATTTACATTATTTCTTATGGGAAAATTTGGTTTAACTAACAAACATTTTGACTTAAGAACAGCCTTTCGGAACCAATTACATTCGTAAGTCAAGGGTCTACTGTACCTGTAGGTCACTCTGGGTACCTGGTGATAACCCATGCAGATGCAGGGAGACAGAAAACATAAGCATTAATCGAACCAAGTACCTCTGGAATCATTATGCTTGCACCACACGCAGATGACCAGCTGTTACTGTTACTAGTATTTGCAAGTGGAAAAGGGGCAGTTAGTGTTTTGAATATGACCTGTGCTGCAGGATTGATACTGACATGGAATGTTCTTTGTTCTGGGTGTAAAGTACTGGCCCTTTAAGAAGAGACATCGCAATCTAGGCGTGTTTCCTGCTCCCATTCACAATCCAGCTCCGATCCTGGCGCAGAAAATTCCCCGATCTATCAGTGATTTATTATTATTTACAACAATAAGACTTGATTTCACAGCTGCTGCAGATGTTTTAATTCCAGATGAGAGAATAACAAGGAATTCGGTGTATCTCTGTGTGGAATAACATGCTGTTCGTTGCGCTTTTAATTGACAGGAATGTCAGTCGGTCAAGGTCCAGTCTGCGTCTCCAGCTGCGGCCGTTCTGATTCCAGTGCGCACTCGGTTCGTTTTTAAGAAAACTGTTTTTTTTGGCTTCTGCATGGGATAATTCTCTTCGCTGGATAAGGATGATATAATACAATTCATCTGATCATAACATTACGCTTGGTATATAAAATCACATCAGGATGTTTTGCTACCTTGAGGATTTCTTTATTATACTGACTAGACTAACCATGTAAATCCACGAACTTTCTGGATGTGCAAAAATGTGCTCTGATTTGCATCTTCTAATGGAAATGGCTTCTCTCTAGTGTTCCAGATTTAATCAATCTGTTATTTAATATCTGCTGTTTACCCTCAGTCAGTAATAAACCCTAGGGTGTTGTTCTGAAATCAAAACACCACCATGTCGGCGGTAATGATTACCAAAAAGGTGACCCGAAAATGGGAGAAGCTACCTGGAAAGAACACTTTCTGCTGTGATGGACGAGTAATGATGGCCCGCCAGAAGGGAGTTTTTTACCTCACCCTGTTCCTCATCGTCGGCACCTGCTCCCTCTTCTTTGCTTTTGAGTAAGTTGTCATGATAAATACATATTAACTCTTTTAATAATGAGTTTACATGTTATTTACAGTAATATGGCTTAGAATGAACATATTGTAAAGCAATTCTGCTGTTTACACTCTTCTGCAAATGAGCACACCATTAAGGCCTACAGTATTTGCTATGGGGTGTTTATTTACTACTAAACTAGTCCTGGTTAGGGTTGTTGGGGGAACACACCCTGGACAGGTCACAAAATCCATTCTACATATTCACATTTTATCACATTCACTTACTCACAACAGGGGCAATCTGGACCAGTTGACACACTGGCTACTACTAAGTACTTGGAAGGAACAAAAATCCTGTGAGGTTTAACTCTAGGACCTTAAGTACTGTGTTGATGTGTGGTACCTACCCTGCCAGTGGCCCAGTCTATGATGTGGATGTGTGAGGGGTATATTATTGTAAAATCACCTGCTCCCTCTTCTTTGCTTTCAAATAAGTTGTTATTTAATAACGAGTTTACATGTTATTTACAATAATATGGCTTATAATGAACACATTGTAAATAGATCCTTCTGTTCACACTGCTCTGCAAGTATACACACAACATTAAGGCCTACAGTATTTACTATGGTGTTTTAATTGATTACTAAACTAGCCCTTGTTAGGGTTGTTGGAGGCTTGGAAACACTAGACACAAGGAAAGGAACACACCTTGGACAGGTCACCAATTCATTCTACATATTTACATTCATTTACTCACAACAGGGGTCATTTGGACCAGATGACACACAAAAATTCTGTGAGGTTTAAACCTAGGACCTTAAGTACTGTGTTGATGTGTGCTACTTACTCTGCCAGTGGCCATCTGTAGATGTGTGATGGGTATAGTATTTTTTAGTTAGTTTTTTAGTGTAAAATCACCTGATCCCTCTTTTTTGCTTCAAGCAAGTTGTTTTTTATTAATGAGTTTACATGTTATTTACAGTAATATGGCTTATAATGAACATATTGTAAAGCAATTCTGCTGTTTACACTCTTCTGCAAATGAGCACACCATTAAGGCCTACAGTATTTACTATGGGGTATTTATTTATTACTAAAGGGAACACACCCTGGATGGGTCACAAAATCCATTCTACATATTCACATTTTATCACATTCACTTACTCACAACAGGTGCGATTTGGACCAGTTGACACACTGGCTACTAAGTACTTGGAAAGAACAAAAATCCTGTGAGTTTTAAACCTAGGACCTTAAGTACTGTGTTGATGTGTGGTACCTACCCTGTCAGTGGCCCAGTCTATTCTGTGGATGTGTGAGGGGTGTAGTATTGTAAAATCACCTGCTCCCTCTTCTTTGCTTTTAAGTAAGTTGTCATGATAAATACATATTAACTCTTTTAATAACGAGTTTACATGTTATTTACAATAATATGGCTTATAATGAACACATTGTAAATAGATCCTTCTGTTCACACTGTTCTGCAAGTGAACACACAACATTAAGGCCTACAGTATTTACTATGGTGTTTTAATTGATTACTAAACTAGCCCTGGTTAGGGTTGTTGGGGGGCTTGGAAACACTAGACGCAATGAAAGGAACACACCCTGGACAGGTCACCAATCCATTCTACATATTCACATTTTATCACATTTACTTAAGTACTGTGTTGATGTGTGGTACCTACCCTGCCAGTGGCCCAGTCTATTCTGTGGATGTGTGAGGGGTATAGTATTTTTTTAGTGGGTTGGCTAATGTGTAAAATCACCTGCTCCCTCTTCTTTGCTTTCTTTGCTTTGAGTAAGTTTTCATGAAAAATACACATTAACTCTTTTAATAATGAGTTTACATGTTATTTACAATAACATGGCTTATAATGTACAGTACATATTGTACAGCAATTCTGCTGTTTACTCTCTTCTGCAAATGAACACAACATTAAGGCCTACATCATTTGCTTTGGGATATTTATTTATTACTAACTCTTCCTGGTTAGCGTTGTTGGGGGCTTGGAAACACTAAACACAAGGAAAGGAACACACCCAGTACAAAATCCATTCTACATATTCACATTTTATCACATTTACTTATTCACAACAGGGGCAATATGGACCAGTTGACACACTGGCTATTACTAAGTACTTGGAAGGAACAACAATCCTGTGAGGTTTAAACCTAGGACTTTTAGTACTGTGTTGATGTGTGGTACCTACTCTGCCAGTGGCTCGATCTGTTGGCTGATGTGTAAAATCACCTGCTCCCTCTTCTTTGCTTTCTTTGCTTTGAGTAAGTTGTCATGATAAATACATATTAACTCTTTTAATAACCAGTTTACATGTTATTTACAATAATATGGCTTATAATGAACACATTGTAATAGGGGTGGGTTTATAAAATCGATTTTTCGATTCGAATCGATCTTTATTTGAACGATCCGATATCGATTCATATAAACGGGAGATCGATCTTTTAAATACGCCCCTTTTTACGGTGCACACGGAAATCTGTTACCCCCTTTAATTTCGCGTGACCAGCCAGTGTTTTTTCATGCAACGAGATATGACCTGCACATCAGTTTAGCATGGCAGAAGCTCAAGTTATGACCACTACACAACTTTTTGCACTGATTTTCACTCGGCGACGGGTCAGCGCTAGGTTCGGGAGGAACTCGGTGTTCGCTCTGCGATCAAAACTCGGCTCTCAATCAATGTGAGAAACAGCGAGGGGAAACACAGGGGGGAGGTTGTAAACAGGTGGTACAGGTGGTAATATAGTTTCTATCAGAATACATCAGCACACGCGAGTTTTACAGTATTTCTGACCTGATCGTTCTCTACAAAACAAAATATTTATTAACCTCCAACTCACTATAGAACAAGCCATGCTGCTCGTGTTGCCAAAACTTTGATCGCTCGCTACTTGTTGATATGCATGTTTGGACGTGATATCATTAAACCTTTCATCACTTCTCATGTGTGTTTTCGTGACAAAACATAGTTTTGGAGACCAGAGAAGCTCGCCTGTGATTCTCCCTGGTGATAGATGGTGTAGTGTAAAACCCCCCATCGCCGATCAGTCGTGTAGTGTGAACATTACAGCGACCAGGTGTTAATCAGAGTGTCGTGTAGTGTAAACTTGGCATAAGCTGTTCAACAGCCAGGTGTATGTTTACATTACATTTACAATGTTGTAGCGTGTCAGACATATAAAATAACAATAAAAAATGAATGTTACTGTTTTCTGTTTTGGATTAATTATTTATGTAAACAAAATACACAAATATTTTTAATAATGAGTGTTCTTTGTACAATTATCACATTCGTTCTCTGAACATCTGTACATATTTAAACAAAACCTGTTAATGTAACTCAAATATGCCTAAATGTGTTGAATCGAAATTGAATCGAAAATCGAATCGAAAATCGAAAATCGAAGATCTAATCGAATCGGGACCTTGTGAATCGGAATCGAATCGATCCAGGAAATTAGTGGCGATACCCAGCCCTACATTGTAAATAGATCCTTCTGTTCACACTGCAAATGAACACACCATTAAGGCCTACAGTATTTACTGTGGGGTATTTATTTATTACTAAACTAGCCCTGGTTAGGGTTGTTGGGGGCTTGGAAACACTAGACACAAGGAAAGGAACACACCCAGTACAGGTCACCAATTAATTGGTAGCTCAGTGGTTAAGGTACTGGACTAGTACCAAAATGTAACTATTTATTTCAGGGGACAGTTGTGGCCTAGTGGTTAAGGTACTGGACTAGTAATCCAAAGCCCCACTACTGCCAGGTTGCCACTGTTGGGCCCTTGAGCAAGGCCCTTAACCCTCAGTTGCTTAGACTTTATACTGTAAGTCGCTTTGGATAAAAGCGTCTGCTAAATGCCGAAAATGTAAATTCTACATATTCACAGTGGACAGTGGTAGCTTAATGGGTAGGGCTTTGGGCTATCAACTGAAAGTCCTTGGGTCCTGGAGCAAGGCCCTTAACACTCTCAGCTCCAGGGGCGTCGTACAATGGCTGACCCTGAGCTCTGACCCCAGCTTCCAAACAAGCTGGGATATGCAAAGACAGAATTTCGTTGTACTGTACATCTGTATATGTATATATGACAAATAAAGGCATTCTATATTCACAATTTATCACATTCACTTACTCACAGCAGGGGTGCAATTTAGACCAGTTAGACCAGATTAAACCTAGAATTTTAAGTACTGTGTTGATGTGTGGTACCTACACTGGTCAGAGGCCCAATCTATGGTGTGGATGTTTGAGGGGTATAATATTTTCAGCAGGGTTGGCTGATGTGTAAAATTCAATAACAACAACAAGAATATGGGATTTGCTGATTCTCATGAAGCTTTATTTATCGGACAGAAGTACAAAGAAACAATTTCTGATGTTTTCACTGACTGTCTTTTCATTTTTATACAGAAACAAATTTAGAGTTTGATTCCTGTAACCACTAAGAAACATTTGGGACAGGGCATGTTTTTTACCACATTACACCACATTGCCTATTAATTACACCTCGTAATTGTCTGAAAACTGAAGATACTAATTAATGCAAATTTACAAGTGGACTTTTTGCTCATTCTTGCTTGACGCTAGGCTTTAGCTACTCAGCGCTCCGTGGTCACTATTGTCTGATTCACCACTTCATGATGCACCATACATTTTAAATAAAAGACAAATCTGGACTGCAGGCAGGTCAGGCAAGCACACACACACACTGTATCTAAAAACCCACACTGTTGAGGCGCTCAGGTGGCGCAACAGTAAAACACGCTAGCTACTGGCAGGCTGAGCGCCTACACAAACAATAATTAGCTTGTTGTTCAAGGGAGGTTGCAGGAAGGGATTCCTCATAACTGATTAAATTACGACCTCTGCTGGCTGATGGATGGCACCTGCACTGTGTCTCTCCGTACACAAAGCTGATCGTATAGCTGTCTATTTATGTCATAAAGTTTCAAGTTGCATTTTTGATGCAGTGGTAGACTGTGCTAAATGACAACAGTTTTCTGAAGTACTCCTGAGCACATGACATTCACTGCCAGTTTACCTTTTTTACTTAAAAAAACAAATGTTTTCATTCGTACAGTATATGGCTATTTAAACCTTCTATTGAACTCGGTGGGGAGCACTGTAGCCTCACAGGTTTGATTCCCAGGTGGAGCGGTTCAGGTTATTTGGATGTTCCCCCTGTGTCTGCGTGGGTTTCCTCCGGGTACTACTAAAATTGCCCTAGGTGTGTAAATGTTTGAGTGTGCACCCTGTCATGGACTGGCAACCTTTCTGGGGTGTTTCCTACCTTTCACCCAGTGAATTGTACCCACCACCACCCTGAATAGGATAAAGCGGTGGTAAAACAGACAATGAATGAATGAATAATCCTTGCTTCTTAGACTGGACAAGACAATCAAGGGTTACAGGACTCTTGGTTGTTCAGATGCTCAAACATCCACAGCATATATTTTTGATGAAATGCAATTTTAGTCCTCCTGAGGATCTTCAAGTACTGTATTTTGTGCAGTAGTAATGGATCACATCCATTAGCCGTATCATTCTTGTGTCTATACCTGTACCACATATTGGCTTACTGGAATGATCGGAATTCTAGTTGCTCCTGAGAAGCTGAAAGCACTTATAACATAAATATCATTTGTGGCGATCCAGGACTGCTCACAGCTAGTGCTTTAGAGACTAAAACATTTAAATTTGCTGCCCAGTGCTCAAACTAAACTGGGATTTTCACTTCCAAGTAATGAAATTCAGCCTCCACTGGATTATTCTACAGTTTACAGGAAATGCTGCAGGTCCTATGATACTAATAAAGCTGGTATAGCCTACAATAAGGCCCCAGGTGATATTTTTTGATTGCTTGGGACTGTTTATTGTACACAATATGAACATGACGTGGGGAGATACCAGTAAAGGTACACTCTAGAGGAGAAGTGTAACCTTAAACTGCTCTATTATGAAGCTATTTTTGTCGATTTCATAGTTCCCAAGGCAGGCTAATGAGAATATCCAGAGATGAAAAAGTTTAAGATATTGTAAATATAATAAATACGTCCTTTAGGGATTTTTAAAGGATTTGAAAATATGATTTGGCTGGTAATATTACATCAGTACTGCCAAGGTTTTGCTGAAAATTGCCAACAAAACAGCAATATTTGTGGTCAACGTTAATAAAAGATCAAAATAAATCCATTAATTTTGATACACTAGATTAAGTTATTTGTTACAGTGAGTACCAATGTCGTAAAAAAGTACTGAATTGTAATGAAACCCATAATCCATAAAGAAAAGGTATTTAATCATGGTATTAATAAGTCTCACAATCCAAACACTAGACTTTAATCTCTGAAGTCTAGAGTATCCGACTTGTGATTTGGCTTAAATGTATATGAAAATAAGGACACATTAGAGCTGTTTAAAAAGTTGACATTTTTAAGCCAGGGTGGGTAGCACTGTCACCTCACAGCAAGAAGGTCCTGTGTTTGAATCCCAGTGGATCTGGGTCCTTTTTGGTGTGGGTTTCCTCCAGGAGCTCTGGTTATCTCCCACAGTCCAAAGACATGCAGACAGGTTAATGGGAGCTACTAAAATTGCACTAGGTGTGAATGTGTGTGTGTGTGTGTGTGTATTGGCACTGTGATGGACTGGTGACCAGTACAGGGTGTTTCCTACCATTCGCCTAGTGAATTGGACACACCATATTAGACAATAAATAAATGAATGACCTTTCTATGTCTCCTAAAGGTGGAGCTGAAAGATACAATGACGTTCAAAGTGGCAGTGTCACAAATTGCACCCTGTTGTTCTATAAAGGGGTAAAAGTAAATAACTGCATTGGAGCTAAATGTGTGCTGTTACTCATAAAAAGGATGTAATCAAAAGATTACAACAACTCGTAAAACATTTAAGAGAACTTAATACAATATGAAAATGCTAAAAGACTATTTCTAAAACATGAACTTTGGGCTGCTCAGGTGGCGCAGCGGTAAAAAAACAAGCAAAAAAACCAGAGCTGAGATCTCGAATACATCGTATCGGCCACATGAGCAACGATTGGCCTGTTGTTCAGATAGGTGCGGGATTAAGCCGGATGGGGACTCTCTCTCAGACTAGTGCGATTACGACCTCTGCTGGCTGGTTGGTGGCGCCTGCACGGAGATGGGGAAGGAGTGCGGTAGAAGGTGTGGCTCTCCGTACACAGCGCTGTACTGCACTGCACTCGTCAAGTGTAGGTGATAAGATGTTCGATTGCTGTGCACGTGTCGGAGGGGGCGTGGAGCAGCCTCGTCCTCCCCAATCAGGAGCAGGGGACCAGCATTGGATGCGCTAAAGAGGGAGAAAAAAAAAACATTAACTTTTATGATTTGTTTACTGAAGGTTTGTGTACGTTGTGAATGAAACTTTTTTATTGTTCGGGTGGGTTGAAGGATAACCTTCCCCTCTTTAATAAACAGAATAAAATTTTAAAACTGTATTTTGTGTTTACTCAGGTCAATAAAACTATTAAGACTAATATATAAAAAAGAAGAAATGAGAATAGGGTAAATACAGTTTTCTTCACTCTATGTAGATGTTTTTTATTATGATAAATTCAAGTTTTGAGGAATACTAGTTATGCTGATAATTTGTAGCTAATTTATATTTAATATTCGGTTGTATAAAGAAACCCCAGTTGCAGGGTTGATGGTCTAATTTACATGAACACTCCAGTGACATTAGAGGTTTGACATTATTCTGTTTAACACCCTTAAATTAAGTTTGGCTCTAAGTTTGACTCATCTTTGCTTGTCCTTTTTTATGTAGTCTTCATCTTGAATTACCACAGTAAAAGAGCTGAGAACAGAGAACCAGTGTCCTTGTGAGTAGGTTGGATAATGTCCATGAAAGAAATGCTAAGTGGACATCATTACCCATTAGCAGGGCTAAAATGTATTGACACCCACCTAAAAGTATATTATAAAAGCTTTTTTTCATTAGGATAAAACATGTGCTGGAAAAGTACACAAACAAACTGCTTCCCGCTGCTTTAATCAGCTGACTAGAGTCACAATGTTGATGGATTTTAATCAGGGAGGGATTGCCATCTTGGAATATGAGTGCAGAGGAGAAAGCCATGTGTGGTGCAAGACATATGAATTGCGTAAAGCCTAATGTAAATAAATAGAGTGGATTCATAGAGTATTCAGACCTCTTTTGACCTTGTGACATTATGACCACAGACAGGTGAAGTGAATAACACTGATTATCTCTTCATCACGGCACCTGTTAGTGTGGGTGGGTGGTCAGCAGCTCTTGTGAGGTGTTCCCGGTCTGCAGTGGTCAGTATCTAACAAAAGTGGTCCAAGGAAGGAACAGTGTCATGGTCGGCCAAGGCTCATTGATGCACGTGGGGAGCGCAGGCTGGCCCGTGTGGTCCGATCCAACAGACGAGCTACTGTAGCTCAATTTGCTGAATGCTGGTTCTGATAGAAAGGTGTCACACTCCATGCTTCAACGGGTCAGGGCTGTTTTGGCAGCAAAAGGGGGACCAACACATTATTAGGACGGTGGTCATAATGTTATGCCTGATCGGTGTAATATCCAGTTTTACCCATCAGTCTACATTAAATCACAATCATGACAAATTAAACAAAGCGTCTTTGAGTATCTTGAAAAGCGCTATATAAATAAAATTTATTATTATTATTATTAATATAGATTTTTGAATATAATTTTATTCTTTGTATTTTGCAACACCACTTGGTCCTGGTCAGGGTCAGGTCCAGTTCAACTGAGAAACACAGGGTGAAACAAGTGGGAATACTCTGAACAGGGTGCCAAATCCATTGCATGGCTTTGGCCACCCCTCCAGGACCAACACATATAGCAAATCATGTCTGTACAAATGTTTGGTCTGCCACTAGCACTGCTGAGATTTAAACATGTGGTCAGGTGAATCCCATTTGCTTGAACCTTGAACCTTCTTACAGTTAGATTGGACATCTAGGCCAATATAGCAGTCGTGGTACCTAGTCTAACAAGTCTGAGAACCATTGTTGTAGATGATTTCATATTAATGGACATAACTGGACATTGGTCAGAATTATACACCAATCAGCCATAACATTAAAACCACCTCCTTGTTTCTACACACATTGTCCATTTTATCAGTTCCACTTACCATAAGCACTTTGTAGTTCTACAATTACTGACTGTAGTCCATCTGTTTCTTTGCATGCATTGTTAGTCCCCTTTCATGCTGTTCTTCAATGGTCAGGACTCTCCCAGGACCATTTTTTTTCATCATTTTATTTGAGTGGTGGATCATTCTCAGCACTGCAGTGACACTGACATGGTGGTGGTGTGTTAGTGTGTGTTGTGCTGGTATGAGTGGATCAGACACAGCAGCGCTGATGGAGTTTTTAAACACCTCACTGTCACTGCTGGACTGAGAATAGTCCACCAACCAAAAATATATCCAGCCAACAGCGCCCCGTGGGCAGCATCCTGTGACCACTGATGAAGGTCTAGAAGATGACCAACTCAAACAGCAGCAATAGATGAGCGATCGTCTCTGACTTTACATCTACAAGGTGAAGCAACTAGGTAGGAGTGTCTAATAGAGTGGACAGTGAGTGGACACGGTATTTAAAGACTTCAGCAGTACTACTGTCTCTGATCCACTCATACCAGCACAACACACACTAACACATCACCACCATGTCAGTGTAACTGCAGTGCTGAGAATGATCCATCACCTAAATAATACCTGCTCTGTGGTGGTCCTGTGGTGGTCCTGACCATTGAAGAACAGGGTGAAAGCAGGTTTAAAAGGTATGTAGAGAAACAGATGGACTATAGTCCGTAATTGTAGAATTACAAAGTGCTTCTATATGGTAAGTGGAGCTGATAAAATGGACAGTTAATGTAGAAACAAGGAGGTGGTTTTAATGTTATGGCTGATCAGTGTATAGCTGATTATAAGGCCACGGGTCCTTGCTGTATAGCTTAGTATATTGACTTTTTTGAGAAATACATGTGTGCTGTTGTTTTGTTTTTCTTTTCTTGTACCTAACTTGGTTATTTCCCATCAGACAACATTACCTACCTGAAATGTTCCATAGCAAAGCAGCCCAGTGGGACAGATGGAAAAGCAAAGCAGCAAACAGTCTCATAGACACTTTCACTCTAATGAGAACGTAATAGAACATACTAGAATCTGCTATCATATATTTTTGTATTTTTGACTTCCCAGTATCTGGCCATATCTTTCTGAATGGGATTATGCCATTACCCTAAATGCTTACTGGTTTGTTGCCTGGTTAGTTTTACAGCAGGGGGCTTGATGCTGGTTAAGGATGGTGGCATCTGTCTAAAATTACACCAATATCAGATACACCGAGATGTTCCATAGCAAACTACACCAATATAATTTCCGCCTTAATAATCTAGGAGGTACGAGATGTCACCCTTCCCTTTTAGTGCCCCATATGTGTTCCATGCTTAAAAATCCCACTTGTTCCCTTTTAATCAAACAATCATTACTGTTCTGTGGCTGCTCCCTGTTGCAACGGTGGATGCTCTTTTAGCTGGCCATTAGTAGCGAAACCTAAGTACCCCTACCCCCAGCCATCAGTCGTGATCCATCCAGAGGCTAGCCTGACTGATGCAGTAGTATTGATCGTTTACTTACCAATCCTCATTTCCACCTTATCTTCTCTCTTCCTATTTACTCTACTTACTTGATTTGCACTTTTATTGAAGTGTTATTACATATATGTATTAATACTTACATTTCACCATGGTGATGGATATTTTATGTCTATAAATGGGCTGACATTAAAAATTGATTTGACTCGTATGCTGTCATTTATGTACTAAGTAAAAATCAATAAGTTTATAAAAAATCTGTAGCAGAGAGGAGGTCTCAAATGGCCTGACTGTAAGTGATATAGGAGTGTATGGGTTAATTATGGGCTGTACTGAGGATTCATCAGGTAACCATGGTGACAACCTTCAGTCACTGGCCATTTTTACTCTTTTTTGTTTTAGTGAACCTTTATGATGGGATATTTTGGTAGTACACCAGCACTGGGATTCTGGAGTTCCCAAATTTGAATCTCAGCTCTGCTACCGGTTGGCTGGTCGCTCCCTATCGGGCACAATTTGCAGTGCCTGCAGCAGACAAAATTAACCCATAAAGTCTGTTGGGTGGGAAAGGACCGGACAAAAAAAAAAAATAGCCTGAGGTGCCTGTACAGAAGTGGAGGAACTCAGGGGTTGGTGTTGTTGTGGGAATTGAAAATAACCCTTAAAGATCGGCACAGACAACCAAAGTAATAGTAAAAGCAAAAAATCAATTTATTACTCAGCTGAGGACCCATCTCATAAAGCAAACACACACAGGCCTTTACAGAAGAGCAGGGTGGATACCATCTGCCCTATCGCATTATTTATACCCCGCTTTACTGCCCCCCCCAAGACTAACTCTGCTCTGCAACCCAGCTCAAGGCCAACTTCCCACACCAAACTTGTTTATCATTAAATGTTCTACAACAATGGTCAACTTGTTAGGAAAGTAGTGTACATGCATATATGAATGTGTGTGTAACAGAAACTGTGTGTGCGTGTGTGTATGTGCCAAGGTCAATATGTCTTTGGAATTCTAATACCTTCAAACAGTCCTCTATACTGATTCGACCCTTCACCGCTGACTGAGGACGCCTCCGGCACGTACAGTCAGTACAGACTGCATTTTTCACCTGCACGAGTCGAGTTCATACACCGACGGGCACTGTGTACGGAGGGCCACACCCCTATCAGCATTATTCCTCAGCCTTGTGCAGGCGCCCTCAGTCAGCCAGCAGGGGCCGCAGTCGCACCAGTTATGAGGACCTATGGTCCGACTTTTTACCCCTATGAACAACAGCCAATCGTTGTTCATGCAGCCGCTCAGCCCAGTCGGAAGGCAGAGCTGAGATTCGATACGATGTATTCAAAACCCCAACTCTGGTGTGCTAGCGTACTTTTTACTGCATGTTTTATCTTTATAACTTCATTGTTTTATAATTTTGTAGTTATTCTTACTTTGATGCCTGTAACATGCCTAAAATATACCAAGGGCACAAGTATGTTTACCCCAATGCAACATCACCTTTCGTTTAACAATGCCGTAACTTTCTCCACACCAAACTCCTAAACAAACCTAAACAAAACCAATAGAAAAGGATGTCCACATACTTTTGGGAATATAGTGTGTGTACAGAGGTGGTAAGGGGATAGACACAGTAAGGTTTTGACTGTGATTCACAATGCTTTGAGAGGAGAAAAAAACTGAAATGTAATTTGATAGTCAATAGTGTATTGATTTTTGGAGTAGAGAGCATGAGCACTGCAGGATGACTGGTGCAGAAGGCGTAGAGCTCTGACGGGAAGTGATGGTTGGAGCCGGGTGGAGATACATACTACTCATCATGTCAGGGATGATAAAGCACCTTTCTATACAGTGCTGGCTTGAGACAGTGGAAAGTTTTGACTGAATTTGAGTCTGCTCTCTTGGTTTGTTGTTGTTCATGGTAGTAAACTAGGTGCACTGACAAATCCTGTCTCACTGGTTTAGCACTGTTGCATTGTTGTTGTTCTAGATCATGTATGCTGACTCGCCTCACTCTTTCACACACTTGCCAGACAACTTTACACCAGACTCAGTTTCACTTCTCTGTCCGTGGGGAAATTACCATAATGGGATCGCCATTCCCCCACCGCTGCTGTCCTGAAATCCAACAGAATTGATCTGCTGGACCTGGAACCGTGACAGAAAGCTGGGGAAAAAAACTTGCTTCACCCTGCCCGGCAACATAACGTCACAGTGAGGAAGTGGATGCCAGCGTCTGGATTGGACTGACGCAAAGTGATGTAGAGTTTTACAGCGTGGCGTGACCGAATCATTTTCCTATTGATTGTTTATGCTGTTACAACGATATAGATCTATGGTGGATCGATGCAGTTTGTTGGTCCTCTTATGTCAGAGTGAATTTGATGTGGTGGACGCAATAATATCACGGCACAGTGCTTCATGTGTGGCTGAATGAAGAAGAATTAGACCATCACTGTATACACGCTTTCACCATTGTTTGAAAATCGAGTAGAGCAAGAGCTTCAGGTTTCTATGATGAGTTCCTGATTCATGTTCCACAACACTTCCGGGACAAGAGTTGGATCCAAGGGTGCCAACGTTTAAAGTGAATTAGATTGGTGGTTCTTAAAAGCTAGGCCAGTGACCCTGGGGGGAAGGGGGGGGAAGTGTTCCCCTTCAAACATTTAAAAAAATCCTTGTCAGCTCACAAGATAACATATTGTAATGGTTACAATACAATAGATTCTTGAGTTACGAACGGTTTACCATACGAACATTTTGGGTTACGAACGATTTTTTTCAACCTAACAAATTTCGGATTACGAACCGAAATATGCGAAACATGTGACGTCACGAACGACTCCGATCGTCTCTCTCTCTCTCTCTCTCTCTCTCTCTCTCTCTCTATATATATATATATATATATATATATATATATATAAGTCAGCGAACATTCGAACAGTGGACGGTGTTTTTCCGGTGTTTTCTTTATATTTTGTCAAATTCTACATTGAAATGTCCCCAAAGAAAGTGCAGAGAAAGCGTAGTGGTGAGAAAATGATACTATTTGTTGTGTTGTATAATTACTCCTGCCAGTAGCTGTCACTGTGTATCAGACAGAGGTGACAGTGAGTGAGAGAGAAGAAGGAATTTGGCTCAGTAAAGTATTCTTTCTTTCGTGCAATTACACCTACAAAATACAATACTATTGAAATAAAGAGGGAAATAATAGAGAAATATGAGAGTTATTGTTGTTTCTGGTAGATACATTTTATAATAAAAAGATGGAAATGTATGGTACAGCACACGTACTGTTCTGAAATGTGGTGTGTGTTTCATATATAGTACTACTGTGTATTGTTGTTTATTATTGTTTTTTACAGTATTATCTATTCTATAATTTAAGATTAAGGGAAAATATACTTGTATTTATAACGAAAAAGACCATTTAAGACATTAGAAAGGTTAGGTAAGGGGGGGGTGGGGGGGGGGGGGTTGGGAGGTCTGGCACTGATTAATTCTATTTACATTATTTCTTATGTTAAAAATAGCTTTAACTAACGAACATTTTGACTTAAGAACAGCCCGTTGGAAGCAATTAAATTCGTAAGTCAAGGGTCTACTGTATTCTGTTCACCCCATTGATTTAAATTTCCCGACCATGTTTTACAGTACCCAAGATTTTGCCCAAGATTCCAATAAAACGGTTCTTCTTTGTTACTTCAGAGTGCTCTAGGTGGTCCAAGCTGTATTTCCCCCAAGTTTTAGTAGCATAAACACTTAAAAATGGGTTCATGGATTGGACAGAAATTCAGGCTTTTATCTGATGAGAATGCACCAGCTATTTCCTCTGTTTATTTCCGCTGCTTTGTTAAGCCTAGAGGGCATCCTGTTTTGTGTTTAGCTTAACATTGGGCATCTGTAACATCAGCTTCACTAGCATGTTCAACATCTAATCTGTTGAGGTATGAGGATTGTGAATTATTAACCGGTTAACCAATTACTGATGAAGACGTCATTGTTTAATTAATGCAGTCAATTCAATTCAAAAGGTCATCTAAATTTAAATCCAACAGCTGTTGGTTGATTTGAACTGAGAACTGAGCTAGTGTGACAGTTGAGACTGCTGATTTAAGACCTGCCCTCACCCATCCTCAGTGCTCATGTGTCAGCTAGGTGTACAAACTTATTTTAAAAAGTGCTGCCGTTCTAATCCAATCCCAAACTTACCTGTTTAGTGTTTTTAGCTGCTTTAGTCTTTGACATCTTGGACATTTAGCAATCATAAGCGATTGCTAACTGAATTGCCGTAGGATTTCTAGGACCGCCTCATAGTGCAAATTAACCAGTAAACATGAGGCACTTGAATGCTACGAATGAAAAATGTTAAATTACTGAACACAAACCTTACAGCAAATTGCATATTATACGGGACAAGGCTCGATTTTGCTTCCCTAATATGAACTCATGTCTTTAATCTCTCCATTAATAGTGTTTGTATTTCGACCCATTGCAGGTGTCCATACCTGGCTGTTCACCTCTCTGCAGCCATCCCGGTCTTCGCCGCGATTCTCTTCCTCTTCGTCATAGCCATGCTGCTGAGGACGAGCTTCAGTGACCCCGGGGTGCTGCCTCGTGCCCTGCCTGAGGAGGCCAACTTCATCGAGATGGAGATTGGTGAGTAAGAGTGTGTGTGTGTGATTTCTGTCTTGTGAGTGTGATGGTAGGATGGTACTAATTTTATTTGTATTGTATATACCAGTATGTGAAGATGACAGATGCACTCACACATTGAGGAACAAGTGTGTTTTTAGCTGCTTTAGATTTTGAACATTTTGTCTAACTTATTGCTAATGTAACCAAGTCTTTAGAGTTTGCTAAGTTTATAAAGAAAGAAATAAACTGTACATAGACAAAATATCGGGGGCTTAATACTTTACTGGGCTTGTCCTTTTGAGGCGCAGCACAGACTACACAGAGATGATCATGTGTGTAGAGAAGCTCACTTTTCCATTCATTATGGAGTCCTCAAAAAAGACAAAATGCACTCAATACACACATAAACACACACATTAAACATTATCAGCACGCTACACCACAGAAAAGCCTGGTACACTAATTTAAATATGATGCCGTCTCATATTAATATTGCGTTTCAAATTTCATATGCTACACGAATGAAAAATATTAAATTGCTTATTTAATGGGAAGCGGTCTTTGTCACGATTTTCATGCTGTGAATAAGGTAGGGCCTTAATTATAATGGTGATGGCACACATTAATATCACTCAAAGAAATAGCTAAATATATTCTTGTCTTGACCCTATCAAACACCTTCATTAGTAAAGGTTACAAAATTTGGTGAAAAATCAATGACCAATGTAAGATGAATGCTTATACATCGATCAGGCATAACATTATGACCACTGACAGGTGAAGTGAATCTCTTCATCACGGCACCTGTTAGTGGGTGGGATATATTAGCCAGCAAGTGAACATTTTAACCTCAAAGTTGATGTTAGAAGCAGGAAAAATGGACAAGCGTAAGGATTTGAGCGAGTTTGACAAGGGCCAAATTGTGATGGCTAGATGACTGGGTCAGAGCATCTCCAAAACCGCAGGGGGGTGGGGTGTTCCCGGTCTGCAGTGGTCAGTATCTATCAAAAGCGGTCCAAGAAAGGAACAGTGGTAAACCAGCAACAGGGTCATGGGCGGCCAAGGCTCATTGATGCACGTGGGGAGCGAAGGCTGGCCCGTGTGGTCCGATCCAACAGATGAGCTACTGTAGCTCAAATTGCTGAAGAAGTTAATGCTGGTTCTGATAGAAAGGTGTCAGAATACACAGTGCATCACAGGTTGTGTTTGGGGCAGCAAAAGGGGGACCAACACAATATTAGAATATTACGAGTCTTCGTATTAGGATTTAGAGATTAATCCAGGTCAGACCCCTGTGATCCGCTGGTATGTCCTGCCTCGCCCTTTTTCTCAGGAGTGAGGCTGCCTGCAGACGACTCTTCATCATCCCCACCCCTACCCTGCTGTTTTTTTACAGACAGAGATATAGCATGCTCCTCTCAGCCCTTTATTCCCCACCCTCACCTTCCTCTCATCTGCTCTCTATCTCCTCTCAGCACCAGAGGAAGAGTGGGTGTAATACAGAGACAGGGCGATGGCTAGTGACCGCAAGCCCAGAGCTGATACATGAGCCGTTAATGGTCAGCTATGTTTAGTAGCAGTGTAGCCGTCGTCCTGTATCGATTAATATCGGTTCTTTACTGTTTGAGGGATAAGGGCTTTGCACAGGGGGGGAACATTGGCAACTTGAGAGTGGGGCTTGAACCAACAACCTTCAAGTGACCTGATTAACCACTAAGCTACTACTGGCCTAATCATAAAGGTGATCAGAGGTGCAGTGGTTAGCATTGTCGCCTATAGCAAGAAGGGCCGGGGTTTGATCCTTTAGCCGAGCAGCCAGAATCCTTTCTGTAAAGAGTTTGCATGTTCTCCCCATGTCTGTGTGGTTTTCCTCCAGGTGTTCCAATTTCCTTCAACAAGTCCAAACACATGCAGTCAGGTTATTTGGAGCTACTTAAATTACACAAAGTGTGAGTGTGTGTGTTTACCCTGTGATTGACTGGCAACCTGTTGGGTGATTCCTGCCTTTTGAACATTCTGTTAGTTGAACTCTGGTTCTTGAACCAGTTCCAGTCAGGCTTCTTAGAACCTTGGTGCTTTTTTAGAGAACCGGACCGCGTTTCCACCAGTTTAAAGGAATCAAGGATGCATCATCAACTTTGGGAAGTAAAGAGTAGTAACAAGGTGTTTGCCCAGGTGGCACAGCGGGATATTCCGCTAGCACACCAGCGCCGAGAATCTGACCACCCCGGTTGGAATCTCGGCTCTGCTGCTGGTTTGCTGGGCGCCATCTAGCGGGCACAATTGGCAGTGCCTGCAGCAGACACAAATGGCCATCGTGCCTGCCGGGTGGGGAAATGATCGGACCAAGTGGGTGGGGTCTTCAAACGCTGTGCGAGGACCCTGGTTAGCGGTACAGTAGGGGTAAAGTAGGGGTCGGTTAGGACTGCGAACTTGTCGGAGGGCACGTGAGCAACAATATACCCTGCTTGAACGCAATCAGGGATCCACAGCAGCAGAAGACGAATTGATTATGCTAAATCGGTACCAGCGAGCATTTGTGCTGTTGTTACAGATGTTTGTTTCTATGCAAAAAGCATCAATCAACAATTGGGGATAAGAAGATGTACAAGGCGACCCCGTTACTTGTGTTTGTCACCATTGTTGCTTATAATTTTCACTTATTATGCAGGTTATGCAAAAGGGCATGACCTCCACGATGTTACATTATTAAAAACGGCCGTTGTGTTTTGCAGAGGCAGCCAATGGCAACGTGCCAGCTGGGCAGCGCCCTCCTCCCCGCATCAAGAACGTGCAGATCAACAACCAGATCGTCAAGCTGAAGTACTGCTACACCTGCAAGATCTTCCGGCCTCCTCGTGCTTCTCACTGCAGCATCTGTGACAACTGTGTGGGTGAGTGCTGTGTGTGTGTGTGTGTGTGTGTGTGTGTTTAACTTAAAAAGTGTTGTTCTTTCAACACACTACATGATTGTACTCTGAAGTAGGGCTGCACCTAACGATTATTTTATTATCGATTAATCTAACGATTATTTTCTCGATTAATCGATTAGTCTAAACTTATTTATTGTAATGTCAAACATAAAATCTCCCTAAAATTAAAGCAAGAGCTTGTAAAATTCAAGTAAAGGAATATAGAATGCCTTTATTTGTCATATATACATATACAGATGTGCAGTACAACAGGAATTCTTTCTTTGCATATTCCAGCTTGTTTGAAAAGTCCTCCACACTTCTTTGCTTGACCCTTAAAGAGAGAAACATAGCATAAAAGAATTACAACGATAGTGACATAATCACTACTGTGTTATCAGATGTCCTATCAAAAAACACTAGACCTCAAATTTAAATCACTGTGACAGTTTTATTTTATTATTGTATACCACATCAACTCTTTACCTGAAATATAGTCTCAACATTCTACTTAAAAAGGTTATAACTGGGAATAGGGCTGGGCGATATATCGAGATTTTATAATATATCGATATATTTTCATATGCGATATAAGACAATATCGCATATATCGATATAGATGTTGCGTTCCAGTTAGATCAGACAGTTCGTCTTTCTCTTCTCCCAGTTTGTCTCTGCACATGTTCACCTGCCCCGCCCCTCTCCCTCACTGAACACAACTCGCCCCTCCCCACCGCTTCACCAGTAATTCCTGCAGGCAGCGATAGCGTGGAGACGGATAAAGAGAAGCTATCGAAGAGGAGCTGCTTACTAAAAAGAAAAATAATGACTCTTTTTGGAATTATTTGGAGATGGTTCGAATTCAAAGTGTCAGATGAGCAGCAGAATAATGTATTCTGTAGAGAATGCCGAAAACAAGTCCAGATAAAAGGTTCCAGCTCCGTGTACCTTTGGTCATTCGTTTTCACTTCAAATCCCAAAGTTAAAAAACAAGAAAACGAGTCGTTATTCGTTTCAAAAACCAATACAAGGGCATGCACGCGCTGACATGCACGTATTTACTTCACATTAAGTGTTGAGAAAGTAATAATAACGTAGCGGTGCGTCTCCTGTTGTTCTGACTCTTGTGTTTGTATATGTGATGTGCATATATTTGCTCTATCTGTAAATACAAACATTATGGGGATTTCTGGACTGGATGTTGTACGTGGTTGTGTTAGTTTATACTGGACGATCGCCCGACGTCCGACACGTCATTTATTTATTTATCTTCCATTATATTATTTCTTGTTGTCGGCCAATAAACAACCAAACATTATTAAATTGCATGAACTAACTCTGCAGTAAACAAGGAGCAAACAGCAATTAAACAACAAATAAATCTGTTAAATAATAATAAAGTGCATGAAGCAGAACGCTGATTAAAATGCATTAAATGTTGTAATAGTTACACAGTAACATGAACGATTAGTTCTGCCTGTATTACAGAACTGAGTTCTATATGTTAAAAAAAAAATTAATGTAAATGTTATGGCGACATATACATAAAATAATGTATAAAGTCCAAACGTGGGGGTGGGGTGGGGGGTTAACGAGGGGTTTACTTTAACGGGGTTTTACTTTTAATGTCACACAAGCTCAGCCGGAAACCGTGTCATTCCGACATCTTCCACTCGCTCCCTGCGCCCTATAGTGCACTTAACATTCTTAAAGGGCCAAAAAATATATTTGTAATTCACATTACACAACAGGAGATGCCTTAGAAAACAACTTTTTTTTTTTCTTAGAATAGCTCTGTTTTTTTTTTTTAAGGAAAAATAGTTCTTGTGTAAAGCTTCCCCAGCATGAATATTAATAAAAGTGCCTGTAAAAAAATTGGAACATGTAGCTTTGTCTCAGAAGTGTCTTTTTGTTAATACCTTATGGGATAAAAAAATATCGAGATATATATCGTATATCGCCGTTCAGCAAAAAATATTGAGATATTATTTTTGATCCATATTGCCCAGCCCTAACTGGGAATTACTTCATTCTGGTGTAATATGTAGTTAAGGTAATTACTGGTAAATGTATTTTTACGTCAATGAAATGCAAAGAAAATAAGTAAAACGATTTACAGGCTGTAGCGACAGGCTGTAATGTTAGTTTAAACTTTTCTCATCCTCCAACGCGACATTAAAGTAAACAGAAACATATAAAACAATTGGTACTATGTTACGTTACTGCAACAGCAACGGTGCAGAAATTACTTTCTTAACTGTTAAATTTATTTTACTAACATGGGGCGATAGAAACATAAATCAACTTAAGAGCGACTACTACTAACAAGCATCTCAGCTACATGTGTTAATAACCCTAATATATAACATATCTATAACGTATATAATCGATTACGTCGACATGTCGCCCCACCCCTACTCTGAAGACTTGCATATTACGCCAAGCAGACACCCCCTTTTTTACCCCACCCCCTTTTTTAGTCCGATCTTTTCCCACCCACAGACTAGTTGCCAGTTGTGCCTGCTAGGTGGTGCCCAACTGAACTCAGAGAATTCCAATCCAAGCACTGGTGTGCTACCGGAAAATCCCACTGCTCCTCCCGGGCGCCCTGCCTGTCTTTAATTTAAAATCATTATACAGTTATTGTATTGAATTTGAGACCTTTCCTGTTTACAGAATCTCTCCAGATCATCCAGGGTTTACTCACACCACAAGGTTTCTGTGGGGCTTAGCCCAGGTGAATGAGATGACCATGGTAGAAGCCTGCTTTTGTGATGAGTAAATAATCTTTGTGTTGATCTGGACGTATTTTTTGGATCGTTGTTCTGTTGCAGGATCAAAAATGAGCTATTTTTAGATTCTAAGCAGAGGCAGAAAGATTTTGATAAAAATTGTCCTGGTATTTTTATGGAGTCTATGATATTATGTACTCTAATGAGGCTCCCAGTGACTTTGGATAAAAAGAGCTCCTCAGCATCACAGACCAGAGATGTTCACAAGTCACAAAATACGAGTCCGAGTCGAGTCACGAGTCTTTAGGCTAGAGTCAGAGTCAAGTCAGGAGTTTTTAGTCTTTAGGCTAGAGTCCGAGTCAAGTCACGAGTCTTTAGGCTAGAGTCCGAATCAAGTCACGAGTCTTTAGGCTAGAGTCCGAGTCAAGTCACGAGTCTTTAGGCTAGAGTCCGAATCAAGTCACGAGTCTTTAGGCTAGAGTCCGAGTCAAGTCACGAGTCTTTAGGCTAGAGTCCGAGTCAAGTCATGAGTCTTTAGGCTTGAGTCCGAGTCAAGTCACGAATCTTTAGGCTAGAGTCCGAGTCAAGTCACGAGTCTTTAGGCTAGAGTCCGAATCAAGTCACGAGTCTTTAGGCTAGAGTCCGAGTCAAGTCACGAGTCTTTAGGCTAGAGTCCGAGTCAAGTCACGAGTCTTTAGGCTTGAGTCCAAGTCAAGTCACGAATCTTTAGGCTAGAGTCCGAGTCAAGTCACGAGTCTTTAGGCTAGAGTCCGAATCAAGTCACGAGTCTTTAGGCTAGAGTCCAAGTCAAGTCACGAGTGAAGTTCAGATAAAAAACAACAGATTAGCGACTGTATTTGGCCGTTTTACTTCGTGCCTTTACTTTCCTAGGTACCAGTTAAAAGCTTAAACTGACGTTTTGTTTTCATTGCAAATCACGGCACAGCGGCCCAAAATCCCAAACACAACAAAAAATCCATAATACTGCTTACCTTAGCTTATGTTCTTCCAGATGATATTAAATTTATAACCGTGTGTCCCATTAGGAATATAATCCGTTATTTTGTAAATGTGCTTATAATTAAAAACCTCCAAACTTTTCCCGGTTGTGAAGTAAAACACGAACTCGTTAGAAAGCCAATCAAGCGTTTCATTGACACATCATCAGTGTGACGCTGCAAACTAAATACATGCAAATAACAGCATTTCTTACTAAAAATTACAATCAGAATGTCTGATAAGTTCAGAAAGCAGTTCTTACAATCATTAGCGCCAATTCTGTAGGAGCGTTTCCTTCACATTATCTGTTACTGTGACGTGCACTGCATGTAGGGTATTCCACCATTTTAAGTAGTGAGCGACACATCATCACTACACCGGAAGCTGGCTGGAACATTTACCCATTGCGTGCGTTGCGGGTTAAGCGGCCGGAGCGTTATTAGAGAGCAGAAAATGTCACGATCAGAATGATGTCGGATCATATATATATATATATATATATATATATATAATTGTCACACGGAACTAATGTTGCTGATTTTTGCTGTCCACAAGTCATTTTTTGCGAGTCACGAGTCAAGTCAGAGTTATTTGAAACGAGTCCGAGTCGAGTCTGAAGTCGCTGTGTGTGCGACTTACGTGCGACTCGGACTCGCATCTCTGTCACAGACCAGCCACCATTACTTACTGCAGGTATCAGGTTCCAAACCCACCTTGGGTATCCGTTGCCCAAATGCTTATTATAATAATCCTTAAAAGATATTCAGAACATGGGTATTTTTGATATTCAAATACAGCATAATCATGCTGAGTTGCTGAGTGATGAGTTTTTTGGAGTGTATGAACATTTTTAGAGAACAGGTTGTCTTTCTCTTTGCACCGTCATGGTGAACACAGGGCCGTCTGTCTGGGCTGCTTGCTTCATGTGGCCTTCAGATTAGCTCAAGAACAGTGCGTAGAGAGCTTCATGGAATGGGTTTCCATGGCCGAGCAGCTGCATCCAAGCGCAATGCAAAGCGTCAGATGCAGTGGTGTAAAGCACTCCGCCACTGGACTCTAGAGCAGTGGAGTCGTGTTCTCTGGAGTGACGAATCACGCTTCTCTGTCTGGGTTTGGCGGTTGCCAGGAGAACGGTCTGACTGCATTGTGCCAAGTGTAAAGTTTGGTGGAGGGGGGTTTATGGTGTGGGGTTGTTTTTCAGGAGTTGGGCTCGGCCCCTTAGTTCCTGTGAAAGGAACTCTTAAAGCTTCAGTATACCAAGAGATTTTGTGGGAACAACTTTGTGGGAACAGGTTGGGGATGGCCCCTTCCTGTTCCAACATGACTGCGCACCAGTGCACAAAGCAAGGTCCATAAAGACATGGATGAGCGAGTTTGGTGTAGAAGAACTTGACTGGCCTGCACCTCAACCCGATAGAACACTTTTGGAATGAATTAGAGCGGAGACTGTGAGCCAGGCCTTCTCGTCTAACATCAGTGTCTGACCTCACAAATGCGCTTCTGGAAGAATGGTCAAATGGAAAGCCTTCCCAGAAGAGTTGAAGCTGTTATAGCTGCAAAGGGTGGGCCGACATCATATTAAACCCTATGGATTAAGAATGGGATGTCACTTAAGTTCATATGTGTGTGAAGGTAGACAAGCGAATACTTTTGGCAATATAGTGTATATATAAACGTACATCCGTGACTATGACAGGTATACATTGTTTGTTGATTTCCTGGCCGCGTCCCGAAATACATCCTATGTGCTACATTGTGTATACTGATTGTATACTGATACTATTGTTACTGTAGAATGCAGTTCAGGACACTCTCTTCTTGAACTGTGGTTGAATTGATAGTTGCTATGTTTGCATATCTGCTGACAACATTCGATTCAATTGTGTTTCCATTTTTTATTTGCAGATCGCTTTGACCATCACTGCCCATGGGTTGGAAACTGTGTAGGGAAAAGGAACTACCGGTACTTCTACCTGTTCACGCTGTCTCTCTCTCTCCTTACCATCTACATCTTTACTTTTGACATCGTCCATGTTGTACTACGTGAGTAAATGACCTAAAGGAACCTTTTTATAAGTGTTTGCTTGAATTGTATAGATAAGTATCATGCAAATATCCTTCGATTAAGTCAAATCTCAATGAAATTTATATGCAGCAAATTGGCCGCAACAGGTTATTAGCGTTTACAAAACTACCGTGAAGTTACAGGTTCAGAATACAGCTAATGCAGCGATATTCTGTGCTCACGCTGCTCCTGACGTTAGCGTTTAATTTGCTAAAGCGGTAGCTCATCACACGAATTGTGGCAGCAATAATATAGCGCGCTGTGTGACTCGTATGTGATACTGTTCATTGTGTAAATGACAAGTGAAAAGAAGCGGTTGGCAGGAGGTGTGTGTTAGGTACGGCACTTCTCGGTCAGAGAAGGGGTCTGCAGCAGTGGAGGACTGATAAAACTGGGTAATTGGATACAACTAGATTGGGAGAAAAAGCAAAATGCTTAAAATAGAATAAAGAAGACTTCGCAAAGTGAAAGTAAAACATCCAGAAATGCCAGACTTCTTCTGGCTCAGATTCATCTTAGATGGATTGACGCAGAGTGAAAACCTGTGCTGTGGTCTGCCACCTTTCAAATCCACCTTGAAGTCCACCATTCAAGTTATTTTTCCAGGCCAAAGGATAGGAAAACGTCAACATATCCTAATGCATTTGGATGTCCATGCTTGTTTTAGCAAGGCACCTGTCTGCTTGTGTACAAGTTTGAGAGTACAGGTGCTATACTGAACTGTCTGCAGTCCAAACCTGTACCCCACAGAAAACTGTGTGAGCATTATAAATTGCAAAATTTAAGACAACAGAGAACTCATAGGAACATCTTCTCATAGGAACAAGTTTACAATAATTTATAATAACAACAATAATAATAATTTTAATAATAATTAGCAATTAATGATTTTCTAATAGTATTATACATTTAGATAGTAATTAATTATAAAATAATAATTTATTTATAAAAATATATTATGTATATATTTATTAATTATTTTGTTATTCATAACTTATTATATTCTTTATAAAATTCATAAAATAAATTATTTGTTATTTATAATAATAATTATTTGTAATATTATTATTGTTATTATTGTTATTTTATTTATTTATTTATTTATTTTATTTTCTACTGGTCCAACTTTTTGGGAATCAGGGTACATAAAATGTTAATTGTATTCACAAACTTGTAGTTCATCTTCCTCTCCAGAGTATTAAAGCAGGAGAATCTTCTTAAACCCTCGGTGTAATGAGCTACAGTTAACGAGTGATTTACCAGCTCATCTTTCATATTCCTCTGCATCAGACTGCTTTCATGCAAAGATAAAAGTATGCACAGAGAGTGGAGGAGGGATGTAAGCTGGAAGAAAGGGATGGGAAGTAGTAAAGAGAAGGAGCAAGTAGCACTGAGGGAATTTTCATAGTGAACTGTAGCCGACTGATTGGTTTGGCACATTATTGCGGTTTAAGCATAATAGTAGGAGTGTGAAAAGCAGTGATGAAATAATTAGACTGCGCTAGGTAGGGGAATTTGGGCTTTGTGATTGAAACAGATATTTGATCAAATAGGATATAGAATAAATTAAGCATGTAAATCTTTGTCACCAATATTATAATGATTAATTTATGAATGTATTTTTTTTACCTTACAGGATCGGTGGACTCTGGATTCGTGAACACTCTTAAAGAAACTCCCGGAACATATCCTTTTATCTGCGCTCTGTAGTGGCAGACCAACCAGCCTTAGGGTGTCTTTACATGGATTGCTCTGTTACTTCGTGATTGCTCTGATTCCTCGATTTAACAGACTAAAAGGGTGGAGCACTGGTCCGTAAAATGCGATTGTCGGAAACAGGGTATTTTTTCAGGGGTGTGAAAATGTACAAAAACACAGCACTAAGGTCCACAAAAGTGTTAAACATGTGCATATGATAAACAGTAAAATACATTTAACTTAAACTTAAATAGATATGTAAATATGTAATGTAAAACCTGTAGATAAATATTAAAATTTGTGTACTGTACTAATGGGGAGAAATTTCATTTACCTAGAGTCTGAAGCACTGCTGGTGGCTACTGGAGCAGTGCTGGTGCTAAGCACTAAGCACTAGAACTTGCAAAAATTAAGCATAAAACACAGAGAAAAAGGCGAGAACAAAGCGAGCCTCCTGACAAAACAAAGTCTATCACTCATGTAAACAGAGATATGTGCACTGGCTAGTGGACAATTACTGAACTGCTGGATTTGGTACGCTTCTAACTAGAATGTTAAACAATTGGGCCGGACATTTGGTTTTCCAGATTTTCTGGAAATCCATTAAATCAGTGGTCCCCGATCATGGACCGGTTTCATGTAAGAAATAATTTCACGGACCGGCAGTGGCGGGAGGATTTAAAATAGAAGAACTGTAGAATGGAAAATCCTGAGCTTTTTTGGCTGCATCGAGACACTGCTCCCACCTAGTGGTGATTTGAGACAATAACACTTGCTTATGTAGCAATCTCTAATTATTTATTCTTTCTGTGCGGCCTGGTGATAAATGGCCCGGTAGTTGGGAACCACTGCATTAAATAGAGGTCCGTTAAATCGAGGTTCCACTGTACAGGTGTAAGGACACAAATCTCAGGTACAATTTGTTTTAATGACAACTGAATTAACTTGTATATTATAATTATAATTATATCATAGTTATTTTGACTTAATAAAATTGAAAGATTAGGTTTCAATTCCCTTCCATTCCAATGTCAAGGTTATGAGTATTGCACAAGGCTGCGTCAATACACTAAGGCACACACTAATATAACTGTATTATTCTGCTGAACTCTTTTGGTTATCTTTCATCATGAGTTGATTTATGGCGTTGTTTTGCAGACCACTGTTTGTGTTAATATCTGAACATCAGCACATTTAAGGTCGTAAAAGTTTTTATACAGCCGACACGAGCCTCGGATATGACGGCTGTAAAATATCAGTGTTCAGTAGTCAGATCGCTGAACAGGGAGGTTGGTAGATGTGTTATAGCTCAGAATGGAAATTACTGACTGATAAGCTCTGTTTATGGCTGCTAGGTACAGTGATAAGTGTGCAGTACTTTATACAGTGTAAATACACCGATCAGCCATAACATTAAAACCACCTCCTTGTTTTTACACTCATTGTCCATTTTATCAGCTCCACTTACCATATAGAAGCACTTTGTAGTTCTACGATTACTGACTGTAGTCTATCTGTTTCTCCGCATGCTTTTTTTAGCCTGCTTTCACCCTGTTCTTCAATGGTCAGGACCCCCACAGGACCACCACAGAGCAGGTATTATTTGGGTGGTGGGTCATTCTCAGCACTGCAGTGACAATGACACGGTGGTGGTGTGTTAGTGTGTGTTGTGCTGGTATGAGCGGATAAGACACAGCAGTGCTGCTGTAGTTTTTAAACACCTCACTGTCACTGCTGGACCGAGAATAATCCACCAACCAAAAATATCCAGCCAACAGCGCCCCGTGGGCAGCGTCCTGTGACCACTGATGAAGGTCTAGAAGATGACCAACTCAAACAGCAGCAATAGATGAGCGATTGTCTCTGACTTTACATCTACAAGGTGGCCCAACTAGGTAGGAGTGTCTAATAGAGTGGACACGGTATTAAAAACTCCAGCAGTGCTGCTGTTTCTACACACACTAACACACCACCACTATGTCATTGTCATTGCAGTGCTGAGAATGATCCACCACCCAAATAATAATGCTCTGTGGGGTCCTGACCATTGAAGAACAGGGTGAAAGCAGGCAAAAAAAGCATGCGGAAAGAAAGATGGACTACAGTCAGTAATCGTAGAACTACAAAGTGCTTCTGTATGGTAAGTTGAGCTGATAAAATAAACAGTGAGTGTTGAAACAAGAAGGTGGTTTTTATGTTATGGCCAATCAGTGTACAGTGTGTGTGTGTGTCAGTAGTAAATATAAAACCACATTAACTAGGCAGTAAAAGCAGGATCATAATGATCAGCCTGGTGTTTCCTTAACTCTGCTGTACTGTTATTGAAGTTTTAATTTGTTTCTTCACACTCTGGTCTGTGGTGGGACTGACCGGCTTCCATACCTACCTGATCTCCCTGAACCAAACCACCAACGAAGACGTAAGTGCTCAATACTGTACCTGTATCACTGCGTTTGTGTAACTTCCTGACTCTTGATTCCTGTCACATGACCGGAAAGAACGATTTATGTGCTTCTTAGTTCTGAAGGAAGGAAAGGATTGAGGGGAGTGAATGTGTTCAATTCACAATGGCAAGAACTCTGCTTGTTCATCTTTCAAATATGAGGCAAATGAGGTCAAAACTAAGTAAAGGAGAACAAAACAAGTACATAAATCTTTAGAACTTGTTTATGATAAACAAGTGCTTTACCAAGCAAATTACCACCTGAATGCTTCTGATACTATATTCTACTAGAGATTGGCAGGGGGTGCATATTACAGAATCATGCCCACCTGCCATGCCAGTATGGCCATCAGGGGACAAGGAAGTGTCTCTGTGCCTCATCAGTACTAGTTCGCTGCAGCTGGGAGGGATCATTAAATAATGGCTATGTTGGAGACCTTGCAACAGGTTCACTTTAATGAACTTGTGACTTGTGCTTGTGACTTCATATCTCAAGCAAAAAAACTAGGTGCTTCTTGTACTCTATTCTACTGATTTATGAAAAATAGAGATTGGCAGGGGACGTGTATTACCAAATCATGCCCACTTGTCATGCCATTATGACCAGCAGAGGTCATGGAAGTGCAGATGACTGACTGGCGTTTGCTTAAAAAAGGCAGTCTCTGCCCCTCATCAGTGTTAGTTCGCTGCAGGGATCATTAAATAATGACTTTGTTGGCCACCTTTAAACATGTTCACTTTAATTAACTTGTGCTTGTGACTTCATATTTCAAGCAAAAAAAAAATTGGAGCTTCTGGTTCTATACTCTACTGATTTATAAAAAATAGAGATTGGCAGGGGACACGTATTACAGAATTATGCCCACCTGCCATGCCATCATGACCAGCAGAGGTCATGGAAGTGCAGATGACTGACTGGCATTTGCTTAAAAAAGGCAGTCTCTGCCCCTCATCAGTACTAGTTCGCTGCACCTGGGAGGGATCATTAAATAATGGCTATGTTGGCCACCTTGCAACAGGTTCACTTTTAATGAACTTGTGCTTGTAAAAAACTATATTCTTTAAAAAAAAAAAAAATTTATTAGAAAAAAAGAGATGCCCATCTGCCATGCCATTAAGACCAGCAGGGGGCATGGAAGTGCAGATGACTGACTGGCGTTTGCTTTAATTAGGCAGTCTCTGCACCTCATCAGTGTTAGTACACTGCAGCTGGGAGGGATCATTAAATAATGACTTTGTTGGCCACCTTGCAACAAGTTCACTTTATTGTGTTGTATTGTGTTCAGTTGTTTTCAACACCTGCACACTCTATGATGATCGTATTGTTATTTCTATTGACTTTTAAGTCTGTATTCTTTGATCTTCTCTCTGGGGAAATAAGTCGACAACCGAGACCCGACTTGTCTGATAGGGGAGACATTCGAAAACCGAGGTTCCACTATAGCTCAGCTCTCAATGTACAGACTTATGTAAATAAAACCACTCATATATGCAAAATGGTGAATCCATCCCAGAATGCAATGCTTTGTTTAGATCTATTTCCAAACATTTCAATATGGCACTACATCCAGCTAATGCAAATGTGTTATGCTCCAACAGTCCTGTCATACCAGCTGTTACTAAGCTTTAAAAACAAGGTTAGTGCTCATTTTTCAGCCCTGGCTGGCACATTGACTCATGCCAGTCTCATGCCAGTCGCATTTGTGTGGATTACATTGTGCTAATTATAGAAACATTATTTTTGCTGGCATTGGAATAGATCACACACTGTGTGAGATGGGTTGATAGGAAGGGCGCCTTTATACATGAACATACACTCTGTGGTCAAAAGTATGTGGAAACCTGACCATGAGCTTGAGTTATTGAGTTATTCCATTATAAACCTGTGGGCATTTTTAACTATTCACTACGTGTTGGAGTAACTTAACTCAGTAATTAGAAATGGTGTACATATACAGTATCTTATAGAACATACATGGTGTCTTTCTCAAAGAGATCTTCTAGTTTAACCTTTTAATGGTTCCTTAATACTAAATACTTGGGTAAAAATAATCTGTATTTAAATTTCAATTAGATTGTGTCATATCTACTGTTTGGTTGACGTGTGTTAAACTTAAAAATATTGAGTAGATGACCCTGTGGTTTTAAGAAAACAGTTTTTTTTAACCTTTATGTGAACTTAAGTGAAAATCATCCATGTGCTGCTGGAGTGCTCTTAAGTGCCACACCCCTCTCTCCAGGAGCACATGTTTGTAATGTTTGTATTCAGTGGCAAGCCAACGTCCCCCTTACTTATGATTGGTCGTCTGTTAATTAACCACAGCTGCACCTCATCCCAGTTAGATTGTTCATGGCATATAAGGGTGCAGCTGTGGATCAGTCAGTGGAGACTAATTTGCTTTTGAACTTGGTTTGTTTGCTCCTGTTTGCCTCAAGCTATTGTCCAGGTTTAGAAGTCTTGTTTGGAAGTAGTCTTGTTCATATTTTGTGTTAGCTTAGCATAGGCTTTAGGTTTGTTTCTGGTGTTTAGATTAGCTTTAGCATTTTGCATTAGCATAGGTTTCATGTATTTAGTGATTAGCGTTTGCAGTTAGATTAGCATTTAGCTTAGTTTATGTGTGTGTGTGTCTTGTTCAAACCTTCAAATCCTTTGTAACCTTGTGTAGTTTTTTGTTATCATTAAACTTTGTAAAACATCTATGCGTGTGTGTCCGCCCCCTCTTGACTTATCCTAGCCCAAATCGTTACAGTTGGTATGGTCCCAAGAAAGAAATAAATGCATTATTTTCTTGGTGGGACCATTAAAGGGTTAAATAATTTCGTTCCAGTTATAGAAAATGACGAGATTTATCAATGTGTGAAAGAGTCTGAGCCATATTTAACCATGGCTGTGAAGAATTATGTATTAATATTAAATAAGGCTCCATCTTGGTATCTAGTTCTTATAATTATACATAATTTTTTAACAGAGAAAAGGTGAATACTTTTTTTTTCTACAAGAATGATGAGTTAATTAAAGAACTGCACAAAAATATGTTGTGCATTAAGGTTTACCAGTAACTGTTCCTATAATAATAGAGCCTCAGTAACACCACCACTGTTTCTCTTGCTTTGTAAAGTGGACAGGGGTCAGGCTAAAGATTTTACTCAGAAATTACCTGCTATTGTGGTTCAGCTAGTAATCTAGCTGTTCTTAACATGAAATGTAGCTTTATCCATACAATTTAACATTTAGATTTGGTGCGATCAAAGCAGGTCCTGTGAGCACACAAATGTTTTGTCCAATTTTAATTCATAAATTGCTTTTATTAAGATAAGCTAACTTAAACCCTATAAAGAATGAAAAACAAGAACCATACAATCAATACATTTACTGCATCTTCATCTACAGCACTTCATTATTCAGCTATATTACAATGTAATTACAATATAATTCAGCCTTCTGACTAACCAAAAATACAAAAAAAAAGTTCTTATGTTTATTAAGTAATTTGCAATAGCACTGCCCTCTTTAGGTTAACACAGCAGATCCGTGAAGATATTGTAGGTTGTTGTGAATTTGCAGGCCAAAGTTACACAAATCTGATTATGCAAAATCATCTTTAGTGATTGTAGGTTCTGTTTTTTCTGATTTCTGTGCTGTCCAGATTAAAGGCTCATGGTCTGGGAAGAACCGCCTCCAGAATCCTTACAGTCACAAGAACCTCATTAAGAACTGCTGTGAGGTGCTCTGCGGCCCCACTTACCCAAGGTGCGAACATTATACTGTATATCTAAATCACAATATTGGTAAGATCTATTACCGTCTGCCGTAGCGCTGTAATTTTTGTTACATCTACTGTAGTTCCATGTGTCTAATATTTATTTGGAGTTATTAATTCATGTTCTGTTCTTTCTTCAATTACAGTGTATTGGACAGAAGGGGGTTGCTATCTGAAGAACCTGCTTCTTCTAATGCTGCTGCCACCACAAATAACCCAGTTCTACCCAAAACAGTAAGAAAATAAGTATGTTGTGTGTTGTGTTTGTGTGTCTGTGCTAGCTTTTGGTCCAGAACACCAGTGTGTATTAGGCGACTGTACTGTATTTTGTTGGCTCTCTTGATCTTGTTGCTACTGTAAACATACCATAATGTGATTTTTTTTTTGCATTTCCTCTTCACATTGTCCCAATTTGGATATAACTAAAGCCCTACGTAATTCACTGCCATAAAAATCGTATCGTGGACTGTGAAATGAGCCTTTTCCTGTGTAATATAGACATGCTGTGAAATTCAAAATTTGAGGTTTGTGTTTAGCGATTTTACATTTTTTATTCATGTAAAGTTCAAGTGCCTCACGTTTACTGGTTAATTTGCAATACGAGGTGGTCCTAGCAATCCTACGGCAATTCAGTTAGCAATCGGTTAGTTAAAATGTCACGGAGTGCCACATTTCACAGCAGTCATTAAATTACACTCATAAATTCAATGACTGATTAAATGGAAGCTACAATACTCAGCACAGCCTACCTTAACGGCTAAATGTAAACCTAGAACATACAGCGATGGTGTGAGGCTTCAGGTTTAAAAATTCTCATCCGTGTTTGACACGCCCCTCTGTCCAAACTCAGTTAACCGAGTCGTGTTTTTAGATGCTTTACACTTCGACATCTTGGACTAACATTGGACTAACCGATTGCTAACTTAATTGCCGTAGGATTGCCTGTTAAAAAGTGCACACAAAAATTCAGTACAGCACACAAAATACAGTACAGTCGCCTATTACACACTGGTATTCTGGATCAAATGCTAGCATAGACACACAACATTTCTGTGAAATTATGCTCATTTTCCCGTAAATTTATTAGGGCCCTAGATATAACCAATTGCCTTATACACTTTGGCAACCCCTGCCGCTTGTATTTTACACCAGCCAGCAGCGATTATTACAGAAAGCCCAAACACATACAGTCAATACATCAGTCAATATTAGTATGTGTTTGTGTATGGAGAGTCATGCTTATCTCCCAACTTCTCCAATATGTGCATACCAGTTTAGTCTTGCCATCACCCAGACTAATTGCTGCCAGTAATAAATATTAAGCAAAATAAGGTGTTAAAATAGCTTTCAAACATTTTATACAAAACCATTTAAAAGAGAAAAACACAACAAATAATTTGGCTTTTTAATTTTCTTTTATGGTTTGAGTGTTTTTGCTGGATATTTTGGATATTTTCACCCTCTGTGCCTTCATTAAAGCTGTAATTAATAGGCAGTTGATAGGCAGTTTGCATGATTAGCTACTGTTTTAGTTAATTAAATGTGGATCTCAGATGCATTTAAGTGCAGATTGCAGCAACATTTTTGCTGGATATTTTGCCTGCCATCATTTTCAGCTAGTCCAATCTAATTTTTTATTTATTTATTTCTATTTATTTATTAATTTTCTCCCTTTTTCTCCCGATTTAGCGTAGTCAATTTGTCTTCCGCTGCTTGGGATCCCATGATTGCATTCGAGGGGGGTATACTGCTGCTCACGCTTCCTCCGACCCGTGCGCAGGACCCCTCCGGATCCTTTCTTTTCGCCCATGCTTTCTGCACAGGCGCCTCAATCTGCTAACTTACTTAGTCTGCTTTATCCCACCCAGCAGACACAGTGGCCAATTTTTGTGGCCAATTATGCCTGCTAGATGGTGTCCAGCCGACCGGTGACAGAGCCGAGATTCGAGCCGAGGAGTTCAGAATCTCGGTACTGGTGTGCTAGTGGAATATCCCGCTGCGCCACCTGGGCACCAATCCAATTTTGTTATTTAGTGATACTTAAACACTAATAATTAACTAATTAAATTAACATTCTTTTATCTATTTCTATTTTTTTGGCTTTAAAAAACAATGAAAAAATCAGTTCTGTCAGCATCTGTGTTGTAAGATGTTTTATTGTGATGTTTTCCACAATAACATGGCAAGATGGTCCTCACCTGAATTCATTTCTTCCTGCTCTAACTATAATACTCTCTACCTGACAGAAAACCACATCTCCTCTGATCCCTAACGAACACACTCCTGATGAGGCCAAGCCCGGTATTGCAGCTGCCGCTCAGAAGACCACGTCCAGCTCGACCAAAGACGAGAAACCATCCAGCCCGGAAAAGCCTCCCTCTAAAGCCAGTCCTACTGTCATCAAAGAATCAGCCCACTAGGGTTCTCCTGCAGATCACTATTTTTAGGAGAAGTGAACATTTTAACAGTATGATGGACCACATGCTGTAAGACTCTAAGACTAATCAGCGTCCATGTGGAATTGAAGGTCTAATTAAAGTGCTGCCTGACTTCAGAACTAAGGATTTTGAAGGCACCCACCATGGCGCTTGCTCTTTCTTCAAAACACTGCATGAGAAAAACACCTATAAGGAAAAACATCAACACGAACTATGTTGAACTATGTTGATGCTTCCTGCACTAATTTCCTTTAAGTGGCGTTTCTGAATGGCTCGTCTATGTTTCATCTGTAAACAACTGATGCATACAATTGTTCAACAGGTCCTATGCAACACAAAACACAATACAGAGTATTGAAGTCCTACAGAAATCAACAACCTGGACACCAAAAGAATGAACTAAACTGCGCTTTGGCCTAGATCATGCCAACATAGCAACCCATCATGGTCATTCGTATTAGATTCTAAGGTCTGTGAGCCTTTGTACTGCTTTGGTTTTCCAAAATGTTGTTCAATGAGTGGCGCTTCACCAAGAATTACGATCAGCATGAAGTATATACAAATGTATCAGGTGAATCTGTGCTAAAAGAGAAAGAAGAGTGGTGCTTGTGTGTTTGTAAGGATCAGCGTAGTGTACGAAGGGCCCGTTGTTGACAGACACTAGTAACAGTGCCTTATCTGAAAGCTGCACTCTCAGACGAGGCCATTTCAATCTCAATCTCAGTTTCATTACAACATCCACATCATATATGGGTATTAAATGTGTTTTTAAATAGGACGCTAAGCAAAAATCATAACGTTGAGAAAACAAGCCATGGTGTACGTGTACATAGTGTAAAACTGTTCAAAATATGTGTGGAAGAATTAGCCTCCATTGCTTGGTGAGCATGCTCCGTCCTGCTTCAACAGACCACACAGGGCCGGTCCTGGAACCGCCACATTGTCAGTAGAATCGTTTTTTGGGTGACTGCAGGAAAGTAGGGTATAAAGCAGTACTTCTTAACCCTTTAACAGCTGGAGCATAACAGCAGGCAACAGTACACCAATATGTGTATGCATATATTGGAAAGATTGGCCCATGGTATAGACGTCTGGGCTGCACCAAACGTCTGTAATGTTTATAAGGTTAAGAATTTACTCTTATAATCTTTAGCTATTGTGAAGACAGTGTATACATCTGGATTCAACCAAGTCAAGTAAAAAAAGTCATCCAAGTCAAAATAATAGACTGGAAATCCAGCTGCTGATCAGACTACACACCAGTGTGGATGAATTTTGGACCATTACGTGATTTCTGCTGTTAACAGCCTTTTTTAGGTCCATGCTGTAGCATATTTTATGTATTTTTAAACCATTCTGTCATTGATTTTTGGGTCATTGCATTGTCATTGTGATCCTAAGATAACAAAGCACCACAAACCTATAATACTTCAAAAGTTTGGTGTTGGTGCTTTTTTCCCTCAGACAAGTTTAGCTTTTACTTCACGTGTCAACATACCATAGTGGTGGATCTATCATATGATGTTCTGCAAATCAGTGGTTTATCCGTCTTGTCTGTATATGTCTTCACCGCATATCTCAGCTTATTTGGAAGCTGGGGTCAGAGCGCAGGGCAGCCATTGCTCAAAGCAAACAGTGGGTGCATGGCAGAGCCAGGAATCAATTTGGTAACCCACAGCCCTGTCCAATAAGCTACCACTGTCCCTTTAATAACAAAGCACCTCCAAATGATAATGTGCCCTCCACCATGCTTCACAGTTAGGATGATACTTTGGTGTTGGTGCTTCCTCTCATAAAAAAGTTTAACTTTTATTTCACATGTCCACATACCACAGAACATTGATCCAGAACATGGTAGATCTATCTTATGGTATTCTGCCAACTCAGAACAAGCGAATCAGTGGTTTTATCCATCTTGTCTGTATTCAAATTTATAAACATGACCAAGTTTTAGACATTCCTGCATCATTATTCCATGTTGTGCTCTTTCTGTACTCATTTTAATACTCTTACTTCTAGAAAGAGTCACTACAATCCTGATTTTATTTCTCGTAGGCAACAGTGTGGATGAATTTGGACCAATTTGGGATTTTTTGCATGGTAACCATTTAGTAACCATTCTGTCTTTGATTTTAGTTGTTTTGAGTCATTGCCTTGTCATTGACTGTTCAGAACATGTTTCTTCAAAAAGTGTCAGCAGGTCATGTCCTGAGATAATAATAATCTAGGGGGCAGACCTTTATTTATTATATATACATAGACACATGCTTTATTCACATATCTCTTATCTCGCTTATTTGGAAGCTGTGGTCAGAGTGCAGAAGTAGCCATTGCTCAAGCCAAACAGTGGCTGCATGGCAGAGCCAGGATTCGATTTGGTAACCCATAGCTCTGTCCAATAGGCTACCACTGTCCCTTTAATAACAAAGCACCCCCAAATTATAATGCGCCCTCCACCATGCTTCACAGTTGGGATTTTGGTGTTGGTGCCCGCCCCCCCCCCCCCCCCCCCAAACAACATTGTGCTCTTTCTGTATACATTTTAGTACCATTACAATCACTACAATCAAAATTTTTGTCTTGCAGGCAACAGTGTGGATGAATTTTAGACAATTTGTGATTTTTTTGCATGGTAAACATTTGGTAACCAGTCTGTCCATTGATTTTACTTTTTTACTTTTTTTACTATTTTGGGTCATTTGAGTTGGTAACCCACAGCTCTGTCCACTAGGCTACCACTGCCCCTTTAATAACAAAGCATCTCCAAATTTTAATGCGCCCTCCACCATTATTATTATTATTATTATTATTATTATTATTATATGTTTTGCAAATTTAAAGAAAATCAGTGGTTTTATCCATCTTGTCTACATACTGGAGTCACTGCAGTCCTGATTTTGTTCCTGTTATACTGCAGATTATACCACCAACACCCAGGTTATATAAAGGTCTTAAAAACTGATTCAAACTAACACTAGGGTTACGTAAACATATCTTTGCTTGAAAGAGAATGCTCTTTTTAGGGTAGGGCACCTCTACAAGCTACGCTTTCTGTCTAATCCCAATATTTAAAACACCAGTCATATTTCTGACTAGATTATTACTCAATAAATAACTATTAATAACTATTTAATAAATATTATTATATGCAGAATGGATGTCTATTATTATGACTTGGATAAAGATAAAAACATGTATAAGTAACTAATCCAGAAAAAAGGTCATTTTAAAGGTTCCAAACATTTTTAAATCACAACTAGATAATTCAGGATCAATATGGTGTGTTTACACTGATTTCGACAGATAAACTGAAGGAAAATAATATGCAAAATAATATTTGATGATCATATTTAGTCCATGCTTTCTGTAGTCTGTGAGGGTGTCTTTTGTTTTTTGGTGCATTTTCCTTGTTGTCAGGTAGACTAGGCACCTCTGCGTATGCTTAAGCAAATGCTAAGTAAAAGGATGTACAGTGTAGAGTGAGGAATGACATTTACTGCATTTAGTGTCTCCAAATCTGTGCAATATGTTTTATTAAATCATTATTCATTTTTTATAGGGAAGAAGTGTAATTTATATGTAATTCCACTCATTGTTCTTCTGACCACTATGATGAAGTGTTGAATTAAAAAGGAGAACGTGTTCAATCAGTACAGTATTTGTGTATTTAGTGGAATAATTCGGTTGTAAAATGTGAAATAATATAATAATAATAATTTTAGCTTTATCTTTATTCTGAACGTACAGACACATACACCGAACAGGCATAACATTATGACCACCTTCCTAATATTGTGTTGCTGCCCTATACACAACAAACTGTGATGCACTGTGTATTCTGACACCTTTCTATCAGAACCAGCATTAACTTCTTCAGCAATTTGAGCTACAGTAGCTCGTCCCCATGAGCATCAATGAGCCTTGGCCGCCCATGACCCTGTCGCCGGTTTACCACTGTTCCTTTCTTGGACCACTTTTGATAGATACTGACCACTGCAGAAGAGCCACAGTTTTGGAGATGCTCAGACCCAGTTGTCTAGCCATCACAATTTGGCCCTTGTCAAACTCACTCAGATCCTTATGTTTGTCCATTTTCCTGCTTCTAACACATCAGCTTTGAGGATAAAATGTTCTTTTGCTGCCTAATATATTCCAGGTACCGTGATTAAGAGATAATCAGTGTTATTCACTTCACCTGTCAGTGGTCATAATGTTATTCATAGTCGATGTGTAGTGAGTGGTGTATGGACTGCTTGTAGGAAATGCTTATGGTTGTGTGAGTACTTTTTAATAGTAATACACCATATCTGGTTGGTAGGCATTAAATGAAGAGTTTATCTGTAGCTTTAGGAGTATTTGCCACAACAGGCAAAATTTGGTTGTATTTTAGTTAACAAATTTGACTAGCAATAGAAAATAGCACCCACAGAACTGAATTGGCAAACTTAGAGATATTTGATGTGGTTGTGCAAATTTTTTTTTTAGCTTTGTTTACAGATATGCTGTAAAAATAGATATTCCTATCAGATTAGCATGTTTTATGGTGAGTATGATGCTGTGAACTGTTGTATGAAGGATTCTGGTTGTTTAATGATTAGACCTACAGTGCAAAAATAATCAACCTTACAAAATACAATCTGATTCAATCTATAAATAATCCTAATGTCATTGTAGGAAATAAAGTCATTGTCAGGGATGTATTGAATATATACGTTTACATTGTAATGTGTATACAATATAAAGCATCACATGTGAATTATGTTCATGTTTACTTTGTGTTAATAGCTTTGTGATTATTTCATACTTTGAATTATTTTCCATGCTGGATTGGTGTGTATGAATGTACATCCAATAAATTATACAATGTCTTATTACTACATTGGTCCAGTCATGTGCAATTTTCCACTGTTCTTACGACTCATGCTGCAAATATTTCATGTAGGTAGTGTTTTGCTATTTTTTTGTGTGCATTTTCTCCCTTTTTCTCCCAATTTAGCCTAGCCAATTATTCTTCTGCTGCTGGGGACTCTGATCACATCAGAGGAGGGTGTATTTACCCTCCCTCCGACATGTGCAGTCCAACAACCCCTTCTTGTTCGGCCAAACTTTGGTGAATTTGCACGTGAGGCTAGGTTCGTTCACTAATCCTCCACTTTTGTACTGGTGCTTCGGGCTACTAACCAGGATTCTTGAACAGCATTAAAACCCCACCCCTTTTTTTAGTCCGATCTTTTCCCACCCAGCAGACTTTTAGTGTCCAATTCCGTCTGCTGTAGGCACTGCAAATTGTGCCTGCTAGGGGGCGCCCACACGACCGGTAGAGAGTTTAGAACCCCAGCTCCGGTTTGCTAGCGGAATATCCTGCTGCGCCTCGTTGTACTCTCTCACAGATTAATGCTAATATACGCATATATGATAATATATATATATATATATATATATATATATATATATATATATATATATATATATATACTGTATATATACAGTGTATCACAAAAGTGAGTACACCCCTCACATTTCTGCAGATATTTAAGTATATCTTTTCATGGGACAACACTGACAAAATGACACTTTGACACAATGAAAAGTAGTCTGTGTGCAGCTTATATAAGAGTGTAAATTTATTCTTCCCTCAAAATAACTCAATATACAGCCATTAATGTCTAAACCACCGGCAACAAAAGTGAGTACACCCCTAAGAGACTACACCCCTAAATGTCCAAATTGAGCACTGCTTGTCATTTTCCCTCCAAAATGTCATGTGATTTGTTAGTGTTACTAGGTCTCAGGTGTGCATAGGGAGCAGGTGTGTTTAATTTAGTAGTACAGCTCTCACACTCTCTCATACTGGTCACTGAAAGTTCCAACATGGCACCTCATGGCAAAGAACTCTCTGAGGATCTTAAAAGACGAATTGTTGCGCTACATGAAGATGGCCAAGGCTACAAGAAGATTGCCAACACCCTGAAACTGAGCTGCAGCACAGTGGCCAAGATCATCCAGCGTTTTAAAAGAGCAGGGTCCACTCAGAACAGACCTCGCGTTGGTCGTCCAAAGAAGCTGAGTGCACGTGCTCAGCGTCACATCCAACTGCTGTCTTTGAAAGATAGGCGCAGGAGTGCTGTCAGCATTGCTGCAGAGATTGAAAAGGTGGGGGGTCAGCCTGGCAGTGCTCAGACCATACGCCGCACACTACATCAAATTGGTCTGCATTGCTGTCACCCCAGAAGGAAGCCTTTTCTGAAGTCTCTACACAAGAAAGCCCGCAAACAGTTTGCTGAAGACATGTCAACAAAGGACATGGATTACTGGAACCATGTCCTATGGTCTGATGAGACCAAGATTAATTTGTTTGGTTCAGATGGTCTCAAGCATGAGTGGCGGCAATCAGGTGAGGAGTACAAAGATAAGTGTGTCATGCCTACAGTCAAGCATGGTGGTGGGAATGCCATGGTCTGGGGCTGCATGAGTGCAGCAGGTGTTGGGGAGTTACATTTCATTGAGGGACACATGAACTCCAATATGTACTGTGAAATACTGAAGCAGAGCATGATCCCCTCCCTCCGGAAACTGGGTCGCAGGGCAGTGTTCCAGCATGATAATGACCCCAAACACACCTCTAAGACGACCACTGCTTTATTGAAGAGGCTGAGGGTAAAGGTGATGGACTGGCCAAGCATGTTTCCAGACCTAAACCCAATAGAACATCTTTGGGGCATCCTCAAGCGGAAGGTGGAGGAGCGCAAAGTCTCGAATATCTGCCAGCTCCGTGATGTCGTCATGGAGGAGTGGAAAAGCATTCCAGTGGCAACCTGTGAAGCTCTGGTAAACTCCATGCCCAGGAGAGTTAAGGCAGTTCTGGGAAATAATGGTGGCCACACAAAATATTGACACTTCAGGACTTTTTACTAAGGGGTGTACTCACTTTTGTTGCCGGTGGTTTAGACATTAATGGCTGTATATTGAGTTATTTTGAGGGAAGAATAAATTTACACTGTTATATAAGCTGCACACAGACTACTTTTCATTGTGTCAAAGTGTCATTTTGTCAGTGTTGTCCCATGAAAAGATATACTTAAATATCTGCAGAAATGTGAGGGGTGTACTCACTTTTGTGATACACTGTATATATATATATTTTAAGGTTTTAATCATTTACAATCAGAATTCAGAGTTCAGAGGCACTTTAACCATATGCAACTGGAGATTAAATTAGAGCTTAAATGATTTCAGTGCATAATTTGCAGACTGCTAAGAAAGCAGATGATACATTTAGTACATTTCTGAATGGTTGCCATATTTAAACATGAGTGATTTATGGGGAAGCAGTACAGCTGTCTTTTTAAATAATCATTTTGATCGTGTTGAACACAGAACGTTGAGCAGTTGAAGTCTTGTATCAAGCAAGAATGGGCAATGCTTGAATAGGCACTTGTAAAAGTGCAAGAATTAGTGTCCTCAGTTTTCAAATGATTAAAAAGTCTCATTTATAGGAAAGGTGATGGAACACAGGAGTAAATATGCCTGTTTGCCTACTTTTGTTGTGTACTGTATGTTGCAGACATCAAATTCTAAATGTGTTCATTTAATGATCAATGAAGTTGATTCGTTGATAAGCCCTTAAACAAAACTGCATTTTTTGTAATATTTATTAAAAGTATAATGTATAACATCTAAAACAAATGACAAGTCATGGTTAAGCAATGCAAAACAACAGTGGAGAACACAGAATGTCAAGGAATATATACAGCAATGCATGATGGTACTTAAACATGTATAGAACAGTCATACAAGCAAAACTACAATCAGCACAACTTTAGACTTAAAGCATTGCAGGTTGTCTTGTCCTAGTTCACAAAAATAAGAAAAACTTACCACCTGACAGAACAAATCATACATTCATAAAGAATACAAATAAAGTACAATTTATTACAATGTTATAATAGATGTAAATAATAATGTAAATAACTGTATTTATATGAAATAAAATGTCCATAAAACAAGAACTAATAAATGATCACCTCAATCTCAAAGTACCAGAGTCACTGTTTTTATTATATAGGGTGTAAATTTAGTTTTAATGTTGTGGAGGGACAATAAATAGTAAATCAAGCGCGATTCCTGGGGGGGCGCCAAATATGCTACTGAAAGTACTGTTGTTTTAAATACCAAGAACAGCCTGTAGATAGGCACCCAGGTGGCGCAGTGGGATATTCCACTAGCACACCAGCGCTGAGATTCTGAACTCCCCGATTCGAAACTCGGCATTGCCACCGGTCGGCTGGGCACCATCTGGCGGGCATAATTGACAGTGCCTGCAGCAGATACTAACTGGCCACCGTATCTGCTAGGGCCGGACAACCGGACTATGTGTGGGTGTGATCTTCATACGCTGTGTAAGGACCCTGATTGGCAGATAGAGAGGCGCCTGTGCATAGGTGAAAAAGGGTTTTGCTAAGGGCTGCGCGTGGGTCGGAAGAGGCGTGGGCATGCTCTCCTCGGATGCAATTGGGTATCCCTTAGCAGCAGAAGACAAACATTTGTAAATCTTTTAAATAGTCATATATCGGCACCCAGGTGGCTCAGTGGGATGTTCCGCTAGCATAATTGGCAGTGCCTGCAGCAGACACTGTTCTGCTAGGGTGGGATGACCAGACTATGTGGGTGGGCTCTTTATACGCTGTGTAAGGACCCTGATTTGCGGAAGAGACGCCTGTGCAGAATGCAGGGGCGATAAGAGGAGGGGTGTGCATGTGTCGGAAGAGGCGTGGGCAGCGTCATGCTCTCCTCGGATGCAATCGGGTATCCCTCAGCAGTGGAAGACAAATTGACCACGCTAAATTAGGGGATGGGGAGAAAATACATAAAAAAGAGAATAGCCCGTAGATGGCACACTATAGTTATTACAATAATATTGGGGGAGGGGCAACGATCTGTTTTTTCCCATTAAATGGGAGACGAGGTGATTTTTAAATCTTTTAAATACTCCGATATATCAATACAGCCAATAATAATGACTGGAAAAACTACCAGCCATCCGCTCAGTGATCTCAAAGACCTGCTCAGACCATTATATACAATTTACAATCATTATAATCATGTTCACTGCAGTTTAGCATTCATGACTTTGTATCTGAAGTAGGTTTGTCATGGAAGTTGGGCTGCTACAGGTTCATGACAAACACCTCTGATCCATCAGATCTGATCCATCTTGTCCCATTTTTTCACCTATTATTTATTTCTCTCAGGACTCCTCCTCCACAGTTAGCTCCTGGAGCTGCTCCTGAACTGCTTCTACTGCTTCTACATCTGTCTTTACATTTCCTTCAGTGCTGGGCTCCGTCTCGGCCTCTTCGCGCCCATTCACCAGGTTTTCGGTGCTCTCGTAGCAGCCCGAGTCCCGTGGCATGTCAGATTTCTCCTCAGCTTTATCCTCCTCTTCACCAGACTCTTCATCAGCTGTAAAAACAAACAGGCATTTAACCACAAGAATGTTTACACTTTGCCCATCATTTTTCCGAAGCAGCTTGACTAGAACAGTTATATCATGTTATACAATAATATTTCTGTAACGGTGGCATGGTGAACAGCAGTGTTTTTGCACTTAGCAAACCAGAAATCTGTGCATGACTCATGTAGATCAGGCGTGACATGCTGCTGTGTGATAAATGAGGTGAGCACAGTGCAGATACTTAAATCTGATCTCATAATCTTGCCCCAGCATTGATAAATCTGATAAAAATTGATAAAAAAAAGGCCACTCAGGTGGCACAGCGGTAACATACGCTAGCACACCAGAGCTGGGATTACGAATACATCGTATCAAATCTCAGCTCTGCCATCCGGCTGGGCTGGGCGGCTACATGAATGATTGGCTGTTGTTCTTAGGGTGGGATAAGCCGGACCAGGGTTCCTCATAACTGGTGCAATTACAACCTCTGCTGGTTGATTAATGGTGCCTGTGCAGAGTTGGGGAATAATGCATTGATCAGGGTGTGGCTCTCCGTACACAAAGCTGATCCGCATATGAACTCGACTCGTGCAGGTGAAAAGATGCAGTCGGTACTGCGCACGTGTCGGAGGGGGCGTGTGCCAGTTGCGAAGCTCCTCAGCAGCGGAGGGTTGTATCGGTAGAGGGGTAGTGTAATGAAATCAGGGTAATTGGATACGACTAGATTAGGGGAGAACATTTGGGAGAAAAAGAGAAAAAAAAATTATAAAAAAATTTATAAAAAATGACAATGTTTCAACTGAAATCCCATTTGTGATTATATATATTTTGTATCTTGGGTACACAAACCCCCACTTTTGTTCCTCTTTAAACATGAGCAGAAATGGATACACGTTGCCTTCATACATTTACTTTTTTAATATTCTATTTACACATTTATTCCTTTTTTCTCCCAATTTACTGTAGCCAGTTAGTCGTCCACTGCTAGAGGACGGTATATCTGCCTGATACACGCTCCCTCTGGCTCTTGTACAGCCCACCAACCCCTTCTTATTTGCCGATATTTGGGTGGATTCGCACGTAACACCAGTCTCACGCGTGAAGAGTCACACAGTGATCTCCACGTCCCTCGATTTCAGTACAAGCACCTCAGGCTACTAACCAGTGTCCTTACACAGCATCGAAGACCCCACCCCCTTTTAAGTCCGGTCTTTTCCCAACCAGCAGGCTAGTGGCCAATTTTGTCTGCTGGAGGCACTGCCAATTGTTCCCGCTAGGAAGCGCCCATTCGTCCGGTAGCAGAGCTGAGATTTAAACTTGGAGATCCCCTTGGTACGCTTATTACATTTTTATGCAGCAATATATACTGTATATAATAATATAATAATAACTAATACTATAGCATAATAGCATAATATTGTACCATACATAATAATACAATAACAACAGTAGACGAGTGTATTTCTGGGCAGCTAACCTGTTAATATTTCTTAGTGTTCTAATTTGACAAAATTCTTAGTACAATATAGCTTGTAATGCGTCCACATTAAATATTCTGTTGATTTATGTGAAATCAAGTTAAGGTGCTATTGTAATTACATATAATAATATATACAGTGCCTTGCAAAAGTATTCAGCCCCCTTGAACTTTTCAACCTTTTGCCACATTTCAGGCTTTAAACATAAAGATATGAAATTGTAATTTTTTGTGAAGAATCAACAACAAGCGGGACACAATCGTGAAGTGGAACGAAATTTATTGGATATTTTAAACTTTTTTTAGAAATAAAAAACTGAAAAGTGGGGCGTGCAATATTATTCAGCCCCCTTGCGTTAATACTTTGTAGCGCCACCTTTTGCTGCGATTACAGCTGCAAGTCGCTTGGGGTATGTCTCTATTAGTTTTGCACATCGAGATACTGACATTTTTGCCCATTCTTCCTTGCAAAACAGTTCGAGCTCAGTGAGGTTGGATGGAGAGCGTTTGTGAACAGCAGTTTTCAGCTCTTTCCACAGATTCTCGATGGGATTCAGGTCTGGACTTTGACTTGGCCATTTTAACACCTGGATAAGTTTATTTGTGAACCATTCCATTGTAGATTTTGCTTTATGTTTTGGATCATTGTCTTGTTGGAAGATAAATCACCGTCCCAGTCTCAGGTCTTTTGCAGACTGCAACAGGTTTTCTTCCAGAATGGTCCTGTATTTGGCTGCATCCATCTTCCCATCAATTTTAACCATCTTCCCTGTCCCTGCTGAAGAAAAGCAGGCCCAAACCATGATGCTGCCACCACCATGTTTGACAGTGGGGATGGTGTGTTCAGGGTGATGAGCTGTGTTGCTTTTACGCCAAACATAACGTTTTGCATTGTGGCCAAAAAGTTCGATTTTGGTTTCATCTGACCAGAGCACCTTCTTCCACATGTTTGGTGTGTCTCCCAGGTGACTTCTTATGGATATCTTTGAGAAATGGCTTTCTTCTTGCCACTCTTTCATAAAGGCCAGATTTGTGCAGTGTACGACTGATTGTTGTCCTATGGACAGAGTCTCCCACCTCAGCTGTAGATCTCTGCAGTTCATTCAGAGTGATCATGGGCCTCTTGGCTGCATCTCTGATCAGTCTTCTCTTTGTTTGAGCTGAAAGTTTAGAGGGACGGCCGGGTCTTGGTAGATTTGCAGTGGTCTGATACTCCCTTCATTTCAATATGATCGCTTGCACAGTGCTCCTTGAGATGTTTAAAGCTTGGGAAATCTTTTTGTATCCAAATTCGGCTTTAAACTTCTCCACAACAGTATCTCGGACTTGCCTGGTGTGTTTCTTGGTCTTCATGATGCTCTCTGCGCTTTAAACAGAACTCTGAGACTATCACAGAGCAGGTGCATTTATACGGAGACTTGATTACACACAGGTGGATTCTATTTATCACCATCAGTCATTTAGGTCAACATTGGATCATTCAGAGATCTTCACTGAACTTCTGGAGTGAGTTTGCTGCACTGAAAGTAAAGGGGCTGAATAATATTGCACGCCCCAATTTTCAGGTTTTTATTTCTAAAAAAAGTTTAAAATATCCAATAAATTTCGTTCCACTTCACAATTGTGTCGCACTTGTTATTGATTCTTCACAAAAAATTACAATTTCATATCTTTATGTTTAAAGCCTGAAATGTGGCAAAAGGTTGAAAAGTTCAAGGGGGCTGAATACTTTTGCAAGGCACTGTAATAGTACAAACCCTATTTCTAAAAAAAAAGTAAAAACAAGAATGTATAAAATGTGTTTATTAAATTTATCAATCATCTGTTTTAGTAAAACTATACACCTGTATAATTGTGTATTCTTTTACACTTATGTAAACCTACAAACAGATGGCTTAACACATAACACATTCTTAGTTATAATTGATTTATAACATCATATATTTATTTTATGCGTATGATTTTATTTCACTTAATGCTATTATCTTTTTTTTAAATGCATCTTTACCAAGGATGCCAATAATTCTGCCAATAACATTGTGATGTTGTTCATTTATAACAGGTCTTACACTGAAGAACACAGATGACTTACAGTCATGGAGTAGCTCTGTCTCTGTCAGTATCTTGGTTCTCTGCTCAGGGTCTGTGATATTCAGCTCATTCAGATGGGATTCCTTCAGCCCTCTGAAGTCCTCCAAACTTTGGAAACCATGCATGGACAAAAGAGACTCAAGTTCCTGGATAGACAAAGAAATCAGGCTGTTATTAGTGTACTATATTACTGTTATGATGCCATTCATATGCTAGTCCAATTCCAAAAATCCAACATTAAGTAGGTAGACAGTAGGTTAAATGCAAAAATAAATAAATAAATAAAAATAAAATAAAATGCCGCTCAGGTGGCGCAGCGGTAAAGACACACGCTGGAACCAGAGCTGGGATCTCAAATACGTCGTATCGAATCTCAGCTCTGACTGCCGGCTAAGGCTGAGCGGCCACATGAACAACGATTGGCCTGTTGTTCAGATATGGGTGGGACTAAGCCGGATGGTGTCTCTCTTCCATGACTGGCGCAATTACGACCTCTGCTGGCTGATTGATGGTGCCTGCACAGAGATTAGAAAAGAGTGCTCTCAGGGTGTGTCTCTCCGTACACAACACTGAGCTGCACTGCACTCGTCAAAGTGTAGGTGATAAGATGCATATGGCATGCTGCCCACGTGTCGGAGGGGGCATGGGTTAGCTTCGTTCTCCTCAATCAGAGCAGGGACCGGCATTGGTGGAGAGGAAGCATGACGCAATTGGGCTACTGGATCGCGCTATAAAGGAGAAAAAGAGGAGAAAATGCATAAAAATAATAAAAATAAAATAAAAAATAAAATAAATAAATAAGTAAAGTAGACAAAAAGCCATGATTTGGTATTTATTAATTATGAATTATTTTATTAATTAATTATATAATATAAATGCTAATTAATATTATAAGATATTTATAATAATTACATAATATAAATACTAATTTCTATTTTGGTGCCTGCAACACATTTCAAAAAAGCTGGGCAATGTAAGCCTAGGAAGGTTGTGAAGTGATCAAAAACGCCTGATCCGGAGCTTTCTGCAGGTCAACAGATGATGCAATCATGATTGTGCATAAAAAAAAACATTAACCAAAGTTGATTACAAGCAAATGTGATTTAAGATTAGCTTAAGCAAATATTGTAATAACATGTAATAACTGCATTTTGTAAGTATGCAAGAAATTTCACCATCTACAGTTCAAAACATATTAAAAGATTCAGAAACCCTAAGAAATCTCTTTGTTTTAAGGACAATGGTGAAACTCAGTATTGAATGCCCGTGATCCTTGTTATGTCAGACTGCAAACTTGTTCGTAAACACAGTTTGTGGCTGCATATATAAATGAAGGTTAGATTCTAATCTGCAAAGTGGAAGCCATATATCAACAACAGCTAAAGAGTACAGCAAACGTGGGAGAAAATTTAACTCTTACATCTACAGCACGTGTCAAACTCAGCGAGAGCTTAAAAGATGTATGATTGTCTTAAAATACACTCTAAAATTGTACATAAACTGCATCTCCCACAATGCATGCCGATTTTGTGACCCGCAAAGTGACCGCATCCCGCCACTAGATGACAGTGTTTCCACATCAGTGTTTAACTGAGCCAGTTTTCCAACAAGTGATGTTGAGAAATATTTACAAATAAATTGAAGCAGAAGGAAGGAAATTGAATGAAAGATGGGATACATGTTTGTGCTTCAAGAAGAGAAACCGGTACATCTCTTGTGTTATGAGGCCGTGTCTGTGGTAAAGGAGTTCTATATAAATGTAGATATACATTATAAATATACAGGATAAATTTGGCATTTTGACACCAAATACAGAATTTTGCCTCCAAGAAAAACAACAAATTGTCCAAGACAGACTGTAATCACAGCAGGATACGTTACAATCGGCTCTTTGAGGGCCACCATAATGCAGATGTGGCCCTCGGTGAAACACAATTGGCATCATATCTTTAGAAATTGATTAAGAAAGCACTACATACAATTAAATACAATTAAAATGCACAGAGTTAATACTTACAATTAGATCAATCCTCTCCAGGACTTCCCCCAGAGTTTGTGGTTTTGGGTGTCTTCGCTGTCCGTGGCTATGGCACCTCTTTCTTTTTGGCGGTGTGTCCTCATCTGGGAGCACAGTAACGTAGATAAACTTGAAGGAACCCACTCTGTTGTTGAGCTTTCCAGTCCAAGTGCCTACTGGTGGCTTCTCAATGATCTGGATAATATCACCTTTCTGTGAGACAGACACTTGGTGTTAGTGTTTGTTTCAAAACACTTGCAGCAAGAACTTATTTAGAAAGTGGGACGTCAACCTGGAGTTTAAGGCAATCGACGTCATATGGACTGGGAGTGAAATCGGTGTGGACGCGGGCCCTGCCGCAAAACGGTCCAGTGTAAGGGCTGTCCATGCTGTCCCTCTGACTGAAGCCACTGTCCAGACTTTGTCTGTCCCCACCTGTAAACGCAGTACGGTCTGTCATTTTTACTTTAAAATGGTAAGAAGAAACCAGTCAAAAATCATAAATCAAATTTACAAAACAAAGCTGATTACTTGGTTTGATTACTTTGAACTGTTCTTTTTTAGCTATAAAACCAGTTTCTGTTTGAGCACCTGTTTAGTTTTGGAACCATCAGGACATAATGGTACCTGAGAGACAGGCTAGCACTAGATAGATAGATAGATGGATGGATGGATGGATGGATGGATGAATAGATGGATTGATAGATACATTATTAATCCTAAAGGAAATAAAAAAAAAACTAAGCTTTATTGCTGATTTGTCATTTGTGGATCTGACAGAGTCCAAATTTAATTCTACTGTTTTATTACAGCTGATTTGAAACACTATAGCACTGTAGCACAGAGACACAAAATATCTTGTTTTTAGCTGTTCAGGTTATTTAAGTTTTCAGAATAATATAAATGTTATTATTATTCTTAACATTATTATTATTATTATTATTATTATCCTATTCACAGTGTGTCCGATTCACTTGGCGAAAGGTAGGAAACACCCAGGACAGGGTGCCAGTCTATCACAGGTAAAACACACACACACACACACACACACACACACACACACACACACACACACACACACACACACATTTTGGACTGTGGGAGGAAACCAGAAGTCCCAGAGAAAACCCACACAGACACTAGAACATGCCTTTCACGCTGTTCTTCAATGGTCAGGACCCTCCCTGGACCACCACAGAGCAGGTATTATTATAAGGTGATGGATCATTCTCAGCACTGCAGTGACACTGACATGGTGGTGGTGTGTTAGTGTGTGTTGTGCTGGTATGAGTGGATAAGACACAGCAGCGCTGATCACTGCTGATCACTCACTGTCACTGCTGGACTGAGAATAGTCCACCAACCAAAAACATCCAGCCAACAGCAACCTGTGAGCAGCATCCTGTGACCACTGATAAAAGTCTAGAAGACGACCAGTTCAAACAGCAGCAATAGATGAGCGATCGTCTCTGACTTTACATCTACAAGGTAGGAGTGTCTAATAGAGTGGACAGTGAGTGGACACGATATTTAAAAGCTCCAGCAGGGCTGCTGTGTCTGATCCGCTCATACCAGCACAACACACACTAACACACCACCACCATGTCAGTGTCACTGCAGTGCTGAGAATGATCCACCACCTAAATAATTCCTGTTCCATAATGAGCCATTAGAAATTAAACATATGAAGTGGATAACCAAAAGCTTGTCAGATAAGGGGAATTTACAATGTCATTACAGTGTCATTGGGGTATAATTGTACAACCATTTTGCTGTATTTTAAGTTGGTGAAAAATTAACTGGAACACCAAGTTTTATTTAGTTTCATTGGGGTGAGGAGGGTGTGCGGATTAATCAAAGAGGAGATCAGAATATTTCATAAATGTAAAGTATAGATGATGTAAGATCTCACATCCTGAGAGTTGACGGCTGAAAGGGGAATGTGTGGTATCCTCTGAACTGTTTGAACACACAGATGTCCTGTTCCCAGCGCTCAGGTCTGGAGTCCAGTCATTAGGAGAGATGGGAGACATAGAGCAATCCTCTCCACTTTCAATCTGGAAATATATGTTAAAACACAACGTCAAATTTGGTTAAAAAAATAAAAAAAAGATTCTCACGATTGTCCACAAGAGGGAGACAGAATCAATATATTGTGAGTTGCATTATGAACTCATGGCTTCTCTTATTTATATGAATGTGCTAGTTGGTTGAATGCTGGATTTTAAATAACTTACCCCCTCCTCTGCAAGAGCTTTCTGTACCATCTTAGAAGTCTTCCGAGTCATGGTGCGACTAATGACGTTCCTCCATTTCTTTCCCAGTTTCCCACTGTTTTTTACAGTTTGCTCCTCAACTTCACCCTCAGGCAGCTAAAGGAAATGGAGCAAAACTTGATTAAAGTTGTATTGCTTCACACACACACACAGATGTATATACAAGGGATCTTCAAAAAGTTTCTGCACTTTTGTATTTTGGTTGGAAACAGTGAGGGCGGGAGGAGAAGTTGTGCCTTAAAAACAGAGAGAGAGCTTATAGTCCGGATTTAGCACCATCTGATTTCTACCTTTTTAAATGCTCAAAAAAGCTTTAAGGGGAAGACAATTTTTATGTGATGATGATGTGAAAGCAGTGGTGCATCAGTGGCTACACGCTCAACCAAAAACATTTTTTGCTGATGGCATTAAAAAGTTGGTACGACGATGGGAAAAATGAAGGTGACTATTTAGAAAAGTGATTATATATATATGTAGTGTGCATTTAAATATTTAAATATATATTATTTTTTAACATGTATATATTACTGACATTATATATCGTCTATAAATATATTTTGTGTTATACACATACATGTATATGTGTGTGTACTTACATAGTATATATATAGTGTGTATTTAAATATATATATACATGTGTGTGTGTGTGTGTATATATATATATAGTATATACTATATATATATATATATAGTGTGTATTTAAATACATAAATATATATATGTGTGTGTGTACTTACATGTTTTATATATAAATATAGTGTGTATATACTGTATATACTGTATATACTGTATATATATATATATATATATATATATATATATATATATATATATATAGATAGATAGATAGATAGATAGATAGATATGTGTGTGTGTGTACTTACATGATATACTGTATATGTATATACAGTATATACTGTATATATAGATAGATAGATAGATAGATGATAGATAGATAGATAGATAGATAGATAGATGTGTGTGTGTACCTACATGGTGTGTGTGTGTGTATATATATACCAATATGTGTGTGCATTGTTCATATAACCTACCTAACTGATGTAACGGATGCTTGTTTGGAAGCGGGGGTCAAAGCGCAGGGTCAGCTATTGTTTGACAACCCTGAAGCAGTTAGGATTTAGGGCCTTGCTCATGGGCTCAACAGTGGCTTTAGAGCAGAGGACTGTTAAAGACTGTTAACCGATGCTGGCTTGCAACCTACATTTCAGTATTTTTCCAACTTATTTTGAGGTGGTTAATGAGGTTGAGGTCAGGGTTTTGTGTAAGCCACTGAAATTCCTCAAACCATGTCTTAATGGGCCTCACTTTGTGCATTTCACTTCCTAAAAATCCAGAGGATGGACTGGCTGCTGTCATTTGTGAAACACATTTTAAAATAATAAAATGCTATTATATTAGTTTAAAGTTTAAAAAGGTGTTGTTTTGAGATTACAGGAGGTGTTTGGGTGGGTGGGTAATGTTTGGGTGGTATTCTCAGCACTGCAATACCACTGACATAGTAATGATATGGTAGTGTATGTTGTTAAGGTGCAAAATTATCAGGTACAGCAGTGTTGTTGGGATTTTTGTATAAAATGTATAAACTTATTGGCCTCTTTATTGGGACATGTAGCTTGTTAGCACTCATTGTAGGTGTACAGTTAGCCAATTTCTTCAATAGCATTGGCACTGAGGAGTTTTAAGGTGTTCCAACAACACTGTTGCACCTGAGGTGTTGCTCAGTTCTACAAAAAAGAAACATGGATTGATTGTTAAAGATCCTAGTGCTTTTCCTTACATTCACTATTAACCTAAACAAATGAATTGCTGTTTGCTTTTGTGATTTTAACTTCTACTTAACAACCTGTGTCATTTCTCATTAACTCTTAGTCTCCATATTTGGTTTAATCCTTATTGTGAACAGTTGTTGTAGTTAATATCATGGTCCTGTATTTTAGGCTTTCTCATATTCACCCCTGTAGGTCCACAAAGGGGCAAAGTTTGAATTTTTTCTGTTTCAACACACTTCACAAGTTATTAAGCTAATAATCAACCCTCCAAACCCTCATCAGGACTGACGTCAAAAGTTTAATCAGTTAGTGATTGTTGTAAATGAGACGAGCCATAAGATCTATGCTGTAGTTTACAAGTGACTACATTTCCAGTTAGTCAGTGGTTAGGGTGTCACCACAAAGGCAACCATGCTTCTTTTCTGCCACCAAGAGCTGCACCATGCACAAGGCCACCGAGAGTGCACAGAAGGACGTTTTTTTGTTTGAAGAGCACTGACTTGTGGGACTCGATCAATCCTGCTTAGTCAAGCTGCCTATATTACAAAACATAATTATATTTAGGCGCATATTAACAATCTGTACTGATTGTTACGCATATATGCACTTATCAAGCATATCATTAAGTTCACTTATCTGTAGGGCCCTACTAAATTCACAGGAAATTTGCTTAGTTTCGCAGACCTTGTTTTTCGAAAACAATGATCACGTGTGTAGAGAAGCACATTTTTTTCATTGACTATGAAAACCCCAAAGAGACAAAATGCACTCATACTCATACTCATACTCATACTTATCTGGTATGTACATTAATTGCTAGTTTTAAAACCTACACCATCTGTAGCTGTGTACACATGTCACCCTCCTGTACCCTATTTATCAAATGAATAGGACCACCATAGGACCCCCACTGCCCAGATAATGTTTGGGTGGTATTCTCAGCACTGCAATACCACTGACATAGTAATGATATGGTAGTGTATGTTGTTAAGATGCAAAATTATCAGGTACAGCAGTGTTGTTGGGATTTTTGTATAAAATGTATAAACTTATTGGCCTCTTTATTGGGACATGTAGCTTGTTAGCACTCATTGTAGGTGTACAGTTTCTTCAATAGCATTGGCACTGAGGAGTTTTAAGATGTTCCAACAACACTGTTGCACCTGACAGATTCCAGAACAGCACACACTACCATGTTAATATCATTACAGTGCTGAATGGTCATACACCGATTAGGCATTACATTATGACCACCTTCCTAATATTGTGTTCCCTTTTGCTGCCAAAACAGTCCTGACTCGTCAAGCCATGGACTCCACTAGACCCCTGAAGGTGTGCTGTGGTATCTGGCACAAAGATGTTAGCAGCAGATCCTTTAACACCTGTAAGTTGCGAGGTGGGGCCTCCATGGAGTTGCCTGCAGTTAGTAATTGTATACCCACAAAATGTATCTGTATAGTAGGTGTAGCTTATAAAATAATCAATGTTTGTGCATACCATTTACTGTATTTGTACATAATAAAGTGCTCAGTAAGTGTAGTTATTTATGTGTTGTTAGGTTTGCTACTTTTTCTCGGAAGCTGGATCAGGCTCTATGCTTGACTAGATTAAAAACGGATGGTTTCTAGACTGGGTACTTTAAATAAATCTGTGGTTTACACATCACTGATTACAATCAAACATCATTTTGTTTGTTTTGCCACACAGATAGCAAAAACACCCTCTAGAGTTACCCTTGATTGTACTGGATGTAAATAATCCACTTGAACTGCAATAAAGAAGAAAGCCTTTATTTATCATATATACATATGCAGTACAGTACAATGAAATTCTTTCTTCACATATCCCAGCTTGTTTGAAGGCTGGGGACAGAGTGCAGGGTCAGGAGCCGAAAGGGTTAAGAGCCTTGCTCAAGGGCCCAACAGTGGCTGCATGGCAGAGATAGAATTTGAATTCTCAACCTTTCGACTGATAGCCCAAAGCTCTACCACTAGGCTACCACTGTCAAATTTTTATTAATTAATTCATTAATTTTTTTATCAAATTTATTTTTTATTAAAAAATTTTAAGAGTTTTTTATTAAAATTATTTTTTATTAAGATTATTTTTTTCAGGTTATTTTTTATTATGATTTTTTATTAAGATTTTTTTTATTAAGAATATTTTTATTAAAATAATTTTTTATTAAGATTATTTTTATTAAGATTTTTTACTAAGATTCTTTTTTATTAAGACTTTTTATTAAGATTTTTTTTCAGATTATTTTTTATTAAGATTTTTTTTATTAAGATTATTTTTATTAAGATTATTTTTTATTAAGATTATTTTTATTAAGATTTTTTACTAAGATTCTTTTTTATTAAGATTTTTTATTAAGATTCTTTTTTATTAAGATTCTTTTTTATTAAGATTTTTTATTAAGATTATATTTTATTAGGATTATTTTTTTTTAGGATTATTTTTTATTAAGATTATTTTTATTAAGATTATTTTTTATTGGGATTATTTTTTATTAAGATTATTTTTTATTAAGATTATTTTTTATTAAGATTATTTTTATTAAGATTATTTTTTATTAAGATTGTTTTATTAAGATTTTTTTTAAGATTAGGATTATTTTTTATTAAGAATTTTTTATTAAGATTATTTTTTATTGTGTTTTTTTTTTTCTTCTCTTGACATTTATTTTCCCAAGGTATGAAGGAGTGATATGACTTTAATGGATGCATAATTTCACATCCCTTTAGAAACTTTCAATATGACTTAAAACAGAAGACGTAGGCTAGGCCATGTAAGCACTTTCACATTCCTTAATTCACCAGTTGATGTCTTAAATTTTTGGCATATGAGAATTAATTATCTCCAGTGTTGCCCTGGTACACTGTTCTAGTCATGTTCCAGCCTTACAAGTATTTGCAGGAAAGCAGCTTTATATCATGATGCTCCCACCATCACACTTCACTGTGGGTATGCTGTTCTTGTGACTGGTTGGTGCTTTGATGACTGTATGATTTGTAATTCTATTAACTTTCCACAAATTATTAACACAATTGTACTGGCAAGGTTGTTTAATGTGTTTGCTACGGCTCAGCTTTTTTATTTTTTTTATTTTTTTGCGTCATTTTATAATGTTGACCCTGATAACATTAGCTTGCTAAGAAATAGATTCTTGCTACTCATTGTGTGGAATCTTGACAACATATTTTATAATGAAATCAGAATTAATTTTAAATTATTAACTGCATAAATGTTTAGAACTTATGTATTTATTTATGTAAATTATTAATTAATTAATTTTTAAAAATTTATTTGTAATTAATTTATTATTTCTTTCTATTTATTTATGCATTTTCTTCCCTTTTTCTCCTGATTGTAATGTAGTCAATTGGTCTTCCGCTGCTGGGGATACCTGATTGCATTTGAGGAGGGCTCGTGCACAGCCCTAGCAAACCCCTTCTTTTTGCCCATGCACTCTGCACAGGCGT